>NW_016690180.1:13144352-13447511 GCF_001604755.1 Lepidothrix coronata
GCCCCCCCCGCCCACTCCTTCTCTGCTTAAGCACTAGCCACCAGTGGTGGTCGTGATGGTTGCATCTGGCTTAAGCTGGACTCTGGGAAGACAGATAACAACACAATAGCTAGGGGCCATAAATCTTGCTCTACAGCTGAGAGCTAGTTGAGCATGTGCCAAATGAGATACTGCTGGTATGCAAGTAATGAGTCATTATTCCATCACCTTACTCCATAAACAGTGGACAGCCCAGGGCCCAGTGAGCTCTCCTGCATGGCAGCAGGCTGCATACCAGTATCTCCTATCTCCCCTTGAATAGGAACACCTCTCAAGGTTACTCCTTCAGGCTGAGAGAATACTTATCACATCAAACACTCATAAGTGAATTGGCAATAAGCATGCTGAAACTCTGAAATCTTCTCTAAGTGATGTAAAGTACTGATTGTACTGGATCCATCTGGACCTCAGCTCCCCTCAAAAAGGAGTTTGGAATGCAAAGACATATTTTCTGAACCTCATGAGTCAATATGAGGGTCTCCCTGACAATTTTGTCTGACCCTGTCATCTAAGCAGTAAATAATCAGGTGTACCTTGCCATCAAATCTTGTTAAACCAGTGTTGCACTCACTATCAAACTTTTCAAAATCTCCTCTTTATGTAAATAAACATATTGTCCAAAGAATGGTGATGAATTAAGTTAAAACCAGATGGAGACCAGTCACAACTAGTGTTCCCCAGGGCTCAGTACTGGGACCAGTTCTGTTGAATATCTTTATCAATGACCTGGACAAGGGGTTTAAATGCACCCTCAGAAAGTTTGTAAATGATGCCAAGTCAGGCAGGAGTGTTGATCTGCTTGAGGGCAGGAGGGCTATACCGAGAGATCTGAACAAGCTGGACCAATGGGCTGAGGCCAATTGTATGAGATTCTACAATGACAAATAGTGGGTCCTGCCCTGGAGTCACAACAACACCATTCCATGTTACAAGCTTGAGGCGGAGTGGTTGGAAAGATGCCCAGCGAAAAAGGACTGAGGGTGCTGATCAACAGCCGGTTGAACATGAAGTAGCAGTATGCCCAGGTGGCCAACAAGGCCAGTGGCATCCTGGATTGTATAAGAAATAGCGTGGCCAGCACAACTAGGGCAGTGATCATCCCCCTGTACTTGGCACTGGTGAGCCCACACCTCAAATTCTGTGCTCAGTTTTGGACCCCTTACTACAAGAAAGACACAGGAGTGATGGAGTGTGTCCAAAGAAGGGTAATGAAGCTGCTGAAGGAACACAAGTCTTACGGGGAGCAGCTGAAGGAGCTGGGATGTTTAGCCTGCAGAAAAGGAGGCTTGGGAGACCTCATAGTTCTTTACAAATGCCTGAAAAGAAGGTGTAATCGGGTAGGGATTGGTCTCCCAAATAACAAGTGACAGGACAAGAGGAAATGGCCTCAAGTTGCACCAGGAGAGGTTTAGATTGGATATTAGGAAAAATTTCTTCGCTGAAAAGGTGGTTGGTCATTGGAACAGGCTGCCCAGGGAAGTGGTCAAGTCACCATCCCTGGAGGTATTTAAAAGACATGTAGATGAGGCTCTTAGGGTAAGGGTTTAGTGGTGGACCTGGCAGTGGAAGGTGTATGGTTGGACTCGATCTTAGAAATCTTTTCCAATCTAAATGATTCTATGATTCTATGATTTTCATAGAAAAATAAACAAATTTCAACTAATTAAAGTGTTAATAGAAGGAATAATTTTTACTGAAGATAAAATTCAACTAATGATATTTCCTTTTTCAGGTAAATTTTAAGTTTGCTTAAAAAAAAAAGTAGGGTATAAATGTGATGCAGTAGGATGTGTACTAAGGATTTGATAATAAATTGCTTGTCATACTAATGAGAAATAAATTAGTAGTTTCATACATTGCAAATAAAATACAAAAAGGAAGAAAATCACTAATTTCACTGATTTGGCACATAATCAATAGAGAAATCTTATGAATTCATAAGAAAATTCATAATGGAATTCTTCTGGAATAAATACTGATATTGATACCGAAATGCTAGTTAAAATTTTCATTGGTGTTGTAGAATTCTCATCAGTGCACTAATATGATTTATTTATTATAAACTGCAGCTATGTCAGGAAGTTTGTATCAAACAATAAATGATCCCTTTAAAACTAGCACTGTTACCAACAAGTCCAAAGGTAAATTGAAAATAAATTGAATAAATGCATAATAAAGGGTTATAAATTAGAAAACAATAAGACAGAGAAGGATTCAATAGCATAGTATATAACCAGCATGAACGTCATATACTAAGGTATCAAAATGTCTGAGATCTATAAAAACAATTAGCAATTATATGTTGCAATGTAGCAATTAGTTAAATTATATTAGAAAGACTAACAAAAACTTACATCATAGAAGTCCAGTGAGGACATTTCAGAAAAAAAAAAAAACAACAATCAAAATGTATCTAAACTGTACAGAACATTGACAATTCTGGACACCAAGTTTGATAAACAGTTTGCCAGAAAGAACTGAGAAATAAATTAATTATTACACTGTACTAAGTACTTTTACTGGTACTCACAGGGCAAGTGCTTGAGGCCTCTACCAGACAGGAGGACCTCTGCTGAGCAGTTTATATCTAAGTGTGTGGAAGGCAAAAAGGTTGATCAGGATTAACCAGCATGGATTCACCAAAGGGAAATCATGCTTAACAAACCTGATTGCCTTCTACAGTGGCACAGCTGGCTGGATAGATGAGTAGAGAGCTGTTCTTTATTTAGACTAGAGTTTAGCAAGGCTTTTGCCACTGTGTCCTGATATCCTCACAGGCAAGCTCCGGATGTGAGGGCTGAAAGAGTGGATGGTGAGGTGGATTGAGAACTGGCTGAATGCCAGGTCTCAGAGGGCTGTGATCAGTGGCACAGGGTCTAGTTGGAGGTCTGCAACTAGTGATGTAACCCAAGGGCCAATACTGGGCCCAGTACTGTTTAACTTATTTATCAATGAATTAAGAACTCTTACTTGGCTGAAGGGATGGATGCCTCCTCAGCAAGTTCGCTGATGACAGAAAGCTAGGAGGAGTGGCCGATACCCCAGAGGGCTGTGCAGCCCTTCAGAGGGACCTCCACAGTTTGGAGAGATGGACAGAGAGGAACTTTATGAAATGCAGCAAAGGCAAATGCAGGGTCCTCCATCTGAGGAAGAATAACCCCATCCACTGGGACAGGCTGTGGGCCCATCTGCTGTAAACTAGCTCTGCGGAGACGGACCTGGGGTCCTGCTGGACAAAAAGATATCCATAAGCGAACTGTGTGCCCTTGTGACCCAGAAGGCCAATGGTATCCGGGGTTGCCTTAGGAGGAGCATTGCCAGCAGGTCAAGGGAGGTGATCCTGCCCCTCTTCTCAGCCCTGGTAAGGTGCATCTGGAGTGCTGTGTCCAGTTCTGAGCTCCTCAGTACAAGAGAGACATGGAGGACCTGAAGTGGGTCTAGTGGAGGCAACAAAGATGACTAAAGGACTGAAAGCCTTTCTCTTACAAGGAAAGGCTGAGGGAGCTGTTTAGACTTGACAAGAGAAGACTGAGAGGGGATCTTATTGTATAGAGGTATGTGAAGAGAGGGTGCCAAGAGGATGGAGCCAGACCCTTCTTAGTGGTGCCAAGCAATAGGAAAAGAGGCAATGGGCAGAAACTGATGTGTGGGAAGTTCCAGCTAAACATGAGGAAGTACTTATTTACTGTGAGGGTGACAGCACTGGCATAGATTTCCCAGAGAGGTTGTAGAGTCTCATTCTCTGAAGATATTCAAAAGCTGTCTGGACATAATCCTGAGTACTGTCCTGTAGGGGACCCTACTTAATCAGAGAGTTTGGACTAGGTGACCTCCAGTTGTCCCTTCCAACCTTACTCATTCTGTGATTCACTGTTTCTGTAATTCTCTTTCTTGTATTTTAAGGTCCAGACTTAGATGCAGAACTTCAGTCCTGTGATCTCAAAAATGTTGAAGAGAGGGGAATAGTCACTCCCCTCAGCCTCCCAGCTGTGATCCCGTTAGAGCGTTTACTAGCACACACTGCTAGCTTATGCCCAAATTTCCACAAATCAAAGAGAATAAGGAGAAAAGTTATATGAATGAAACTTAGATTTTGCTTCCATTTTTATTTAAAATTAAATAAACAAACAACACACAAAACACAAACAAAAACCAAAAAGTCAAACAAACCAAAGCAACTTATGCCAACAGAGTTCAAGCTTTACGATATTTTGGGGAAAGCCAAAGTTTCAAAATCCTCAATTATTACCCAGGGCCATCTGTCTTAATTGTTGAAGACACAGTAAGTTGGCAGTTCTCATCATGAATTCTCACTGAGATGATTGTTATGCTTGATTGACTGTTTTGATTCACCAGTTTAAAAGAGACATTGAACAATTGGAGAGAGTCCATGAAAGGGCCACCAATGTTATTAGATGGTTGAATGATTTGGCACAGGAAGAAAGGTTGAAGAAATTGTTTTTCTTCAGCCTAGAGCAGAGAAGGCTCAGAGAGGAACTCCTAATCACAATCTCTGAGTAGCTAAAAGGGAGTTATGGAGAACTTACAGAAGTAGTCTTCTCACTAGGCTGCAAGGTGACAGGACATGAGGCGACAGGCACAAGTTGCTTCAAGGGAAATTCTGCTTAAATACAAGAGAAAAAACTTCCCCAGCATGAGAAGAATCAGACATTGAATAAGATTGCACAAAGAAGAGGAAGAATTTTTGTCACTAGAGAAGTTCAAGATTTAGCTTGACAGGGCCCTGGATAAATTTGGCTCTACTTTTACAAGAGGTTTGGAACTAGAGAATACGCAGAGCTCTCTTGTAATACATACTTTCTCATGACTCTGTGACTGTTTTGATGATGAGAGTTTTATGGAATCAATGTGTAAACAGAAAACAGTGAAAGATTTTGTAGATTAATGAAGTGTTTCAAAAAGATTTTTTCCCTCACTGCTTGAAAAATTAAAAATTTGCCTCCACATAACCTTTGATGTCAAAATACTGGGAATATAAATCACAGAAAAAGTCATTCAAACAATGTAGTGATAATGTTTGTTATTTACTAAGCTGGCCTAGAACAAAATAGAAATCTTTGTGAAATTCAAGTTTAGTTTCCCATGCTCTAGCAGTGAGGGGAATAGTAGCCTTGAGTTAGAGGGTAGAGAGGCCAAGTGTCTGGGATGGCTTTCTAGGGAAGGAGGCATTGAAAAGGTGATTGGAACAGGGACATAAATTCTTAGCCTGTGGAGACAATTCCCATCCAGCATGAAGGAAAGGTATTCTTCAAGGAAGATATTATATGCCAACCAGTCAAGTAGACCACAATGAGCTTACAATGGTAGAAGCAGCCACTGAGGAGGTTGGAAAATACATTCTGTGCTCCATGCCACTGCCCAAAATATTATCCTGGGCCTTGAAAAGCAAGTCTTATGGAGACATGGCACCCCAGAAAGAATTGAGTCAGACAATAGGACTAATTTCCAAAGCAACTTCATAAGCACTTGGTCCAAGGATCATAATACACCCACCATTGAGTGGGTGTATTACATCCTCTGTAATGCATCATCTGCTGGAAAAATTGACCAATATAATGGACTTTAAAACGCTATGCTAAAAGTAATGGGTCATAGGACATTTAAACTTTTGAATATAGATTTATCCAAAGCCACTTGCTTAGTCAGCACCAGAGGATCTGCCAATCAGGCTGACCCTGTCCAGTCAAAACTACTTCTACAGCTTTGATGGACACTAAATCTGTTGTATTCGAGAACTATACCATAAATATCAAGTAATTTGAAGGCCTATTTTCAAAGAAAATTATTGAAATGTATTGTAGCAAAGCCCAGAAATCTTGTGATCCCTATTCTCCTATTTGGCAACTGAAAAAGAATAGTTCCAGCTATTTTTGTGGAGGAAGGCTGGTTCCAACAAGTGGAAAAAGTTGTACCTTCTTGATCTAGAGATGGTGATCATAAGGGTCTCTGGTGTCTTGTGTCCTTCTGCAGAAGGTTACCTTAAAGAGAACAACCTGGAAAAGGACTACATTCCAAAATGTGAAAGTTACAAAACACAGCTTGTGTATTTATGTATTGTTTAATTTTATGTTGATAGCTTTTCTTGTTTTCCATTCCCCTGGGAATAGTTAATTAATGTAAATGTTTAGACACTGAAGGAGGAAATTAAAATTACTCTTAGAAGTTAAGTCATCCAGGCAGGAAACCACAGCAAGATAAAATTCATTAGACATACTTTTAGAAATCTGAGAATTAGGTCCTCAGTCTAAAATCTTCATGTAGTTTTCTCTATAGTCAGTGCAAAGTCTGGAAGATTATTTCACTCCATGTACTGAGATATTTATCTTAGCTTCAGATTAAAAGTATAGGTTTATATCTATTTACAATGGAGCAAATCAGACTGGCTAGTAACTTTTAAAAGGCTTCAATTAGATACCAAGAAACACTTTCTACAAGACCTATGAAACCATGAAATAACTCTTATTTGCAATAACAAAACTTGAAAATTTGTTTTGAAGATTTCTATACAGCTGCATTTCGGTCTTGCTCTAAAAAAACATGCTTCATTGGACAACTTTAAATTTCAGCAAATTTCAAAACCAAATTCCATAGTCACAAAAAGAAAAAAAAATATCCCCTCCCAAAACAAACAAAAAACCCCAAAAGACTGTAGATTAAAATCACCAGAAAAAAAAATTAGTTTGAAAGAATTTTCATCTAATTACAGTGATATTGTTTAGTATTGAACTATTATTCTCCATATGAATATTAGAAAACAATTTTGGTACTGATGAGTTGATACTGTAAAACACAATGTTCATCAATGACAGTGTGAGATTGCAGATGACAATGCATTCATTATATGGAGGAAAAAGGAATGTAAATTGAGAACAGCTTGGTGCTTGGTTTTTTTTTTTCACTCTCAAGTCAATCTTATATTGCACGCATCTGTACATGGAGTCTGAAGGTTTAAGAACTTTTGAAATGGAAAAAGTTGTTCAACTATTTGCATACTAAAAGATAGAAACCTTGATAGTCATAGGCTATTTCTTTTATGATAGAACTAGCATGCAATAGATATCATTACTATGTCATTATTTCTAACTGTCTCTGGAACAAAAGGACAACACAAAGAGAAATTGGAGCCTGAGGAGGTACTGCTAGTGTAGAAATATTGTCATAAATTTTAGTTCCAGTTTTCAATTTAGTATTTAATATCTTTCAGAGTATGTTCAAAGATCAATATTTTTCAAAGGCAAGTTTTGAAAGCAATTTTGGACATTGTTGGACTTGCAAGAATTTCAGTGGCCTGGTGAAAATCTTGCTTCCATTAGTCCTTCTCAGCTTTAAAAACTAAACTCAGAATCACATTTTAAAAGCATTTAAATATAATTAAAAATATGTTTGGATTTTTTGAGGAGTCAAATGCCTAGGTATTTCTAAAAAAATTCATTGGTCCTCTCTGCATCATTAAATACTTTCTTTTTAAACGCTCTTCTAGAACTAGCAACATATTTTAAAATTAACACATATATTTATAATGCAACTGCTTTCTCCTTATCTGTCCATGCTGAATATCCAAAATAGTGTCATTTATGCTTCCACTTTACAGTAAAAAAATGGTGGATAAGCACTACAGAAGTGTTGAAATTTCATGACTGCATTGACTTCAATGAAGTCATGCTGATTTATGCCAACTGAGAATCTATCCCTTATGTTTAATAAGTTTTAAAACCAGTAATTCTATGTTCTGCACTAGTAAAACAAAGAACACACTTGATATTGTTCAGATTTTCACCCTACATTTTTTACAGGAAAGTTTGCATCTCACTTGGTACAGAAGTAACCTTGAAATAGATTAACATAACACTTTAAATTAGAAACCTAGGAACATTTTTTCTTTTTTCTTGTATTCAGGGCAGGGGGGGAATAAAAAGAAAAAAGTGCTGAAGTTGTGTGTATATATATATATATAAAACTAAATAATTCCACTTGTTTATAAATGTAAGAGAGTTTGACACTAGAAGGATAGAATGAGTAGTTCCTGTGGGTTGAACCCAGCCAGCAGCCACAGAATCACAGAATCACAGAATCACAGCATGAGTAAGATTGGAAGAGACTATGGTGGGTCATCTGGTCCAAAGGCCCCTGCTCAAGCAGGGTCATCCTTGAGCACAGAATTGCATCCAGGCAGTTGTTGAATATCTCCAGTGAGGGAGACTTCTCTGGGCAACCTGTGCCAGTGCTCTGTCATCCACTCAGTAAAATTCTTCCTCATATTCAAGTGGAACCCACTCCAGTAACTCCATGTCCCTCTTGTCCTGAGGAGCCCAGAACTGGAAGCAGCACTCCAGATGCACCTCATCAGGTCTGAGGGGCAGGATCACCTCCTTTGCTCTGCTGACAGTGCTCTTTCTAATGCATCCCAGGATGTCTTTGTCCTTTTGAGTCACAAGGTCACACTGCTGGCTCATCAACAGCTTGTTGTCCAGCAGGACCCCCAGCTGCTTCTCTGCAGAGTTGCTTTCAGTCAGCCCCCAGCCAGTTCCGATGCATGGGGTTATTCTTTCCCAGGCACAGGACACTGTACTTGCCTTCATTGAATTTCAGACAGTTCTCTCCATATCTCTACACCTGTCAAGGTCCTTCTGAAGGGCTACACAATCATTGTGATCTTTTCCATCATCTGAGTTTTCTAGCAAGGTCAAAGGATACACCTTTCTAAGTAAGTTAGATAACAGTAGCTGAAAATAGAACTATGAACTATCTGATGATTATGACATAATGGGGATGTCAAATATAGTGGCAAGGGTTCCTCAGAGAACAGTCATGTGCTACTATTCTAGATAAAAAGTTTATGAGATTATAAATTCTCTTATCTACTAATTTTTTGACCATCCAGGGAGCAATAAAAAGCTATGTTTATGTAAGGAACTGGGGTAGAGTTAATTTTCTTCACAGTAGCTGTTATAGGGCTATGTTTTGAATTTGTGCTGAAAACACTTTGATGATAAAGAGATGTTTTCATTATTGCTAAGCAATGGTTACACCTTTTCTGGTTCTCATACCACCCCAACAGCAAACAGGTTGCAGGTGCACGAGAAGATGGGAGGAGACATACCCAAGACAGCTGACCCCAACTGAACAAAGGGATAACTCATAATATGGTATCACGTTCAGCATATAAAACTGAGAGAAGAAGGAAAAGGAGAAGATTCAGACTGATGGATTTTGTCTTCCCAAATAACAGTCAGGTGTGATGTAGTCCTATTTTCCTGGAAATGGCTGAACACCTGCCTGTCCATGGGAAGTGATGAACCAATTACTTGTTTTGCTTTGCTTTTGTGCACAACTTTTGCTTTGCCTAATAAAGTGTCTTTATCTCAATCCACAATTTTCCTCACTTTTACCTTGTTGACTCCCTCCCCCATTCCACCAGGGAGAAGTGAGTGAGCATCTGTGTGGTGCTTGGTTGTCAGCTGGGGTAAAACCATGACACGTGGATAAAACACATTGCCCTTGATTATGGTGCAAATATCTATTACAAATAAAAAAATAAACTCACGGGTATTATATATGTTAACACTAGTGTGACAACTCAAATTATGATCAGTAGTCATACAACATGCTCCAGGTACAGTATATGTGAGCAATTTGAATATAGTCTGTTTTTCTGATTATCTAAATGTCCATATATGTCAGTTGGTTTTAATACATATAGGTATATGAACAGACAAATACAGTGACAGAAACTGCAAGTATATATACAAACTCCTGAAGGATAAATATTTAAATGTTTAAAATACTGAAAAAATCACCATTTTTGTCAGAATAAATAAATTTTATAAAATCTTTTATGTTGTAGTACACAATCATTTTTATAAACAATTGTTTCAATTTCCTGTCAATACTTTACACTTGTATTCTTTTTGTTGTGCTGTATGATATGTAAGGTATTATACCTCTATTATATGTAGACATGTAGTATTGAAATAATTACAGAGTTATCCATAAAACCCTAAAATTAGGAAGGTTTGTCCTATACTTAAAGAGAAGGTAAAAATTATATCTGTATTTCTTTTTAGCATACCAAGTGGGCCTGCCATGTTTTTTTCTCTTAATTCGATTCTCCAACACAGGGGGTACCAACATGACATATAAATGAACAGAAATTTTGTCTCTGATTTGTTTGAGATCAACATATTACATTTTGTCCAGAGAACAAGAAGATTAAGATAAAACTTTTTCTTTTAAAGAACCTTTAAAAGTTGTTTTATGTCTTGGTCAGTATGGAATGCAACATGGAAATTTGGTTTTATTTAGTTTTAGGGAAGTTAAACCTCTACACAAACATTTGAAAATCCATAGAATCATTCATGTTGGAAAAAATCCTTAAGGTCAATACCTTAACCAAGTCTGCCACTAAACCATGTCCCTAGGTGCCTCATCTACATGTCTTTTAAGCACCTCTAGAGATTTGACCACTTCCCTGGGCAGCCTATTCCAATGACCAACCACCTTTTCAGTGAAGCAATTTTTCCTAATATCCAATCTAAACCTCTCCTGGTGCAACTTGAGGCCATTTCCTCTTTCCTATTGCCTGTTACTTGGAAGAAGGCACAAACTCCCACCTCACTAAAAACTCCCTTCACAAAATTGCAGAGTGTGGTATAGTCTTAGTGCACCTTCCTACTGTCCAGCAGATCAATACTCCTACCCAAGATGGGTTGTTGTCTGCAAAATTACTCAGGGTGCACTTGATCCCCTTATACCAATTGTCAATAAAGATATTAAAACAGGACTGGCCCCAAAACTGAGCCCTGGGGAACACCACTTGTGACAACAACAATATATATATATATATATATATACTTATATATATATATATATATAAAAAGGAGCAAGGGGAAACAGAAAGAGCAATAGACAGCAGAGGGAACACCAAGGTCAGAGAAGCAGAAAGAGGAGGTGCTCCAGGGGTTGAAGCAGGTATCTGCTGTAACCTATAAAGATTCCATGCTGGAGCAGGTTTTATATGAAAGATTTCAACCCATGGAGGGCATATGTTGGAGCAGGGGAAAAGCGTGAGGAGGAAGGAGCAGCAGACAGAAACTGTTAAGTATTGACTGCAGCCTCCCATCCCCCAGAAGAAGTGAAAGAATCAAGCTGGTCTCGGAGGAGTTAGAAGTGAAGGAGATAAATAAGGCCTGGGAAAAGATGGAGACAGAAAGATACCATTTTTATCTACTAGAATCTATTGTAAGTGGCAAAAAAAAATAAATTAATTTTCCCCAAATTAAATTTGACTTGTGACAGTAACTATTAAATGATCTACCTCTCTCTGCCTAACCCATGAGTTTCCTCATCCTATCTTCTTTCCTTGTTCTTATGAGGAGGGAGAACAAAAGAACAGCTGGGTGGGCATCCCATAGCAAAGGCCAACCCACTGTAAATATGCAGAAGTTGATACAGGCCTAACAAATGAGAGTTATAGAAAATATGGTGTTCATGTCTTTCTATGAGAGAAGCAGCTTTGAAAGCAATCAAATCATGCTTTGCACTTTAGTGTGACTTTGGAAAGTGTTGGCTGAAGGTTTTTACTTTTTTTCCCTTCATTTAAAAAAAATATACATTATTCTATATACATTTTTTGTGAAAAAATAATTTATGGATGAAGTGTATTACGGAATTTGAAAGAAGATAAAATCAATTCAGACAAGTTGATGTCAGGTATAATAGTCATAACACTGCTTAGCCTTCATTACAATTAATTAATGTAATTAAACCGTGAAGTTAACTTTTTACATTGCACTGAAGATCATTCAAAGCTTCAGACAAGATCTTTACAGTCAGTATACACTAAAACTGTTAATAAATTTTAAGATTGAGGTAAGAATAGATATTCTTAAATAAATACCTATGAACTGGTGAAAAGTGGGAGAAAGGAGGGGAAGGAGGGCAAAGAGAAGAGGAAAAAAGAAGGCCAATTCACACACACTTGGTCGATAAAAATCTATAATGATCTCCCAAACATAGAGATACTATCTTCAAGAAACCACCTAACAATAAATAAATAAATTGATCTGGAATATATAAAGAGAACTCGCCCTGTTCTATTTTTCATCATAACCTTCACTTACTTTTACGTTTGTTATGTTGTTAAATAGTTAACTTTCACATTTGCTATGGTTAAACCTTGCTAAGTTAAACTACAGGATTTAAAAAGTTGGGGGCTTTTTAAATTATTGTGTTCCAGACGCCATTTTGTAGTCACCAGATTTTATGTGTTCATCTATTAGATGAGCTTTCATTACTAGAAGTAATTCTCCCTCTGTAGGTATTTCTACATAATTGTCAAGTTACATTATAACCTTTTTCTGCATAAGTGAAATAGGCTGAGCTCACTTAGTTGTGTTAATCAGGAAGAATTATAACTTTATTTTAAATCAGTAAATCGAATTAATTTTTATTAAAGAGCTTTAATGTATTTTATTTTTTTGAGCAAAGCTATACATCTGAAACACATTAAAAAAAAGAATATTATGTTGTGCCTGGAAAAAAAAGACACTGCTTTGTAATCAGACCAACAAAATGAAATATCTCTATTTTAAATCATTCATTATGTTTGAAAAGCTATCTGTAAAACCTAAAATACTTAGAATGGTGCCTTTTTGTTCAATATTAATCATGTGTCAAGTGATGACAAGTGTGGTCTACAATATGAGAAGTATATGTTTCTTGTCATCTACAAGAGTAGCCAGCAGAACCTTTATATAATTAAGCTAATGGAAAAAAATCTTAAAGAAAATCACAGAAATCATGCCTTGCTTTCTTATTGAAATCCATCTCTTCACTGAATATTGGCTTCTCTTAAAAAAATGAAGATCATCAGAAAATGCTTATCTTCTGCAGTTATTGTGCTCTTTCAACTTTTTTTCTTGAATGGAAAATAGAGAATTTATTCTACATTCTTATTGTCATTATGTTACCTCTGCAGTACAATTCCAAATAAAAAATGTGTTTTTTCTTAAGTCTTATTCTCTTTCGAACACTTTATGGAACTGGAAAACAGAATTCAGGTTTTGCATTTTTACTTTTACTTGCTTGTTGCCATTCCCTAATTTCCTTTATTCCTACTCACTCTTCATTAGAAATACAACAGGAAAACAACACATGTGGATCTTTATGGATATTGGTGAGAAAA
Source organism: Lepidothrix coronata (assembly GCF_001604755.1). Taxonomy (NCBI): domain Eukaryota; kingdom Metazoa; phylum Chordata; class Aves; order Passeriformes; family Pipridae; genus Lepidothrix; species Lepidothrix coronata. The sequence continues at coordinate 13,157,596 of NW_016690180.1, forward strand.
AAAATACTTCGGTGAAGTTATTGCATTTTTTTCTATAAATAATATTAATAGGACTGCATAGAAGTACAGTGTCAGTCCCCATCCCGCAGACATTTACGCCTAGCATTATTTATTATAAGTTTTTCTTTTCAGAAATGCAGAATATAATCTACAACTTCTGTCTATATCTAATTAAACTTCTCATAATTATACCTGATCTAAATTACAGTAAGCTCCTTTAAAAATTAAAGTTATAATAAATGTACTTCATTTTAATCTAACATAGGAAAAAAACCACAAACAAAAAACAACCCTACCAAAACCCAAAACCACCACACAAGTCAATTTATCTGCACAGCCAGTATAAAAATTCCAGTTAATTCTGTCATACAGAAAATCATATAACAAGCCAAAGTATGGCAGCTCCATGAAACTGTAATCCAGTAAATACAGCTTTGCCATTACTAATCAGCAGTGTGGGCTTTATAGGGTTCCAGAATTGGTCAGGGCTTCCCTTACTCTGAGTTGGTTTTGACCACATCCCTTGGCCTTCCACAGCCAGAAGACATGGAAATAGAGATAAATATTTCAAGCAGAATGTAGGCAGAGTATAATTATAGGCCTTGATTATAGAGACTCATATGCTACCATGTGTAACTTTTACTGCTTTTGACTCTTTCACATGGAGATATGTACAAATGTACTTCTCTCAGAGAACCTCAGTCCCACCTAGATGAATTTAAAGTGTAATAGAGAAGCCTGTTCTTGGTTCCTGCTCAGTATATATGGATGACAGTGTCTACAGCTCTTGTTTTATCTTGAGATTAAGCAGTTTATCTACATGTAACAGTAGAAATTTCTACCTGACAGTAGAAATGAAGAATGTAGTTGCTTATTTCTAAGAAAAGCCTTCAGGAGCCCTAAAAACCACAATGCCAAATAGCCTTACAACAAGATTGTCCAGCCATGTATTTTAGACAAAAATTCCCCTTTCCTTTTTCTCCCAGAAAACTAAACCTAAGAGATAACATTAAGGTTAACTAACCTCCACCTGTGTTTTGTGCTTTAACTGCCACTTGAGTGAATAAGGCTTGAAATACTATGCTTATTTTCTAAAATTACATTCTGTACCAGATTGATGTGATTCCTATCAGAAGTATGAAATATGCATATTTATTTCTCTTCTATCCACCCTTTCTCCCCCATAACTTCAGTCATTCATCTCCGGAGATAGTCAGAATCAGTAATTCATAGTTAATCACATTTTTTTTAAACCAATATCAGAGAATCAAAAAGAAACACATGCCGAACTGCAGAAAAGCAAATAGATATTCTACCTGGAATGGTACTCCCTCATGCCTAATCTAGAATCCTACTGAACGGCAAAAATGACTTTCACTTTTGTTTCAAAGGTTCTAAGGAATTCAGGACTTAATAAAGCAGATCAATAGAACAATTTGATTAAGTAGCAGAGAAACTTCAGTGACCCTTCTCCCTGTTTGGAAAAATTTACACTTTTCTGTAAGCAAAATTGAAAAATACTAATAATGCAACCATCTAAGACAGATAAGCAACCAAAGCCAAAAAGAAATTTCATATTGTATTGGGAAAAAAGTCTTTCTTGTATTAAAAACTGAAAACTTGATATCCCATAGTAATTATTAAATATAAGAAAAACATATTTAATGTTTTTATATCTTGGCAAGATTATAGGGGTGGCTTACTAAGTGAGTGGAAGTCTGCATTTGATTTTGTTCTTCTGGTACACATAAAAAGAAAGTCCTATGTCAAGTGCAATATAAAAACAGGCTCATTGCATCAAGAATATATGTCATATTATAGTACTTAATATTTATAAAAGCAATTTCAGCTTAAAATCTGGCTTTGGGTTAAGGAACCTCAGGTGTAACACACTCAGTTTAAGTTATGTCTGCATAGTTTAAATTAAAATAGTGAGAAATTATATTTAGCACTTTGGCATTTTTTTAAATTGGTAATCAAGGTCTTAATTTTGTACTCATGAAAGATATTTTTTTGCCTCAGCTAAATAAAAGATCTATGCCTTAATTTGATTATATTTCCCCCAATACAACTCTTTTCACTGGTACTTCAAGATCATTTTGGAGCAGAAATACCACTAAATTGAGAGTATACCTGCGTTACTTTTGAAAAACACCATTGTTTATATGCATTCTTGAGTTGGGGACATAAAAAAAAACTAAAACAAAGAAAACAAAAAGAAGCCCCACAACTAATAACAACAACAACAATAGAAAATTCACTTGCTTGAGAGGCATTTTCCTTTGCTATGTTATTGTTATTCTGAGCTTTTGAAATGGAACCTTTTTTGGAATGAAACATGCTGAAGCTATAGAATTAGGAAGACAAACCTTCTCTGCTTCTTGACTTATTTTAACTTAGTTCATTGTTATTCTAACACTTTAAATCTTTTCATCCTAGGGATTTGGATCAAAAACAACATTTGACTTTATTTCTGGCTCTGAAAACTCTAATTTTGGATTTCAATGGAAGAAATTAGAAGTGACTGATAAAAAATACGTGAATGAGTAGCAGTAAGTAGTCTGACATCCAATTCTTCACATTTAAAGCTTTTTTCAGAAAAAACATTTTATTGTCTTTATCTTCTGTTTTGCAGCAGATTTCTCTTTCAGATGAAATATGTATAAAGGAATCCAATACAAAAGGCCTTTTTGCACAGTTCTCAAGTATAATTTGTTACAGTAACAGTTTGATGGCAAGTTGAGAATGCCTTAGAGAGCTTCAGAGTAAGTTCATTTACTGCCTTTGATTGCATTCCCCTAGAGTATCAACGTAGAATAGATTAGGGGAACATTTTGGAAGAAATCCATATGGACTCAAAATAGGTAATTATTACCCAGTGTTTCTATTCATATTCCTAAATAAATTCAAGGACATCACAAAATGACCAAAGACACTTAAAAACCTCAGATTATTACATTATATCATTTTTTGTGATGTAGTGAAGGTAAGATCTTTAAGATGTGTCCAAGTGCTTTATTAGTTTTTCCTTTTAAAGTAACTTTTATTTTCATTTCCTCTCTTCAGCTCCCTTCAATGATTTTTAAATGTTAAGCAAATTAAATGACAAATATTTTGTGGATTTTTCACACTGTTGTAATACAAATCAGCTGACATTATAAACAGCTAGGAATATCCATGGCATATGGACTTCAGGTCATATCCCCTTGGCTTAGAGCCAGAAAAATGAACTTATTGGAACTGCTACAGAGGTTTTATATCCTTGGGGATTGTGACCATGCAGTCAAATTCTCAAAGGTGTAGTTCATTCTCTTCCAGGATTGTACTATGCAAGAACTGCTGAAAAGCAGCCAAACTGAGTCCCAGATTTGTATCTCCTTAACTTAAAAGGAGGAGCCATTAAAACATAACCATTTTCTTTTGCAATGATGTTTCAAATGCATATTAAAAGAAAATTGTACATGCCCCAAGCCCCACCTCAATCTCATTTTAATTGATAGTCATTGTTTATATTAGAGAATGTACACAGATAATGAAATTATAGCCATGAATGTCCCTTATGGAGATATGTTAAGACGTAAAATGAGACATCATTTAACCATCAGGGTCTTTTAATTTGTCTGGAGAACCAATAAATCTTGTCTTCAGACCTGAATTGGATCCATCTCAGATAATATTGCACAGAGATTTGGTATGTGTTAAAATGTGCATTGGAGAAGTATTTCAAGCACTGGGCCAAAAGAGACTCAAGCAAGGAATAAAAATATTTTTGAGTTTATCATTGTGGTTTGAAGTAAGAAAGTGATGTAGATTTATAACTGTAAATCTCTACTGCAAGTAAACACTACCACATAGCCAAGGGGAAGGGACTATCAGTGCAAAGAATGGACAGGATTTGGACTGAACAATAGCAGAAGTGAAACCAAGTACAAATACAGACAAAAAAACCTCAATTCAGGACTCATAACTAATATTTGAGACCTTTTGAGGATTAAGGACATGTGCTTATTCTAACTCTGGGCTATACATTCCACTCTCACATACTGCAGTTGTGATCCCCAAAACCCTTGAATATTCTTTTTCTCAGCCATTTATAGTTGGGTCAGCACATCCTGACTAAATGCATTCACTGGTTTTCAACAGTTTAATATTGGCTGTACATTCTGAATTGTGTAAAATGAAGCAAACAGAAAAGAACAACTTTCATCAATAACAAGGCAATATTAGGCTTTGAATCTTCACAAATACATATTGTAATCACTCGTGTTTACTACAGACGGGAAATGTCAGGAACTATTATGACTGGTCCTGACCTGTTTTTGGAAAGTAATAAATTAGACTGTTTAATTATTTTTTTTCTAATAAATAATAAATAAATTTTAACCTCTAATTGGGAAATGGAAAAGCAGTTATAAGTACACTTTAGTCACTCATTTTCTACCTCTCTCTTCATGTCTTTCTTCTCTCAAGCTTTTCTGATAGGTGTACATCAAAGTGGCATTTTAAAAGAACTCTTTTGTTCTTTGAACAGTATTGAGTTCCAAGAGGCTGACATGAACAAAATTAAAAATGGTAGTAGTGCAATTATATGACTGTTTTTATACAACCTCTTAGTATGATACAGCTTTAAAGAAATTAGCTGAATTGTTTTCCCAGACCACCTTAATTGACACTTTGTATATTTTTCTATGAAACCTTAACACTTAAAATTAAGCTTATTAGAATTATATTGAAGTACAGTTCCTATAAAAACTTAATATACATTATTATCCATGCTCAAAACACCACTGAACAAAACCTTAGTGCAAAGAAACAACAAAAACACAATCATTTTCCTCTATGTAATTTTAGATATTCAGATATTCACAATCTTCAACAAAAAAAAGGCAGAATGCTATTCTCCCTAAGGAACTTCTGTAATGCAGATGCTTTTTGTTACTTGGAGTATCCTATCTGTTTACTGACACCAAACGTTTTTGAAACTCAGCAGTAGGTAAGTGAAATGAAAGTCGTGCAAGAACATGTTTTAGAATGATTAGGAAACATAAACAATTAGACCATTTAGAGTATTTAAAAATATCTTTTTGTCAAAGAAGAAACATTTTTGTATTCCTTTGATTTACAAGAAAATTGCTAAGTTCGTTATTTTAAGTTTCGAGACTGTTCTACTTTCCATTTCTTACAAATTCTAGTAATTGCATATCACTATTTGAAATCCTAAAAGATAAAAATATATTATCAATAATAATTGATAGAATTGATATGGTTAGAGTATTAATAACGGCATTAGTAATTGTTCTGTAAAATTTCAAAAAGTTATCTTAGAGTTTTGGATCACGTTATTCTTTCTGTAAGAATAGCAGTTGCTGCACTAGCGCTGCTGGATACAATACTGCATGGGGTGTCCCACAGCAAGACATGTCAGAGGAGGGCTGCAGAGGTGACTTCTGTGAGAAGGGAACAGGGGCTGCCCCATGCCAGAGTGGTTCTGCAATAGATATCAAGCTCAGAGAAGAAGTGGTGGAAGGAAGAGCTCCACATAGCAGGACAGGTATTCCCTCCAGTCTGTGATGGAGCAGTTGGATATTACCTGAGGGCCATCTTGGCCCACTGAGATCCTATGCTGGAGCAGATTTTTTTTCCTGAAGACCTTCAACCTATGGAAAGGATCTACCCTGCAGCAGTTATCCATATTGCAGCCCATGTTGGAGCATTTTGATATTTCCTGATGGAACTGCAACCACGTAGAGGACTCAGATTGGGGAAATGTGTGAGTAGAAAGGAGTAGCAGAGAACAATTGTTATTGTTAACTCCCATCTCTCCACTTCCCATCCTCCCTGCGCCATTCTTGGCAGACAATGTGGTCAGGGAGGAGGAGAAAATGCAGGAATAAAGTTGAATTCTGGCAAAAACGGAGGGGAGGGGGGACCTGTTTCAACTTTTTTTTTTTTACTTTCCTGCTCTGTTTTTAATTGGCAATACATTACTTTTTTCATAGAATTACAGTATGATTGAGATTGGAAGGAACTTCTGGGGATTATTTGGTCTGCTTCCAGCTGCTCAAGCAGGGCCAACTACAGAAGTGGTTTGGGTTTTAAGGATCAGCTAGTCTGTGCAATAGGCCAAGATCAATTCATCACACAGTGTTATTCCACTGCACTCTCACATTTATGTGTTGATATTCATTGTGCCTTTTCTTCAGCCATAAATTTTTGTGAAATTCAAAAGCTCTGTTTTTAATCAACATCATCATATCATCATATCATCATTTGGGTTGGAAAAGACCTCTAAGATCATCAAGGCCAACTATTAACCTGGCACCACCATCTATGTAACAGAGATCTTAATCCAAGACTATGAATCCTATAAATTGGGTTTTACTCCTAATATCTTTGCACTTGAGGGTTTGTGCAATCCCAGATTGCTGTACATCTTTCTACATTGCACTTAACTGCCATTCATCTTTACCTTGATTTCCTAGATTGGAGACAGACAACATCAATCTGTGGATCTCTGGCAGTACTGACAAGAGAAAAGACCAGGAAGAAAACCTAGTAGTTTACTGGACCTAGACCAAGGAAGAGTAAAACTTATATTAAGTTCTCCAGTTAATTGGCATTAACAAAATTTTTCCAATGCTTATCAAGCTGCAGAACTACATCAAGAGGAGTATTGATTGAAAACTCTACCACACACACATTTTTCTGGACAGTTGGTTCAAACAGTTCATGAAACTGTATTTCTATTCCAAGCAACACCATATAGGAGACAATGTCTTACTATACTCATTTTTACTTCTTTGTGGAAAAAGTCCACACTTTTAGAACAACTGAACAATTATTAACAGGATCATCTTAACTCAATGAAGCCAACTGCATTTTCCTTATAGGTAAGTACATTTACACTATCTGTAATACTAAAAGCAAGCATTGAAAAATTATTTACACTTAAATTTAAAATAATTTGATACAAAGAGGGGAAGTCATATGAGGAGCAGCTCTTCAGAGAAAACACAACTACATCTGACAGTGTAAAACTTCCACTCCCTGGAGGTATCCAGGGAGTTCCCCCGTAAGCCTGAAATATATATATATAACCTCTCAAACTTTTCTTAGTTGTGTGGGCCCCAATCCTCAATAGATTAAGACTGCGACCATTGCTCCAAACACAGATATTGAAATTGCAAAGATCAAATCTTGTCAGTGGATCCACAGGTGGTGATACCTTTCCTTTCCACTATGTGCTCTTATACTTTCCTTCTCTCTTTCTTTTCCTTATATATTTTCTTCATGATATTTTTATGTTTTTATAGAAAAGAAAAAAATCAGCTACATACCTCCTTTCTGCTGCAACCAACTTGTTTTAAAACAAACCTGCCTTGTATATACAATGGTTATTCAGTGTCATTTCATTGTAATTCACCCCCAGGGATCTATTAACAATAATCTCACTTATCCTGCTTCAGAGACAGGTCATAACAACATAATGTGGCTCTTGGGGTTGTCCTGAGCAGAGCCAGGAGCTGGTCTAAATGATCCTTGTGGGTCCCTTCGAATTCAGGATATTCTAAGATTCCATTAAATGACATGTTTATATCTGTCAATAACAAAAAGAAAGACAAAATATAAATTTGACTTCAGTCTGATGCACATTTTTTCTAGTGATTTAGCAACTCATTAACTAATAGAGAAAATATATTAATTTAATTTTAATAATTTTAGTCTTTTTCTTGATTGAAATGCAATAGTCATACAGGAAAAAATAAAAATCAATCCAGGTCCTTGTTTGTACTTTAGAAGGGTATAATGGGCTCACACATTCAAATATACCATACTTCTCTTTCTTGCTTTACTAAAACATCACAAAAGCCAGGCTTGTCAGAAGTCTGACATCTGATTTGTGACCTCATTTGTACTTTGAAATAACTAACATATTTACATTGTTGATATACGAGTCAATTCCTCAAGTCTCTTACTATGCATTTATAAAGACTTTTCTGGTGGATATTATATGACTTTGTGAAGGGAAAAGATAAAAAATTATCACTGAATGGTCTTATTTCTATTTCTGTCAGTGTCATTATGCTAACTTTCCAAAATATCCAGAAAATTAAAATTATAAATTTATCTTTGTGATTCATCAGATTCAAGCTTTCCATTTTATAATGCATGGCAATCACATATGTAAATGTAATCAAGAAAGTTGTAATTGTCAGGAGGGGTAGTTTTTAATTACTAACAGACAAATGCTTAAGATAAAAGAAAGAACTGGCCCGTTTGTTAAATTGAAAAACAAATTTAAAGTTTAACTTCCATGAAGTTTATCGGTGCTTCTTCATGATTCTTGTCTATATTATTTTTCTGTTGGGGAAAAAATGTGGTCTAAGAGTTACTATTAAAAAAAACAAACAAACAAACACAACCTTACTAAAAACTTACTTGTTATGAATAAACTTTAATACTAACTTAGTGATATTTTAAAATTATGTATTGTCTATCACACATTTGTCATTATCTTGTTACACTCTTAACAAAATCAAGGTCTGCATTCAGGTACTTGTAAAATTAATGTATATAGTATATTGAATTCAGCACTCTAATCTAGTTATAAAGCTGATAAATTCTTGTCAGTTTTTAAACACATTATTGAGATTAACAACAACTGAAGTTATTTATATTGCCAATAACATAAGATTTTTTATGTTCCTAGGAATTTTCAGTAGTAATGATATTAGTAACAGTGCACACTTTATCTTGTAAAATTCAGCAGTCACACCTTATATTAATATCTTCAAGACCCTAGCCCCAGAGCAACAAGCTCAGACAAGACTTTTACTTTTAAAAATCTACAAGGCTCCAAAAATTCTCCCACCAAATGTTTGGAAGAGCCCTCAGTTCTTTAATACCTTGAGGTAGTGTAAAGAGAGTACAAGGCACATGTCTCTCAGGAGATACTTTTACTGATAATTTTAGAAAACAAGGGAGAAAATAAAAGATCTTGGAAAAAGTTTAAAAGGAGTAACATAAAACCAAAACAAAGCATTTCACGAAGCACTCACTAGCAGTGGGTAACACAGTCGAATAAAATGGGAAGACCTGCTGAGGGGTGTCCCTTATGCTGTTGACTTTGCTCCCTGAGAAGGGCAGTCAAATCACCCTCCAGTCCAGCAGGACTGTTTAATGAAGGGTCCCCATAATGGGATGCTGACAGACTGGTTGGGCACAAGGGTCTTGGCTTTCCAGGGGCACTGACAGACAAATCAAACACTAAAGGTCAAGGAAATCTTCCCTTTTCTCGTGACAGCAGGTATATTCAGGTAGCGATTTAAAGTTGAAGTTATGAACTGCATTTGAGCAATATCTCTGTTATCATTATGTTGACTCAGATGCACTCCTTAACATACCTGATCCTTTCATTCTTCCACAATTGCACAAGAAAACTCTTCTGATCTATAATTAGGTTAAGAGAGGCCAGTTATACCACATTTAAAAAGTTGCTTTAGAGAACTGGCAAATTTAGTCCTTATCTTTATTCATGTGGAGGTTAATGAGAATCTGGCATCAATTTAAGAATTAATACCTAATCAAGCAAGACACCTGAGGCTGAGTAACTAGCAGATGTTTCTTGAATTGGAACCTTAATGGCTCACCAATCAATAGAATGCCATAAGAGTATTTCTTCTGCAATTCCAGTCAGAGCAGATGTGTTTAAACAGAAACATAAGTGTGGAATAATTAGCTTATTCAGTGTGACTAGCAACAGTTATCAGTTCAAAGGACAGAGGATACAAAAATAAGGAAATTTTAATGGAATGCATGGGTCCTAGTCATTATTCTTAAATTAAATGTTTTCATCTCCTGATGAAAATGCCTTTAAATACATGAAAAGAATTTAACTATTTCCTCAGTGTAATGTATTTATTTAATTTTCTCACTTAAAAAACTACTAATTACCCTGCATTTTAAACTTTATGCATGGAGAGCTTTGGGCTAGAAGGGATCTTAAAAACCATCTTGTAGGAATAGAAACATTTCCAGAAGAATTAGTAATGGGAATTTGCTAGGAAGGCTTTCTGCCTAGGTGGTGGTTCTTTCTCAAAGGCAGTTTCAGTGCTTCTCCCTCCTGCCCAGGCATAGCAAGAAAAGTTCTCAGCCTTGCTCTCTGGTATGCAGAGGCATAACATGTTTGCAGACATGTAGAAGGCCTCCTTGGGCCAGAGAGAGTGAGGGAGGAAAGAGAGAAGATACAAAAAGCCGTGGTGGAGGAGGGGCTTTCCCTTTTGCCCCTGGGGCCTGATGCATGCACCATTGTAAAAAAGTGGTCCTTGCATATGAAATAAACCTTTTTTTTAATCCTTCCGCTGCCTTGGCATTCTTGGGAAGAATACCTGTTTATGTTTACCTTACACATCTCATTCCAGCCACCCTGCCATGGACAGGGAGACCTTCCAGTAGACCAAAGTGACTGTAACTCACATTGTAAGATCTACCTCTTGAATGTAGTCAAAAAGGATTTTCAGGCTGGGGGGTAGGAGACTGGGGTTCAAAATAAATTTTTGTTTTCAAGAATTCTCAAGTAATGTTTATTAGAACAGGAAAATTTTAGTAAGTAAAGAAATCTGATAGAAGTTTCTGTCCTAAATTTCCATCCTACTCCACTCCCTTTCTTATTTTTATTCTAATGGATTGTCCATAAGACCTTGTTCATTTTCTTTATTTACATTATAATTATTAGGAGAAAAGTGTGAATAAATTGTGTGGTACTTACTAGCCAACTGGGGTAAACCCACTACAATAATCCATGTTATAAAATGATGTGTTGTCAATTCAAAATAATATGATCTTTGACATAAAATATTATATTAAAGAGTAAGTGATGGTTCATGCTTATTTCTCATCATTGATAAAGTGCATGTATTTCTATAGGTACTAATTAAGAAAAAAAATAGGGTGAAATTTTACAGTACAGTTATGTAGTGCAGAAAACTGATAACATGCTTAGATAAAAATTTGTGTGGCTAAACATGAGAAGTTTTTAAAATAAACATTAAGAAAACAAGTAATAAGGTATTATGTAGGCTTTTAGTTAAATTGAGATGATAACAAAGATTACATACAAATGAAGATCACATTTTTCTGTTTTGGAGGACAGCAATTGGATTTCTTTTCTGACATGAGAATAATCATATAATTTCCACTCAAAGAACTGGAAAGGATATTTAACAAGGTCTACTAACACAGAAAAAAAATTAGTATTTTTCAAAATACAGAACATAAATTTGGAAAAATAAAGCAGATTTTTATATAAGGAGAAGGTGAAGAATTGTGGGAAGTTTATAAGGAACCAATTACATTCCAGGTAGTGAAATGCCAGTAACCTCCATAGAAAACACAATGGAGATGTTATAGAAGAAAGTAGTATTTATGTGACTCAGGTGTTTGTTGTTGTTGTTGTTGGTTTTTGGTTGGGTTTGGGGTTTTTTAATTACATTGTTTAAAGTAGAAGAGGTCAGATAATAAAAAATGAGATTTACAAGACTATTTTGATGAGAATTTCCAGTAAAGAGAAAAAGACATACTTAAAAAAAATAAAATAATATAGATATGACTGGTTCATGAAAAATTCTGAACATAAGAAAAAAATGTATAACACCTGAGTATTTTAGTGGAAGAGAAAGCCTAAAGACATGTTAATACTTGAGACTACTCTTAGTCAAGAGACTGTATAGAAAGAGTATTTTAGGACTAGATGAATTAGAACAAGAATATCGTTTCTAAACCAAACAACTACCTGGACTAATAACATTTTTAATTTAAAAAGAAAAAAAGATTTATTTTTTTTTAAGGAATTGCATGAATAAGAATTACTTAGATTTCTAAGTACTTCACAAAAAAGAGTTTGAATTCTGAGAACTGTATAGATAATAAGTGACTCGCAATAAATAAATGAAATACTGAGTAGAGTAATTCTGTTTCTTAAAGATAAGATTCTAGTTTCATCTGAGATGCCTTCAGATTTTAGACATCCTAACTGTTTTCTCAGACATGACACAGGACCTACGTGAAGCCCATACACTACTAGAGTGGCTCCTGATGGCAAGACAGAATAATCTTTTCATTTTTTTAGGGAACCTAATACCACCTATTCTGACAGGAATGATATCTCAATAGACTGTTATAATAAAGGGATTTTTTTCATAAAAAGTAAAAAAAATACTTTAAAATTATCTCTTTTTAATGTAATTGCAAAAACTGAAATTTACTTTAATCTCTTATCTTTAAGTAAGCTAATAAAATATGAAATATTGTTTTATCTAATATGGCTTCAGTTATTATATCTAAAATTTGGAAATCTAAAACTCTTCAGAAATGTGTTAATACTATGCAAGTGATACTGAGAAAAAAAAGAAAAAAACTAAGAAGCTTTTTTTTGTGCATCTTTCAAAATTCAGACTTCATAAGGTGTTTTCATTTAATGAGTGAAAAAAATGTGACTCAAATATTCTATGAACCAGGTGAGACCCTTTTAAGAATTATCTAAACTGAAACTGAGTTAAATTTAACAGCTACAAGCAAGAAAAAAGAAGCCGTTATGAGGCTGTTTAATTTGTATGAATTGTTTTTAATGAAAGAGTACACCTGTTTTCCTCTTTCACACTACTACAGCATTAGACAATTAGACAAAAAGAAAACAAAAAATATTAATTTCAGGGAAGGCATTAGGGTATTTTAAGGGATAATTTTAGGGAATTAAGTCAGAAAGTAGTTCTTAAAACCTCAGAGAAGTTAATTTTTATGGACTATAACTCTCAATAGGGTAAAGTGAGTACGTTCATAGAGTAGAAATTTAAACATTAGAATGTAGTTTACTGACAGATGGTAAATTTCATTTTCTGCAGTCTAGTCACTTCACTCAGATTATTTCTGATTCCACAGAAAGTCATGAATCCCAGGGGACAATGTGTGGAAAACTTACACATACCTCCAGATGTGGCTGTTTAGAGATCAGGAAGAAACTTCGTTGTGAAACAACTGGACCAAGGGTAAAACCAGAGAATTCCAACTCACCAGCCATTCCAGGTAAAGTTCACAAAGACGGAGGTGTCCAAGTACCTAACTTTTTCTATTTTCCAGTGGACTTAAAGCACTGGTTTCCAACAGGATGTAAAAGAGGAATTAAACACTTAAATATGAGCAGAACATCTCTCCTATGAGGAAAGGCTGAGAGTTGGAGTCTTTCAACGTGGAAAAGAGAAGGCTCCAGAAAGGCCTCACTGCTACCTTCCAGTACTGGGCGTCCTACAAGAAAGGTCCAGAGGAACTTTTTGCAAGGGTATGTAGTGACAGGACAAGGAGTAATGGCTTTAAGCTGAATGAATGTGGATTTAGATTAGATATCAGGAAGAAATTCTTTACTGTGAGATTGGAGAGATACTGCAACAGTTTGCCCAGAGAAGCTGTGAATGTCCCATCTGTGGAAGCATTCAAGGCCAGGTGAGATGGGGCTTTGAGCAACCTGGTCTAGTGGAAGGCGTACCTCCCCATGGCGGGGGGGTTGGAACTTGATGATTGCTCAGGTGGCTTCCAACCCAAATGATTCTATCATTCTTTGAGATATTTTTGTCCATATGGTCTGATGCCTGATCTTTACCTTAACTGACCTTTTGTCCCATTAGTGCTAAAAGGGGACAAATACAAGCAAAACAAAGGGAACACCTAGAAATAGTTGTTACAAGATATCATTCCTTCCCTGAATAAATTATATAATATTTAGGAAAGCAGATCAAATTACATAATAGGAGTAGAGATGAATTAAATTGTAATAAGAACTGAACCGATCTTCATGGAACAAGAACTTTAACTAAAATTTGATTTGAACTGACTAGATAATTTCATCTGTCACTTGAAAATTTTCTTGATATATGCGTACTTGAGGTTAGCAAAGTCTACCCATTAGTTTAATCACAAAAGAAAGTTAATTTCTTGGCAAAGCAAATGATTATGTGTAGAAGGAGGACCAAATTACACTGCTAGAGTTAGTTAGTAAAAGGTTTTAGATAATGATAGTTTTTAAATTAGAAGCCACAAAGTCTGAACAAAAATTCTGCAGAGTGGATAGTAGTTCATCACTGAGTTATATAAACCATTTTTAATATATTTGGCAAGCAAATAAAGTTGAATTCACACAAAAATCAGAATATTTTTCTTTGGGGGAAATTTTTTTATTTGTTTTAGACCAAAAAAAAGGCACCAACATTCTCCTTAAATAAAATATTTTGTGTTATTTCTAGTTTTCAAAATATGAATACACAGAATTTCAAAGATAAAAGAGCTGACAAACAAGGAGAAACACAGCTATGCCTCAAACCTCATTAGTATGACCCAAGATGTTTCTCCTCAACTTTGATCTAAAATTTAATTTACCTTAATCAAAATTCATTATTATTTTTATTTAAATTATGAAAAAAGTTCCCATTTGCACAGGTAATCTGCTTACATTAATTGTTTAGTTTTTTCAAAAAGGAACAAATTGTTATTTCTCATTTATTCGTTAAACATTTAAACAAACCAGTGCTGTAAGTTAATGTTCCATAATACTATTTGATGTTAAACCAATGATTTAACATTGCTTGCTAAAGGTACCTAATATTCAGATTTTGATACCTTGTAGCAATATGGTCATCCTTTTAATAAATCTTTAGACTCCATTGAACAACTTCGAATATTGCAAAGTCTTCCCCCTCAAAAAAGGTTATAATATTTTTTTAATTATTTAGTCACATATGAAGAGCAATTTAAGGAGGCATACAAAAATATAGGAAAGGAGTGATTATATAAAGATACATTAAAAGGTCAGCATTTGCTCCTTCATGCCATCCAATTCTTTTAGAGAATTTTTAGAAGGATTTAGAAAATTATGTCATGAAAGAATGTAACATAGAGAATATCCACCAGAGCCTTTCAATTTTTGATGGTTCTGTCACACAGAACACAACAGATGAAAGAGGAAGCAACCAGAGGGACAGAAATATGCTGAGAAAATATCTTTGAGACCTTGTTTCTGAAACATCCTTTCATAATACAAGACTTTGAGTTGTGAAAAGAAAAAAATGAACTGTTTACCTACACTGAAGGAACAGTAAGCACTCATGAAGGGTAAAAAAAATAAAGACCAAATCATGCTGTACTTCCAGCAATTCAAAGCCATGATAATTCTTGTCTCTACTATATATATGTTCCATAGCTGTACTTTAAGTGCTTTGCACTGTTATAAGTGCTGTACTGAAATAGAGAAGTATTCCTTGCTACGAATATTTTAGACAGCAAATTCTGCTACAATGTTGTATGCACTAAACAAAACTGAGAAGAAATCACTGAGACTAATGCAAAATTAAATATTAATGAATTTGAATTATAAGTGTCCTTTTCTTGATAAAGCAACATTTCACATAAATATATTTATTTTTCAAATAATGGGAAGACTTAAATCTAATTGTTTCATACCCTTGTTTTATTTAAATAATTTTGAAATATCCTGTTTAAACCTTTTGGTTTGGTGTAATACACTTAGACTATTACATTAAAGTAATGTACTTCTACATTAAACTCGTATGAATGAAACACCAAATTAAGACAAAATTGGCAAGCATTTTTCTGTGATTTCACAAGGAACTATTAGAATGTGCCTAATCATCATTTCATTATAGAAGCTTCAGGTATGAGGAAAAAAGGCATTATTTTCTTCCGATTTAGAGTTTAAAAAGTCAAGTTTAGTACCTCCATAGTGGTTTGTGGGTAATAATTCAGATAATTGTTATCTGAAGTCTATATATGCAATTCTTATAGAATACTTTTTAAAGTTGTTTAAAATGAGCCAAAATATAGATCTCAACACAGTACATATCCCTGTGAACAGCAAAAATTTTTACCTTACTACAAATATTCACAATGATTCAACTTTGGAAAATTTTATAAGAAAATAAATGTCTTTCTCATCTCTGAATAATACTTGTGCCTCATTTCAACAACTGAATAATGCAGTTCAAAATGCAAATTACTCTTCTTTACTTCTTTAGACTTAGACCAAATACTACCATTAAAAGTCAGATGGTTTTAATACCAAAAGTTATAAAGAAAAGACAGTGTAAATGATAATTAATATTTTGCATGTTCTTAAATGGTTTTCTTATTATGAAAAAACAGGGAAGTTACATTGTCTTTGTGCCTTATCTTTTACATATTTTGTTCTTATTTGATTGTCTATCTGTCTATGATCCAGATCCATGATATAAATTCATGATAAAAGTAAATAAATTAACCTATCAAAACTATGACATTTTAAAGAGCTTTCTTACACTCTTAGAAAGTTAACATTTTCCTTAACAATTCTTCATTCTTTTATTCAGTTCATTCATTCATTTCATCCATTCAGTTCATATTTTCATTTATTCAGTGACTCTACCTGATACATGACATGGCTTTTTCTTCATGTTTTTAAGTTTAGTGTCTTTTATATATATATATATATATATGGGGGACACAGAACTTTGGGTTGTATGGAAATGAAAATAAACTCATATTAGCTGTGCTAGAATCTTGGACTAAGGTGATCACCAAAAAAAAAAAGTCTTTATGTTTTAAAGATCTATTTACATTTCTTGAAAATAACATGCTATTAAAACAATTGGAAAATATTGGAAGTATGTTTTGCTTGAAGATTTTTGGAATCACACTCATTACATCCAAAATCTTGCCTTGAAATATGCAGAAAAAGAAAAAAATGTCTGTTAGAGGAGAAGATAATATTCATCTATTTTGATTATGGAAATATGTGTGCCCTGTGGTGCTTTTTTCATAACTCTTCAGAGTAGTCATTTTCTACTTTCTGTTCTCTATGGAATGACATTAGTGCTTCATTCCAGAACCACCACAGAATATCCTTTCTTGCTGCTTTATGGAGAAAGCAGCAAGTAAGTGCAATATGGTAATTATAATAAGAATTGTCAAGAATATTACAATGATTTATGCCTGTGAAGAACAATTTAGCCTTCTTTCCACAAAGATCTTATAATGATTGCCTCTTGTTCAGGAAACACTCTACTATCACTGCTCACTTTGGAAATCCTATTGACCTCACTGTAATACTTCATATCATAAGCTTTCAAGGGTCTGTCTCCTTGACCTTCATTGTCCTTCCTTGACCTGGATTAACGTGATACCTAGAAACATTTCCTTCATGCATGCTGAATGCATAATGACATACATCTTTCAATAACTTATTCCAGTGCAACACTCACTTTTACAATATGCCTTCACAAAATGTGTCAGACAGTATAATTTAATCATCAGTAATACTTAGCAGAACATATTGAAATTATTAAAAAAGATTATGCTTATTCAGCTTCTGTCTTCTATCAAGTGTGGCAACAGTGTCATAAGGGAATGCAAATGACTTAATTAAAAAAGTTTTACATAAATGATTTTTATGAATAGCTTTTAATTTCAGCAAATAAGAGAACAGGTGGATATTTCCTTAGAATATTGGTTGTGAAATCAAACCATAGTGTCTCTGCTACATAGGAATGTTTTAGGCATTTGTAATAGATGTGAGACTGAGGCAATATTTCTGCTAAGAGATGTTACAAGGCCTCTGACTCTGGCAGGTTCTGAGGCCCAGGTGTCGCTCTGTCCTGGCTGCTGGAGCTCAGCCTGGTGCCCTGGATGCCTGGGAGTCTTTCCCAAGCTGATGTATGCAGCTGCTGCTTTCCCATTTGGTGGTAGTGAGCCTGAGCGCGTATTTCTGAGACACTCTCCTGCACACACAGGGGACACTGACATTGCTGGCTGCAGTGACAATGCTGGACAGGGCACTGTCTTTAACAGTCCCCAAATATGGCACCACCAGGACTCACAGATGACACAAGTATGGACAACCAAGTCCTTAAAACATAAACACAAATGGTCAAGTACCTTTTCTCCTCTCCAGCTGATGAGAACTAAGATTCACTAGGGAAAATGCACACACACACACACTCATAGTCATTCTCTAGGTTCACAAGCATGTTCACATGCTCATCGTTCCCTCAAATACCAGCACAGTTCCTCTGTCCAATACCTTCGCCTGGATCCTGAGACCTCTTACTCACTCCATAGGTGTCCTATTCACTGGCTGGTCTAGCTCGATGTTCACTAGGAAACACATACACACATTTCAAAGGCACCCCACACTTGGGTAATCCTTCCAGATACCTCCATGACCCCTCCTCCCTGTCTGTTACTTCTGCCTGGACCGGGGTCCTCCTATGCCACCTGGTACAGATTGAATTTTGCTCAGAAATTAGATGAACCCCCACCTCCCACATCACCCAGAATTGGGAAAACTGCACCTTCTTCTCTCCCCATCTGCTGACACCCAGGCACGCAGGCTCTGTGAGCTACTGTCTCTGTCCAGTTGCTGGCACCATGGACACACAGGTCCTTATCAGCGCTGGTATCACTCCAGTTGGCAGCTCTGAATTCACCAACAGTCTCTCCACTTGCTGAGCACTCACACATGGGACAAATAGTGAGGTTACAATTCAGCACATAATTCTAATAACACCCTTCTATAGGTATGTCTGCAAAAGTGATGGGCTTGTATTTAAACTCAATTACTGAATTTGCTGAACAGAAATATATTAAAAAATTAGGAACTTTCCTTCAAAACTGAAGGAATAACAAGAAAATTATTTAATCAAATAATGAAATTCCAGATGCACAATTGTAAACATTGTTGCATCTTAAAAATCTTATTTACTGTTTTATTTTCAAAGGCCAGAATATTCTCACATTAACAATGGAAATAAAATTTCGTTCGTGTTTTTGTCTTTGAACTGAATACAATTAAAATCCTTAATATTTCCTAATATCTAATATAATTTTATATTATAACCTTATAATGTGTCTCATGGTTGTTTGGTTGTTGTCCTTTCTTTCATGCATGTTTCTTGAAGCAGGATGAGTTATGATGAACACAAAAAAAAAGGCTAAATGGAACTGCATAAGTCCTCATTTAAAATTCTTTCACCTAAATGTAGCACTATGCGTGTATGGTGGTTTTGCTTTTTTATTGTGCTATGAATTGGGACTTTATTTTCAGGTTTTGAACCTTCTGTCAGGCTCAGGACATGAGACTAATGCTTTTTATTTTGTTGAATCCTGCTTTTTTTAACTTAAGGGTGTAGGGAGGGCTTCTATTAAAAAAAAAAAGTCCAGATTATATTGAGTTCTGAATGCAAAATTAAAAACAAATGAACAAAACACAAAATAACCCCCAAATCAACCAAAAGACCTAGATGAAATATAAAATTTTCTTCCATAAAGTAATGTTACACAATACCACTTAGTTATACAGTAAAGATACATTACGCCTGGCAAAGCTAAAAAGAGGTGTCTGACAAATCATCCAGTATATCATCTGAATGTATATTCATCAGAACATATTCACATGCTACAGTAAATTTTGGATACTTTATAGATTGGAGATACAGCCCAGATAAGTCAGTTGAAGAGAAGGATACACCATTGCCGTTCAGTTCTGAATTTATAGAAGTACTATTATTTTGCCTTTTTTAAAGCAACTCAAATGTTCAGCTTGCTACTTTACCTTGGATATGAATCATAATGTCAATTTGGTCATTCCTATAAAATAACTGATGTAACAATGAGAAATATTTTACTACATGATTCAAGCATAAAACTGGGTCATCATTATGATTCTCATATTTTTCTTCCCAGACATATTTGAATCACTTATTTACACTAGCATCACGGAGATTTTTCATAACAAAAGTAAACTAAGAGAAAAAAAAGCTAATAAAAATATTCAAATATGACATCACAGCAGTGAATTTAACTAATAAAAAATTTAGATTATGTTCTGAAGAAAGATACAGGAATAAGAACTACTAACATTATACATTTTTATGATTTAAAGAAAACATTTTTTTACGTAAACTTTACTTGATGTTGAAATCTTACTGCAATTATGAAGTGGGAGGTAGTAAGATAGAATAGTTATTAAAAAGTGCTTAAAAATAAACTCAAATAAAAAGTCTTAGAATACATTTGATCATATATATCAAGGTGCTTTTACATATTATCTTACTGAAATTCTCATTGCCTAATAATTATAAATTTTCATTAAAAAATCTATTGTGATATTTGGGAAAAATACCACCATTTTACCAATGAAGAGCTGAGACATAATTCATGAATCTCTTCAAAATATCCCTCTGATATTTTTATTCCAAACTGGAAAAATATTATTTCTCTTGATAAATGCTCATGTTCCAAAATTAATAAATAAATAAATAAATAGGTTAAACTGAAGCATGGGACACATCTATCTCAACTTAAGTAATGTAAAAGTTGAGTCAGCTATCAATATTTCTCTCACCATCAACTGAGAGACATAAAGACCTTCATAAAAAAATCATATTTCATATCATATGTAATTAATTAGCATAGGGAAAGTTGCCCTCTGGATCTTTTGTTCACTGTCTCTGTTGATTGAAATTAGTAGTCTAAAGTTAACAGAGATAAACCCTACCTCAAGAGACTTACTGAAAATCAAAAAAGATGTCTGTAGTTGAGCTAATAATGAGACTATGTGTTTAACCCTACTTCTTACCCTCTATACGAGATAGAAGATAGAAGATTAAAAATAACTAAGTTAAAAATTATTACAGAGAAATTAGGTACAAAGTAATGATACAAAATAACAATTTAGACAGTGAGGTGAATGCAAAGGAGATGGATGTTTCCCCACGTGTCATTAATTAGCAACTTGAATGAAAACAAACCCAAACTAAGATTATGAGATTTTCTCATCAGATACAAAGCCACAAACTATGAAATCTGCGATTTGTTTAGAGGGAAAAAAGTGTCAGCAAAAAAGAAGAAAGTGTAAGTACTAGTAAATCTGTTCTCTATGCATGAGCAGCTTTTTATTCTTGTTATTACTGAAGAAAGCCTTAACACTGAGAAAGTGTCTTGGACTATTCAGGTCTAGTATTACCCAGTATACCATAAGAGATGGTATGACATTACTGGTGGAGTAGCTAGGAGGGACATCATGAATCTTGGGTACATAATTTGTGGCTGTATTGTGTAAATTGATTGTGCTCTTTGATAATCAAGGATGACTGTTTCCCTAGTACAAAGAAGTTTAGTATAATCTTAAATTTTTAGTTTTTGGGTTGCAAGGACATGAGCACAGTTCTGTGAATCTTGTTCTCTCTGACATACATTTATAATAACGTTTTTACAGTCATATGCCTGAAAATACCATAATTGACTTTTAGTTCCTCACTGTTAATTTATAGTATCTAATGATGCTGTTTACCCTGTGAGAGCTTAGTATCTAGCCTTTTAAAGACAGTTACAAGTAAATTCGACTTGGCAAATCACATGCATTTAACCCTTTTTTTCCTGATGATAAACCATTAAGACTTAATATAGATGCTTCACTACAAACATCCCTTATTAGGATAGAAGTTAGCAAAGAATTTATTTCTCTTTAAGAAAAATGTAGTTAAAATAAAGTAAATCATCCTTTTCTGCAGAAACTGGTTGCAAATGGAAAATATTCTTCAAGAAACATTAGAGTACACTAAAAAAATATCCAGGCTATCTAATTTGTATTCTCAGAAGAAAACCTAAAAAGTCATGTTGATTCTTCCTTGCATTAAAAAGGAACAGCTTTAGAAAAGGTTAGTGCAATTTAGGTTCTCTAGGTTTTATTGTTGTTGTTTTTACTGCTGCTGAAAAGAAACCCTTCCAGCCTAACACTTGGACAAAAGAAAAATCTCTTACATTATTGAACTCATAGACAGTTTTAACTCAGCTCCTCACCTTGTTAAATTGACAGCATACAAATATATTACTTATCATAGTGTAGACTTGAATTAAATGCAATTGTTTGTTTTCTTTCTATATTGTTTAACAATGCACTGTAATTTAGATTGGGAAATTATTTGGGAAGTAATTAACTACAATATAATATCAATACTACTGAGAAATAGAATATTGTTTTACAATAGTCAAACATGGCCAGGCAGCCCTGCTGAGAGTCTGTAAAGGAGAAGAGAATGAATAATAATATTGAACATAATAATAATAGTTCCTTTGATTTAGTAATGAATATATTTTTATATCTATGTATGTATCTGTGCATATGTATCTCTGTGTAGATAGATAGATAGATAGATAGATAGATAGATAGATAGATAGATAGATAGATAGATAGATAGATAGAGATATCTGTATTCATGCATTTATATAAGATACATTCATAGATTCATACACATATTCCTGAGGTTTGCCCCAGCTTAAAAGTATACATTTTAGATAAGTTAGAGACACAGAAAAGACAGAAAAATTACTTGAAATCATTCAATTATTCAGTGTAAGTGAAAAAAGGAAACAGTAGTCATTCAGTTCCTAACTTTGTGGCCAGCATATATACTGTTATCTCTTTAGCAACAAAGGAATTGTCATGTGTGTGTGAAACATTAAGAAAAAGGATTAAAAAGAAATCAGGTTAAAAACATTTTCGTTTCCCCTTTCCAAAATCGTGAAAGCCACAAATGGAATTAAAAATACTGGTGAACAGCTGTTGCGGTGAGGGATGTGTTGAAGGAGCTGTCAGACAGCTAAAGAAAAGGGAACAAAGTAAACTGCTTCCTCCTTACTGTACTCCCAAAGGTACTGTAGTCAGAATATGCAAGCAGGAAAAAAAGATTAAAAATTAAAAAGAGCTACTGTAAGATCATAACTATTTTAGTTACATATGATTTTCATCCAAAAGAGACTTTGACCTTTGATATACCTCTGTTTTATAATACCAAATATTTCTCAAGTGACTCAAACACTACTTCTTATGGCTCAGTTCATTAATTTCAACCTAACATAAGTGATTTTTTTTCAGTATTCTTGTTTGGTCAAGTAAAAAAAGACTTACTAGTGCAGAGGTCAGAAATAAAATGGTGAAGAGTTAGACAGAAAGGGTTAGACATGGCATGGCCTGACATGAGAGAGAAAGCAGGATTCTTAATCCCTCGTTTTCCCTCCACATCCCCCACCCCTTAGGAAACATTTTCTTTGTAACAGAATAAAAACCTTCATTGAATTTCCTTCATATTATCAGAAGAGTTCTGGTACATTAAACTTGAATAACATCAACATTACAAACTGTGAATATATTAATTGCATAAGCTAGTGTATCTTGCAGGTGTAAAGAAGAATTCCATCCCTTTCTCTTCAACTGTGTATTTTGAAGGATGCTATGTAAATAAGAACACTCAGCTATATTCAAACATACTTTATCTTCTTTGGCCTTTCAAACCGGGATTTGCTAAGCAAAGAGTAATTCTCCATGTGCACTGAAAAACTTCCATGAAGCTCCAGGGGGAAAAAAAACCTCAGGCTCTCAACCAAAAAGTATTCCACCATTTGAAGAGTTCAACTAATATGAAAGAAATATGTGCAGATAGTTACAACACTGGCCAAGCAATGATTTCAGTTCAACAAAGTTCAAGACCAGTGAGAAGGACTAAATCATACTGTTTGACCTATATTTCACAAGTCTTTGCCTTTTTCCTAGTTATTTCCAGAGTCAGATCAATATCTTAATTTTGATGTCTTTACAGTTATTTAATTTGTTTTGTTTGGTTTTTTTTCCTGAATTAAATCTCCAATGGGGTTTTTTTGTCATATTTTTATTCACTAGATAAAACTAATGCCTCTAGTAGTAGATATATTCTCCTTTGAAATGTCCTGTTCACTGTAGCTGTTTCACCATATTCTGCTTTGTATAACTTGCACCCTTTCATTACTCATCTCAATCCAAAACAAAGGGAACTGTCTTAAAAATTTAAGGATATTTTCACCATGCACTAAATAAACATGATTTCTCTCTATGACATTTCTGTCCTCATATTTACATTTCAGAAAGTTCTGAATCAATCCACATCATCTGTCACAAGGTAAAGCCTATCCAAAAGCACTTCCTAAATGAAATCCAGCTCTAATTAGATTAAGTGAGTATGAGCTGGAAAGCAGGGTAACAATAAACAACTGTAACAGTTACTATGTTCACACTTTTCTGTAATAAATATTTGACTGGAGACAGAGTCGTGACAGACATTCTAGTGACCACAGAGTCAACTTCAAATTTGTCATAAATATGAAGACAGCCAAAGATAATGCTATGAGACTACGTGATTTTTGAGGACTTAATCAAATGTAGGAAAGGCCGTGGATACATACACCCAAAAGGCAAAGTTCTGGGTCATGCACTTGGGTGACAACAACCCAAAGCATCACTACAGGCCTGGGGAAGAGTGGCTGGAAAGCTCCCTGTCAGAGAAGGACATGGGGGTCCTGGATGACAGACAGCTGAACATGAGCCAGAAGTGTGTCCAGGTGGCCAAGAATGCCAATGTTATCCTGGATTGTATCAGAAATGGTGCAGCCAGAAGGACCAGGATGGTGATCACCCTTGTTGTACTCAACACTGGTGAGGCTGCACCTCAAGTACTATGTTCAGTTTTGGGCTCTTCAGTACAAGAAAGATATTGAGGTGCTGGAGCAAGTCCAAAGAAGGGCAACAAAGCTGGTGAAGAGTCTGGAACATAAGTCTGTGAGGAACTGCTGTGGAAACTGGTGTTGTTTAGCCTTAAGAAAAGAAGGGGACATCTTATTGCTACCTACAACTGTCTGAAAGGAGGTTGTGATGAGACAGGGATCAACCTCTTCTCCCAGACAACTAGCCATAGGGCAAGGGCAAATGGCCTTAAATTGTATCATGGGAGGTTCAGGTTGAATATGAGGAAAAATGTGTTCACAGAAAGAGTGTTAAAGGACTGGAACAGGGTTCCCAGGGAAGTGATGGAGTCACCATTCTTGGAAGTGTTCAATAAACAAGTTGGCGTGGGACTTCTTTATATGGTTTAGTGGGCATTGTGATATTCATTTTCCAGTCTTAATGATTTGATGAGAGACGTACTTTTCAATTTATTTTCTTTAATTTTATTTCTCAAAATTATTAGGCAGGTATCTTCTCAAATCAGAGAAGCACTTCTTTTGTTGTTCTCAAGATTTTTAAATTTTTCCTTCTAGAATATTCCAAGACTAAACCAAAGCCTGAAATGTGAAACTGGAACAAAGTCAAATCTTTTTTTTTTCTGGGTGAACCTTTTTTTTGTACACAGTTTTCATCAGAAAATATGGGCAACAACATTAAAGGAAAGCAATAATTCCTCCTCTGTCAATGAGTAAAGTCAAGTGTGCATATAGTTTACAGAGATTATTCAACTCTAACTTGGGCAATGAAGAACATAAAACTTCCCATGAAGAACATAAAACTTCCCATAAAGACTACTAATAGACAAAGTTAATCACTTATTTATTTGCTGGGTCTAAACACAAAAATATATTTTATGCTACCTTTTCTTCACTGCTATCTTACTGTCTAAATGATTCTTCTACTGGGTGTGCTTAAAAGTCTCTTTCTTCTGTTGCATTAGTCTTAATTTTAAGTTCAGTCAAGGGTTTATGGACAGCTAGCCAAAAATAAAAAAAGATTTATTTAAGATTTTTTTTAGTGCCTAAGAATTTTATATATTGCTTTCTGGTTCTTAGAAACTTCTTTACAAATATTTTTTTTTTCTCATCTTAACTTCACAGGCCCTACTGATTGATGTATAGCTTTCTGCTTCTTTATTCTTGTATTAAAACCAATTGGACAGGCAAAAGAGAAATATAATTTTGTGATATCTACTTTGAAAGAGTAATCTATATCTGGTAGAAATGTGCCACCAGTTTAGCTTAAGCAGCCATGAAAGTAGTCACAAGAAAAGTATGGCAAAGATGCTGAAATTTTCAAAGCCAGTAAATCAGATTAAGAATAAACAGATAAATAAATAAAATCACAAAAATCATAATTTAATTCAGAAAAAGTATCACTTCGTCTTTTTCATTCCTGTCTTTGGCAGAATATTATAGTACTGGGTTTTTTTTTAACTAGTTTGTTGGTGATTTTTTCCTCCTAGGACAAATTTGCAAGAAGTTAAGCAATACAGAACGTTGTGTATGGCTTCTCCTTGTTTTAAGTTGCTGTTTAGTCGTAGTAGCCTCCTCACTATCACCACTTAGTACTTCAATTTTTCTAAAGTTGCTTCTTCTGATTTTACAGTATGAATTAAGCATGAATATGATAACACTTTTACTACAGCATTTGGAATTTCGTTTGTCTCTACTTTTACTGATAATCTACTCTAAACGTACTCATGCAGAGTAAAATGTATTACAATTTCAAATATGTTGTCTGTTCTAGAGCCTACTAGAGCACAGATTACTGAAATATTCATACAGCTGTTCCATAACAAATAAACAACTTAGCTTTCAGTTTATTATTTATAATTCAGTGATGTCAGGGACAATCAATGTTACACTGATCTCATAGAGACTTCATAGAAACACACGTTAAATATACAGATATTTTATGTACCTTGTATAATATCAATGTGCACTTGAGATTAAACTATTCCCAAGTCTGCTGCATTATAATTGCAATTATCTTGGGAGCTATTTAATCAAAATAGTTCTGCTTAAGTGTGCCACAAGAGGAAACATTAAAAAAAATCTTCAGAGGTTCAGAGAGAGAAAAATGTAGGCATTTATTTATCCTTACAAAGAAAAAGGAAAGAGATGTTTGAAATTTCTTTCTAGTATGACATTTTTTCAAATTGGGGTGGTATATCATATAATAAAATTGGTTTTAATTTTAAAAAAAGAGTTATTAGAGAATGATAAAATACTGTTTTTCACCATTTCTAATAAATCTGTCATTTGCAATACACACATATCTGTAGAGCAATTCAGACAGCTTCAGTAAGGAACGTCAGTACTTGTTCAAAAGCAGTGGTCCTCTGATGGTTGAAAGTTCTCAGTTGTGAGTATCCAGAATTAAATTTATGCTTGATTTCCCTCTAATCTGATAAAATCAAGTAAAGGTAACTATGTGAGAAAAATCTTTATATTCTTTATTTCTTATGATACTTACTGTTGCAGACTCATAGATTTGAAGGCAAGGCACAGTTTTCTTTACCTCTCAGCCAATCTAAGCATAATAAATCTTTTCAGTACTAGAAATAAAAAAAAAAGGAATAAAAATCATCATCCTATTTTGAAACAAGTTTCAAAAGCTGTTTCTTGACAGCCTTGTCGAGATAAACCGAGTTTATCTGATTAATTATTTATCTTGATTAATATATACTAAATTAATATTTGATTTGTTATTTAATTCCTTTTATGATCAATGTGTGTCTTTTGATTAAGTCTTTTGCTGTATTTTCAAAATCCTCTTGCAAGACTTGCACCTGGTTCTTTGCAACATTATGGTGATAAACTTGAAACTGAAAGCGAAGACAACTAAAAAGAAGCATTTATATCGAGTAAAATAAAAATCCTCAAATAGAATGAATCTTGAAAAAGAACAGAAAAAATATTCTTGTTCCTTAATTTACTAAAAGATCTTTCAACCATGAACATAAAATCAACAGTATTTATTCAACATCATAATTAATCTTTTTTTAAACATTTGTGGACAAACCTCTAGTGACGAGTTTTCCAAGACAACGGAGACCTAAATATAATGTACTTGATAAGCAAACCCATTATTTTTAAATTACTTTATTTACATTGAACTGGAAACAGTAATTGAAAGTCTTGGCTATTTTCTTCTTGCAAAAAATAACACGAGTCTGAAGGTATATCTTTTTCTTTCTTATAAATCCTACTGTTTCTCAGGCTTTCCTCCTACAGTCTACATTCCATGACTGATGCATAAGCTAGAGCTCATCTAGAAGTACTGTACTCAGGTGGATATTGGTATCTGAAAAGGAACTGAGTGATGCATATACTTTGTTTTTTCCTGACACTTTGTGTAGGTAATTTTTTGATGTTGTATACAAAATAGAGGAGGTTGTTTTAAAAATTAAGACTGTAATATAAAAGCACTCAGTAGGAAAGCTTGACCTTAGCAACTTGAACCGACACAGCCACAAACAGATTGAAAAAATAGTATGGCTGCTCCAAGTCAGTGCCACATAGTTCTCTGAGCTGCCATAACTCTTTCCCACGAGATTACACTGAAAAATAAAAGTCTTAAGTCATAGGATAGTAGAATCATAGAACACTTTGGGTTGGAAGGAACCTTAAAGGTTATCTAGTTCCAATCCTACACAATGGGCAGGAACACCTTCCACTAAATCAGGTTGCTCAAAACCCCATTCAACCTGGCCTTAAACACTTGTCGGGATGGGGAACCTACAGCTTCCCTGGGCAACCCGGTCCAGTATCTCACCACCCTCAGAGTAAAAATTTCTTCCTAATATCTAATCCAAACCTACTCTCAGTTTGAAGCCATTTCCCCTTGTTCTATTACCATATGCCCTTGTAAAAAGTCCCTTTCCAGCTTTCTCGTAGGTCCCCTTTAGGCACTGGAAGGCTGCTATTAGGTGTCTCCCAGAGCCTTCTCTTCTCTAGGCTGAAGAATATGGACTCTTCTCAGCCTGTATTCATAGAAGTGCTCCATCCCTCTGATCATCTTTGTAGTCCTCCTCTGGACTCACTCCAGCAGGTCCATAATCTTCTTGTGCTGGATGTCTCAGGGGTGAATACAGTAATCCAAGTGGGCTCTCATGAGATCAGGGTGGAGGGGGAGAATCACCTCCCTCAATCTGCTGTCACATTTCTTTTAACACAGGCCAGGATACTGTTGGCTTTCTGGGCTGCAAGTGCACATTGCTGGGTCTGGCCAAGCTTTGTTCCACCTCCTTGTGGCATTTCATTAGTACATTGATAGAGAGCACTTCCTGTGGACATTGTAAACTCTCTAAGAAAAAGAAAGGTGTACTTAAAGATTTAAATATATTTGTGTCCCCCTCCCAACATATTTAAGTAAAGCAGATGTAGGGGTAACCATAACTATTCAAACATTTGAGCACTGCTGTTAAAGGATGATTATAAATGCAGGTTGTATAGTGCACTAATCTGTCTATAATATAACATTGATTAAGAAAAACTATATTTTGTGTTTCATACAGAGATTAATTTTAAGTCACTGATAGAAATACATATAAATACTTAATATTTTCACAGCAGTTTATCACTAATTATCCATGTTGTGCCACTCCTGTGGATTCTGAAAACTGTTTTCTTCTTAATATTAAAAATATTTTTTAAAAATTATACTCTTTTTTTCAGTTGAATGTACTTTGTTAATTTAGAGTAACTTTTCTACAAATTCAAAGCAGCTGAAATCACTGTTCTTTGTAATCAAACTAGTCATCCATGTGATTATCTATGCAGAAGTCATATGAAAGGAAACAGTATTAATACTTCAGAGTCTTACTTTAGATACTTAGAGTAGGGGAGACTGTATTAATGTAAAATGTTTGCTTTCAGGACAAATTCTGATCTGCCTAATTTACACAGAGTGGGAATTTACTGTTTACATCAAGTTTGACTTTTATCCTTCACAGAAAGTTTCTTACTGTTCTTTTTCTCTGTTCAATTTTGGTGCATCTTTTGAAATAGAATTGCAGCACTTTAATAATTTTACTTTTACTTGTATCTAGTGTCATTATGGATGCAATCCATTGGGGCCCAGTAGTTACTGTTGTTAGAGTAATTTTGGTTCTCTCCTCTATAACTCTAAGTATTTTCTACATTTAAGGATAAACACATTCTATGACAAAATAAGCAAGATAAAATCAGCAGTGACTGCCTGTAGTAGCATGCAGTACTTTATAGTTTTATTATGCTGGTCTTTGGTATGTTGGCTGCAATAATCTGTGGCCCTGAAAATTTCTAGAGAGATCAAAAGGAGTGCAATGATGTGCTTTATTTTTTACTTCTTCAAGGTCAGGGAATCATAGAATGATTTGCATTTAAAGGAACCTTAAAGATCATCTAGTTCCAACTCCCTGCCATGGGCAGGGACACCTTCCACTAAAGCAGATTGCTTAAAGCCCCATCCAACCTGACCTTGAACATTTCCAGGAATGGGGCATCCACACTTCTCTGGGCTACCTGTTCCAGTGCCTCACCATCCTCACAGTGAAATTTTTTTCCTAATATCTCATCTAAATCTACTTTATTTCAGCTTGAAGCCATTACCATTTGTCCTATCAGTACACACCCCTGTAAAAGGACTAGATAACTTAAAATATTATGAAATAGTAATATCAAAAGGTTAGAATCAATTAAACTTAATTTTTAAGTTGTGTAGGTCTGTTTATCTAAAAAGAACACTGTTTTACATTTTTAGATAAGCTTTACATCCTCAAAATCAACATCTATTCCAAGAAATTATTAACCTATGTTTTGGTGCCAAAATAGTTTTTTCTATCTGTATAAGTAAATTAACTTCAGTAAACCCTCAAATGTAGCTTTGCCTTCAGCTTTTAGATGATAGCACACTTTTGCTTTTTGAACTGCTGACTGAGTGCTTGCATCTCCCCAGTAACAAAAAAAGCACAATACCAATTCAGTATAAACAAAAAAGACAGTCTACACTTACTCAGACAGCCGATGATGCATAAAATGGAGAGCTATCTTTCAGGTTAATCTCCACCCACCGATTCATTTGTTGCTAAGAACCGAGTCTTGGATCTGTAGACAACCATGGATTTCATAGAGAATGCATATCCTTAATTTGTGTTTTAATTTGGAAGCAGTTAAACATAATTTCATATAGTTGTTGCCTAAAAGAAAACTCAGGGAGAAAAAAGCTCCAGAGCAACTTAATTTTGGAGGTAAGGTGAGGGAAAGTTTTAATGACGCCTCCCAGGCACTGAGGTTACAAGTTACGCGCGCTGCTCCCCGATCCAGTGTTATAATTTTTATAATAATGTCCATCCAATCTCTAAGTTGTCCACCCTCCGGCCTTTGCCCCATTCCACCCCCCCAATCCGCCCCTTGGGAATTGGGCCTGGGATCATTTTGGGACCACTCCTTCATCATCTTCCTCTTCTTCAGAGCACACAGAGCACACAGT
Source organism: Lepidothrix coronata (assembly GCF_001604755.1). Classification (NCBI taxonomy): domain Eukaryota; kingdom Metazoa; phylum Chordata; class Aves; order Passeriformes; family Pipridae; genus Lepidothrix; species Lepidothrix coronata. The sequence continues at coordinate 13,188,701 of NW_016690180.1, forward strand.
CCTTGGTTATATCTTGCAGTTCAGGCTAGGGAGCAGATATTCTTAAACAGTAGAAGGTCTACTTTGAAAGAAGACTAAATATGCTAAATGGAATTTAAGGGGGAATTGATATAGGGAACATGGAATGGGGTAAGAGGGTTGGGGATCTGTGTAGCTACTGTGCTAAAGGGTGAGAGCATGAATGCAGCTGCTTCTAAAATCTACATTTGCTATGTAACTACTTCAAAACTTATAAAAATTAGAAAAATCAAAAAACTCAAAAAACCTTAAGGTAACACAGTAATAGTGGAAACAGTGTATTCTGTATGTGCATGTGAAATGTAATAATGTTCATTTCAGTAAGATTACCTGATGAGGACCTTATTGAAATGGGATGCTATGAAAATGAAGAAAGCAATAAAAAAAAATTGCAGAAACACAGACCTGATAGTAAAACAGCAGTGGAGATGATGATAAGAATCCAATTAAGTCAATGACAGTAACTGGTGGGCTGTCAAGAAACTGCAGGTGTCACTTGAAAAAGGGCCAACCTGGAATTAGCAAGTGATGGGGATGTAGACCTAGGAGTCATAGGTATAGGGTGGTACGGGGTATCTTGGAGCTATGTAAACTGATGGGGTAATGTGCAGTGGAAGGGGATTGGGGAGTAGCAATAGAGGCATAGACGGAAAGGGGCATAAAAGGAGCTGATCATGTATAGAATAGTGCTAGTCAGCACACTGTTGGACTGAGCCCCGTGCCTGATCTCAGTCTCTCCTGCCTTCTCATCTTTAACTATCTGGCCGTGTAATCTCAATCTGTCCCGTTTGGATGTGGAGGAGTGCTGCAGGGACTAAGTGCTAGCTACTGGGAGGAACAATGTGAGTAGATTTGGGGCCAGCAGCTGAAGTCAGGCCAGGGTCTGGGAATCTCTAGCCTCTGGTATCAGCTGCTGGACCAAGTGTAGTCTCAGCATCAGCTACGGGAGCGAGTGTGGGGTCTTGGCTGCCAGACACTGAGATAGGAAAGGTTTACATCCCAAATACCAGCTAGTGCGGGAGACCAGTGTGAGTGAGGTGAGTGAAGGCCAGTACTCAGAGGATCCAGCTGGTTGGATTGGGACCTGAGCCACAGCCTGTGTGCCTGGTGTCAGCTGTTGTGGGGCACAAGTGTCTGTACCTTCCCCAAACTGTGGGTGTGTGGGGTGTGCATATATATTTGGTAGCAAACCTCAAGAAAACCAGTCAGGACACAGGAGATCCTGCACCTGGTATCAGGTGGGGACAGACTCAGGCAGGTATTTGGGGAACGTATGGGTTCAGGGTGCCTGTGAGGCAAGTGCATGAGTGCAGGTGTATTTGCTAGTGAGCGCCAAACTGGACCAGACAGTAAAATGGGGCAAGTAAGAGGGCAGGAGTGTTGCACTGTCAGAGGGTTTGTGTTGGTACTCAAGGGATCTTTGATTATGCATGTGTGCATGAATCTAGAGAGTGTCAAGTGTGCGCTGTCAATTGTGAGCTTCAATCTCCACCAGCTGAAGAGGACACAGGGACTTGTCTCCCTGTGATGATGTTTTACGTCATTATGAAGGTGTTATTGAAGGCAATACCTTGTCTGTGGCTGCCTGTGTAGCTGGTGATGCCAACACCCTATGTGTCTGTGTGTGTGTCTCTGACTGTGTCTCTAGGATCTGTGCTCAGCTTTGTTACTGCTTGAACTTGTATGCAGGAAAGCAGTACCCATTTCCAACAGCCTGGGATAGAGACCATAGGTATCCTGAATGGGTTCCAGTAGCCAAAGAGAAAGAATTTCTGGACTCAGAACTGCTGGAGACAGTAGACGCTTATGATATCCCTTAACAGAAGCCATCACTCAAGACGCGAAGCATGGAGCAGCCTGAACAAAGGTGAGCCAGTTGGGCCCCAGCAAGTTTCTTGCACACTAGTTGCAAATGCTGACATTATTTACTGAGCCTTAGGACAGGTGAGTAAAACTGTAAAGTAAGTAAATATCATAAAAACCATCACTAGGAAGAAACAACAAATGCAAGTAAATAAATCTAATTAGAACCTTTATTAACCTTAACCCCCTTCCTCCCTACCTCAAAATGTAATTGAAGCAGATGTTTCTTGTGGTACAGCATTCTTTTGATAAAATTAGAGTAAAAAACTTCCTTCAAGTTTATCTTAGAATTTCGTGACAAAACAAGAGCAACAAGATGTACCACAGAATGTCTAGAAATTGTTACAGTCATGTATGTACCGTTACTGCATTGGATAGGGGAAGAACTTCAGTTTGTGTGTCTGAAAACTCTATATTATTCACGTTCCTGACCTGTTTTGTCATTCATAACCACAATTTATCTTTCCCAGGTTTCTAAAGCTTTCAATGCTCTCCCCCAACACCCACCCACTCCTCCTTTCTATATTGCACTGAAATAAATTAATAGAAGATAAACTGAGAGGTAGTGGTCAGATACCTTTTTGAAATAGAAACCTTTGAAACTGTGAAAAAGGAAAGAATTTCCTATTTTTTGCTCATCCTAGTTTAGAGGAAACAGACACGTCAATATTTTATTTAAAGCATATACCTCTGAATCATAGAATTTATTTCTGTTTCCCTTAGTGGAAACCACTATTAGCTAACCACTCAGGTTAAAGTGCTAAATTAATAAAAAAATTGCATTAATTCATACTGATGTTGTATATTCTATAATAGAAATCAAGAGTGTACAATTGCTTTCCTTCATTTTTTAGGTTTGGAAACCTGTAGGATATAAAAAAAAGATCATATGAAATTGACACAGCTGCCCTAGCACACACAAAGAGCAATCAAACAATCAAGACTACAGAAATTTTTTGTCTACTGTTGACAATCAATGACCCTTTTTTCTGTAAATTGCTGCACCTCATCAATAATAAAAATGTTAGTCCTTTGTGTAAACTTTACGTGAAAGAAAATAAAGGGTCACAAGCATCCGTTCAAAATAAAGCATACAAATAAGGTTTGTATTTGGTTCTGAGATGCAGGAAACTGATAATTTTTCAGATAGCTGTCTTAACTCAAAACCTAAAAATGCAGATGAATAAGAAAGATCAGCAAACCTAATAAGAGTATATTTAGAATACTAAAACAGCACAGTTTGCAAGTGTCATTTGCAAATTAGAGTATTAAAATTCTAGTCAAAGGTTTCAGTGCCAATTATTTTAATGAGAAATGGAAGTGACAGAACTGGAAACCCTCTAGTGACAATATTCTTAAATGAAGGGAAAAAAGTTGGAAATTTAACCTGATCTCACGACAGTGTCTCTTGGCTATATTTTGTAGGGTTTATTTTCCTTTATGCTCTCCTCAGAATTGAATTTTGAGTTACATATGTATTTTTCAGTCATCTGTACTTTCATGCATTAAAACTGACCTGTATACATTCACATTACTCCAGTGTCTCCTGGCTCTATAATCTTAATAGTCTAGATATGCGCACATAGTAATACTGGGTATGCTACACTTGTTTTACAGACAACCTAGTATTTAACATGAAATGTTCGTGCCAGCAAAGCTCTCTGTTTGATTTCTTTCAGTGTGACATGCTTTCAGGGCATGGAACCATTTTGCACAGTCGAATTATACTCTAACTAAAAATTTCTTCAGGTTCTGTAGATAATGGATTACAACGGAGTGCCTTAGGTATATTATCCATTTCCATAAGACACAAGACTTGCAGGCATAAACTAGCTTGATTGGTAAAGCACAGTCCTTCTAAGAGTATTCTGTTAAAACTATTAAAACTTATAGCAATTACAGCCCACACAATATGCACATAGGCATAGACAAACTAATGTTTTCCTATCAGTCAAAGTGCAGGTGAAATTCACATTGTGAGAGATATTTAGAAACAGCTAGGTTTTGGCTAGTAAGAAACATTTGTAATAATTGTGGATAAAGATTAAAAAGGATTAAGAAAACAATTTATGTAGAGAAGAATTCTCATTTAATTGTAAGGAAGAAGTGCATAATTTTCTACAGAATTAATTTATTAAATAAAATGTCACTGCACAAAACATGTTGAAGCAAATTCACATGCACGAACATTTTTGGGAGGTCCATAGCTTATGATAAAGATTAATTTTAGTAGCAAGAGATACTTCTGGAGAAAAATATAAACAAAATGAGGCAAGGAGAATCGTTTACATAAATATGCTCTACTATTTTTTCAACATTCTAATACAGTCTTCACAGAAACAAATATTGTATCAAATATTCTATTCTTGCAGCATTCAATATTTCATTATGATGTTTTAATAGAATACTTTACACAAGACTGTTCTTTTATATAAAGACTGATATCAGCCTAGTGCATTAGCTTATGTGAAAGATCACTTCCTTTAACAAGTCTGAGGTAAATATTAGGGTAAAGTACTGGATTATTTATCATATCTTCTCAGATTTCTATCTAGTTTGAGAACTTTTGATATTTCATATGAGAACTTTACTGTCAGTGTTTAAAATATGATTTAATATTTCACAATTTTTTTATTTTTTATTTTAATTCACACCTTGCTTTCTGTTATGTTGTAGTCTTCCTCAAACAATTAATCAAAATTTTGCATAACAAAACAGACCGTATATATTATACAAACTGAAAAATAAAATGAACCAAATACAGTCAAAATTTGAATTTTTCTTTTCTAAATGCTGATTTGTGAAAAGGAGTTATTTATTCCATAGAAATTTCCTGACCAAACCTTTTTGGCTTTTGAAAACCTAATAATTTTGAGATGTGAACAGACTTGTCCTGAAAATGTAATAAGAACTGCCTAGCCCATATTAAGTCTTACAAAATTCTGATTTTAATGGGTATGGCCAGAATTAATCTGTTATTATGATTAAAAGAAAGGACTTAATTTTGGACTGTATCCTTTTCTACTTCCCAGTGCATTTGTTTTCACTCGTGGAATATGTAGCATAGAGATGCATTAATATAAACTTACATAAGTTATGAGGTAACAAACTTTAAGCATCTCTTTGTTTTTTTTTTTAAGCATACAGATCTTCTTTCAAAACCTGAACTTTGCGATAACTTTTCCCCCCTTCTTTTGGACAAATATTCAAAGTAGCATAACTTTTGCCTTCTACCAGAGGTGATAAATTTTCTTCACACCTCTTTTGGAAGTTCATATGCATTTAAAGAAAAATCATATTTAGTGGCAAATACAGAAAAAGAACTAGAAGTAATAGACCTCATCCAACTTAAAGCTTATTTGCATGCTGTGTTGCACCTTTTTATTTCTGAAAAACATTTATTTTCTATTGGTTTGTATCAATACAAAAATCCAAGGTAATGCTGACACAGAGTTACACATGACAAGCTCTGCTAATGTTAATGCACCTGTTTATGAGCCATTATAGCAACTGTGTTCCTTTCGAGGGTGAAATATTTTTGTTAAGGTCAAATGGAGAATATGTCTTGGATGATGGTGGTTAAAGCATATCAGTAAGGCTTACCTGATTTTGAAACAAATCTCCAAAGATCATGAGTTTTGAGTCTGAGAAGCTTTCCCTCACAACACTGAAGACGCCCTTCTGTATAGAATAGAAAACATATCTACCTCTTTTACTCAATACAATCATTAACATAATCCTTACCAGTATTATTTATGGAATTGCCAAACAATATTCTCAAGCCAAAGAGAAATATATGGAGATTCCACAATAATTTTATTGTTAGCGATTTTATTAGAATGGGTGCAATCAGTAAATGACAGCTATAAAATTCCAAGATTGGTGAGAAAGGCAGACATTATTAATCTTGGTTATTTTTTTCCTTTATATTGATTGATTGGCTTTATCTGATATGTAATAAAGTTGATTTAACGTGCAGCAAATCTAGGTTGTGTTAAGAGTACCTCTGTACTCATTTGATTCCATTAAATAAAAATTACTATGCTGGTAAAATACTAAATATATCAAAGATACAAAAGAGTAAATTTTAATAGAGTGAGAGTTCTTAATCCCTTGTAAACCAAATGATCACCAGGCAAAATTCTAAAGTATAAAGGTACAGTATTGTGAAACTTCTATCCAAGTAACATTGTGTTCTTCAACCAAAATCAGGGTTTAAATTACCATTGTGTTTTAATGCACCACATTTTATCTTTCACTTTCATGCTGGAAAGCCCCAACCTTCCACAGTTAATTTTTCTGTCACTTAAGATACTTTGAAAGCTATTTGAGGCTATGCAGAGATGTAACCTTTTTCCATATTCCTTCCACAGCTTTTATCCACAAATAGCTCTTCTACAGCTGAAAATGGTCCACTGACATTTTTGTACATATCCTTAAATAAGAGTGATATTTTACATTACATATTCATTTATTTTGGTGAAGAATGATTTAGCACTCTACACTCTGTATTTGTTTTGCAGAAACTAAAATCTGCTTACATCTATGAACTTCCTAAGCAATGAATGTATACTTCTCTGTATTTATGTTTGCTATATATTTAGAAAATACCCTTGATGTGACTGTTAATAATTTAAAAAGAATTTGGTCAATAACACTTGCTTAGTTTTAGTTAATTTATCCATAGCTGTAACTTGTTTTTTTATACACACACGGAGATCTCAGGATTCCTTTCACACTATTTTAAACCAAGTAGCTAAAATTATGTTCGATATTTTTGCTAGTTGAATAATACTCACAGTTGAATATGTCATATAATATTGCAGCCACAACAAACTTCTCTTAACTATAGAGCTAATTTAAGAGCTCATTATAAAGTTTTTATTTTTTGGTTTTCCATCATTGATGAATGAATAAGTGATAGCAACACATGATAATTTATAACAACTCCTCCGGTGATTTCCAGATCATGTTGCTTTGTCCTGTAGTCTTCATAAAAATTCTGTTTAAATCAGGAACTGTAAGAAGTTGAAGAAAATTTTTTTTTAAGAAAATCACATTTGAACTGTAAAAGTTATGACAGATTTTGAATTACATGATGCAGTAAACTGAATATCCAAGAAGAATCATTCTTTCAGATCTCGTGCAAATTACCAGTAAATTGTAAGGTAAATTGTAAGTTTGAAGAGTTTTGGCTTTATTAGTGATTGTTAAATACTTTTGTAAACAGCTGACATATTGCTACAGTAAGAAAAGCTATCTGGAGTAAGAGAGAGTCAACAGTATTGGCAGAGTAGTTTCTATTACAACGTGTTGTTTATGGCACAGCATTTCTAAATCTGATTGCATGCATTCAGCTTTCACTCCTACTTTCAAACGTCTTTGGTATGTCACATAAGTGAATAAAGGAGGTCCTTTGGGCATGCTGACAAACCACAGGCTTTTAGAAATAAACGTACTGTGAATGAATTTGTGGTGTACAAGGTCTATACTACAAATTCAAACTATATGCTCTAAGAAAAAAACAACATTCAGATATATCTGTGGCTGACTTACACCAAAAAATCCTCGATGACTGAATGTAGATACATAAAGAAAGTAAAGACTTTAAGTGACAATTGAGCATTTTGGAGAGAAAATAAAGATGCATGAGAAGTCCTTTTGATGGCATGTACAGCATTACTTTGAGGATCTCTGTGACGTAACTTTGTCCAAATAACGACAGCAGGAGACTCTTCTAATGTAAACATCTCTGAAGCAAACTGAATAATTGCCTTTAAGCATGGACACAGAATCTCTGTTCTCATTCAAAGGAAAAGAAGCAAACCCAGAACACACCAAATATACAGCAAAATCCTAAGGTCATTACTAGTCCATGAACATGGATGTGTTATTAATACTGCTGTCAAACAGAAACCACAATATATGAAAATCTTTCCATAAACAGTATAAACAACAGAAAATTATGAAAAAAAGTCCCCAAAAAATTTGACATAACTGACTAGCTAACAGAATTAAGTATATTTCTATCTCCAGAAAGAATGCTTAAGGGTTGATGGGAACATCAGCAAAATAACCTTCTCCAGTCTCTCTTGAGGGATACCACTGTCTTGGATAACAAGAAACATAGTCTTCAACTACATTTTTGGAAGTATAAATGTGCAGTATGTTATGCTAAAAATCTTGTCTATGAGCAAAGATGAAACGTCCTTATATGTAAATCAAAAATTTACTGTTATTATAATTGAAGTCTTACCAGTCTAATCCAAAGTCATTAATAATGCATATCTAATTATTACAGGAAGAGAAAGAATATGTGCATGTAGAAAGAAGTTTCAGTACTACTGAAACTACTAGTGTAGTAGTTAAAATGATTATTGTACAAGCAGTTCTTTTCTATTCACTTTCCTCTTATATTTATGCTTTAACATAAACTATGTTTAACATTAACATTACTATGTTTAACAACATGCTTTTATACTTTTTCCACACTGTTCTGCAACTCCAACTTGCATCCATATTTCTTATATATGGTGACTTTCACAATTTGTATACAGCATTTCTTTGTTTTCTGTTGCCTCTAAAAGCAGATCTGCATTTCTTTAACCTATCACGTGTGAGAATTGTTTAAGGTTGTGGAGTTCCCAGTGCTGGGCCCATTCCCTATACCTTGTCATCCTGGGACTGCAGTCCTCCATGATGCATCACCACTGCTGTCGTGTGACATTTGTTTTTTTTATGCTTTTGTCAGTGCATTAGAAGTGTAAAACCATATTAAGAGGATCAAAAGTAAAAAAAAAAAAGAAATCACTGTAGACTTCTGCTCAATTAGAATAATTGCTGCTACAGCTAAACTAAGTAAAATAAAGGTTCAGACAGGCCAAAAAATATCAAACAGTGCAAGCTTTAGCAGTCTCTATCCAGAGGCCTTGTAAACTCAGTACAAAGTGAATGATGTAAGCAATAGCAATACTGCATTACAGAGCTACTCAGTGACAAGTCTGTGTGTTCAGGAAAGAGAGAGGCAAACCAAAAATAAGCAAAATACATCTGAAATGCAGAACACATTTCATAAAGCAAAGGGGAAACTATACATGCCTGTATCACACTGAAAATACTTGAGGAAAATGGAAAGGTAACACAATTTTTACAAATACATTATTCAACATTAGAGGTCTGAACTCAGAAAAATGCTACTTTATGTGCGAACATCTAACGTGGATTGAATAGGAAAATGGGACTTTCAGTGAATATTAAATACTTACTATGTAGGGGTGATATGTGTTAATTGGGCAATTATGAAGAGTGCATGTAGATGGGAAACACATCGACCACAGAGTCATGTCTTTCTGGAGCTCTGTCATTAACACAACAGATAAAATGTTGTATTTTTCTGGGCCCATAAGGAACTAAATGGTCAGAAAACTCTAATCCAAAGATTACGTATATCTGAGATTTTAAAGGGAATATTCTTGAAAACATCCTCTACTTATACAGGCAAGTCCCCCTAAAATTTTTCATCCCTTTCCTGATTTCTACTTCCTTTCACAAAATAATACCCAAGTCAAACATTCAAAATATGACTTAGAAAACTACACAGGCTGTTACAAACTATATAAAGTGTCAATGACATATGAAGTATTAGTAGGCACTTTTTTTCAAGGATAATTAAACATACTGGAGTTCATCTATGCCTATCCGATTGCTGATTTACATATACATCATTTTTTTGAATGTATTCTGAACTTTTACTGAAAATGCTGCTCTGGTATTTGTTGGTGGACAAAAGGTGCATGAAGCAATGCCTGCAAAATAACCTGTTATCATTTTCTAAGTCTGTGACATATCCACAAATAAAAGAAAAGGGAGGGGGAGAGAACAGAAAATTATTTGTAAACATTTGTGCACATTAAAAATTGTTCCTGTATGCATCTAAGGTGTTGCAGAAGCTTAAAAAAAACTCAAGAACAACTTCAAAATAAAATGCTGTGTCAGGAAACACATTTTAATATATATATCTTACTTCAGTAGTCCTGTTTATGTTCTTAAATATTATTATGATTTTAGTTATATCCATTTCAAACTATATCCGACCCTTATGAAACTAGATAAATAAAAGCTCTGTCAAAAAAATTAATAGCCTATTTTTTAAAATTAAGATTTCACTATTTAGCATACAGACATCTAGCACAGTTTATTTGTCTGTATGTTTGACTGCCCTGATAGTTATTTACAAAAGAATAGATTAGGACTGAAGAGGAGATGCTCAGATCTTTGGTAGGTAATGGTTTTCACAGGAAGTTCCTCGTGCAAACGAGGCAACCAGAACCTGAAAAACAGCTGATTTGAAACAAAGATCTGGATCATTATGTTCAAGGTTAATGCAGCTACCCTCTGCCCTCTTTCCGTATAAGTGGTTCTCACTCTGACTCCTTTCCTTGCTTTACCGACACTAAGATATGAATTAGTCAGGAGACTTCATAAAAGTCTGCTCAAGCCCAGAGCTGCCGATCTTCACTTTCTGCAGTTCAGCGGCTATTTAATTTTAATTGCTCCCCAAGCTTAGGCCAATTCTGGATGGCAAAAGCCGGGCCAGAATCATTCGCTGCTCCTTTGAAGTTTGAAAAGACTGTATTCAGATTGCCTCAGGCTCTCATTCTTACATTTATGTGAAAATGTAAGCTGCTGAACACTTCTGTTGAACATCTACAACAAGTTAACAGGAAATGTCTTGTAAAGTGCAGCTTGATTCTTTTTTTCCTGTGGATTTCATGTTAAAGATCTTAATAAAAATAATTGAAAAAATGTAACGAAAATTCAGGGAAATCTATGGTAATGAGTTTGGATAGGTGTAGATTTTAGATCATGTTGCATAAACCCTTCATTAAACTTCTTTGGGAGGATTATTGCATCCATGTATAGCCCCAAGTGCATACTACAGGTAAATCACGACTATACTTTCTCAATATGCAAAAATGTCTCACAAAGCAAAAGTAATAAATGTTCCCCTGTTAATGGTTTGCAAAAAGATGGGAGAAATAATTTTTATCCTGTCTCTTCATCACTCTTTCTCTCCTTGCCAATAGCAAAATTCAGGCTCCATGAAGAAAATGACTTTGAGCTCTGAGAAAATTGAAAGAGCGAGTCAGTACAGCAGATAAGCTGAAACTGATGGTGTTGCAGAGAATACCATATTTCCTTGTGGGTGTTTCTTCATAGGGAATTCTTTTCAACAGCAAAAAAGAAGTATACAGCAATAGCAAAAGATATCTCCTCTTGGAAGAAGAAAGGAATACACTAAAATATATTTTTCTGTACGCATTGGCACTAAATTAAAAGTGAAGGCGATAGTAAAGCTGGAGGTGTGACAATACTAAGCTAAATCTTCAGTGAAATTAACACCATTATGTAGATTAAAGAAAAAATTACATTGTCAAATAAAATGTGTGTTTCTTATTTACACCCAATGGTATGATATCTGTGCTGAGCTAATCAGACAAAAGTACAAATAAAATAAAAGGGTGGGGGAAGAGAACAGAGATTTATTTGTAAACATTTGTGCACCTTAAAGATTGTTCCTGTATTTATCAAAGGTGTTGCAGAAGCTTGGAAAAAACCTCAGCAACAACAAAAATAAAATAACAACCCTGAAAAAACAGAGGATACAAGCACTGGGTTACAAGAAACCAAATTCTAATATAACATGCTTACCTTGTTCTAATTCCATATTTCTACAATGAAAAACCTTTCACAAAGTTTTTGTTCAGGTTTTCCCCTTGCACTGTGACTGAAAGGAATCTCCTCATCATCAGAAGTGCCTTGTGTTTGGGAGGGTACTCATCTGCTCTTTTGAAGTTTGTCTCTCTTGTTGTTTTCCCAGCATGACACTCTTCAAAAGAGGCCTTTTAAAATGATAGCTGTAGCTGCAAATTACCCCTTAACATCACATAAATACAAGCAAATACAGCAGCTGTTATGTCTTAACCTGGGTTTCTTTTGCTTACTCCTGAAAACCAATATTTCTCTAATAATCTCCAAAATAAAAATGTCAAGTACGTTAAGGAGCTTTCATAGAGTAGAAAAATTTTATGTTAAAAAATGTTTTTGATTACAGTCTCATCTTAAGCATTATTCTTGTCTTAAAATTATAATACTTAGCAACAAAAGAAGGCATTGCTTTTAAGATACACTCATCACACTATTTTTATAAATGTTCTAGTAATTACAAGTTCAAAAACTGAATATTTTGCTGATTTGAGCCAGTTTTTATTCTATCTTATTGATTTTTAAAATAATATTGCTATTTATTAAAAAAACCCTTCAATATTATCTAACTTTGAATGTCTGCAGGTACAAGAAATAGGCTGATAAAACATACCACAATCTACAAAACCCCCTATATTTTTCAAGAAAAACCTTGCTCATGATTATTTGAGCCCAAAGTTCAGCACTTACATATAACATTTTTAGAAGTCACTTATATAAGTAGTGTAAAAATAAAAAAAAAATAAAATTAGATAGTGTTTTATAAGGACAAAGTTTTTTTGGTTTGGGGATTGCATTTTCTTTTTTCATTTAATTAATAACCTACTTATTACATATTTGGTTCTCAACTATTTCCAGTTTCTGGGAAATGCCAAAGTATTTCTCAAGGTTTATTCTTCTGCTACTAAAAAAACTTTTCGGGTTTATAACTTTGTGTTATTTTTTCAGTGGGAGTAGAATCATGTCTGCACTTTCATGAGAAAAAAAAATATTCAGTATCTAGAATTCTGTGCTAAAACTGTGAGAGTTTTGTAAGTCAGTGACTTTCCAGTGACATATTTTTAATTTTTTTCTTCAGTTTTCCCCCTCTGATTTCATTTGTGAAGTTTAGAACTGTTCAAGGAAAGGAGAGTTTTCTTTCCTTGTTTACCTCCCTTCCATTTTTATTTAAAAAAATAAAAGAAAAAATACTTGTGACTACATTATATTATTCTATGTGTTTAATTGTTTGCCACCTGCTGAGGTTTGAGTTCAAATTGTGCTGAGACTTGGTCATTAGTCCATGCAGTTATTTCACGCATGAGAATTATCATTTTTAATTTGGCAGAAGTGAAGTAGTACCCCAGCATGTGTCCACAGCATCCACCTCAAAAGAGCAGTAAAATGAGTAAACTAAGTTGATTAAGACAATAAAGCTATCAGGATAGCTTTGCGGCTAACAAAAATGCTTACTCAATCCCATTTAGTGTTTATAATTGTTTGTGTTTTTTCCATTTTTTTTCTCTAATGTCATTAATGTGGACTACTAATTCAAGTAGTAAATTAAAATGTCCATAAAATGTTAATGCGTCCTATAAATTTACAAAATCACTCATTAGAATTCTAATTATGGATATATTTCAGTGTAGAATGTAATATATGGAACTGCATTTATTGAGGTAAAGTCAACATTTTATCTTTGTAGAAAGCCTTCCCAAGTCTTCCAGGAATCAAAGTCTAATTAAGTTACCCACAAAATACAGACAACTTTGTAACAGACTCTTCGTTTTCCACTGCTAGCCCCTGTAGAACTTTAAAATACAGAAATATTCTGTTTAAAGTATAAAATAATGGCTCTCTGGAAATTGATTTTTTTTCTTTTTACAATCTTTAACCATTTGGCAGTGAAATGGAGACTTAAAAGATTAAAATTTCTTGTGTAACTGCTAAGATCTTATTCTTTTCCACTATTGACTATATTATAGATCTATTATGTTTTTGTCACCGATCCTCAGTATTTCGTGTATGTAATAAAAGAAGTCTGAGAGTAGTTTAAAATAATTTGACAGATTTTTATGTACTGGTAAAGATCACAAATAGTAAGTCTTCCTCTGGAAAACATTATGTAAATAAAATCTCAAGAAGATTCAGTAGAAGAAATTCTAAAACTCAAATAGGCAAACAGTTAAACACTTTTCAAAATTAAAATATTTTTCTCTAACATCTAACTTTACTGTTTCAAAGTGTACAGATATATTTCCCTTAGTCTCAGTGAAAATGGGGCACAAATGATGACAATTATGTTTATAATGACGACCTATTTGCCCCTTCAAACTCTTTCTTTCCTTCAATGGTCATGTTTTCTGACCTCTTACTGAGTGTTTCTTCCATTTCTCTATGTATTCTTTTTAGTCAGATGCTGAAAGCAGGACATGGTAATCACTGAGACCTCACAAATGTGATTACTGAAAAACTCTTTTACAGAACTTCTATTATTAAATCACAAATGAGAGTCTCCTTTTCACTTCAACAGCGTTATACTGAGCTGGTGTGGTGAGTTGAACTTGGCTGGCTGCCAGGTGCCCACCAGGCCACCCTGTTGCTCCCCTTCCATCTTCAAAATGGGGAGAACGTACAATAAAAAGCTTACAGGTAGAGATAGGGACAGTGAGATCACTCATCAATTGCCATCATGGGCTAAACAGAGTCAACTTGGGGAAATTAATTTAATTTATTGCCAATTAAACAAAGCAGGGTAATGAGAAACAAGAAAAACACCTTTCTCACCCCTTCCTTTTCCCAGACTTAACTTCCTTTTCAACTCTTTTACCTCCCTGACACCCCACCAGCCCTGAGCAGCACAAGGAAATGGGGAATGGAAGTAACAGTTCAGTTCCTGCTGCTCTTTCCTCCTCACACTCTTTCTTTATTTCAGAGTGGGGAAATTTTCTGTTCTCCCTAAAACCTCAAAAACAGTCACTAGTTCTTTAGATTCTTCTTTTGGGGCCACCTTAAGTTCTCTAAGATGAATTTTGCCAGGACCAACTGTTTGAAACACACAGATTTTTCTAATCTTCTTTAATTGCTTATTTTCATGTTGTAGCCTGTCTTTTGACTCCCTATTAAAATTATTTCTATTAGATAGTTATACATGTTCAGCAATGTAAATGAGAATTCCAGCCTCCTAGTACTTAAAGGGGGCTTATAAAAAACAGGGAGAGTGGCTTCTTACACAGGCAGATAGGCACAGGACAAGGGGAATTTTTTAAACCAAAAGAGGAGGTATTTAGATTAAATGCCAGGAAGAAGTTCTTTACTGTGAGGCTGGTGAGGCACTGGAACAGGTTGCCCAGGGAAGTTGTGGATACCCCATCCCTGGAAGTGTTCAAGGCCAGGTTAGATGGGGCTTTGAGCAACCTGGTCTAGTGAGTGGTATCACTGCCCATGGCAGGAGGGTTGCAACTAGATGATCTTTAACGTCCTTTCCAACCCAAACCATTTTATAATTCTATGATTCTATGTTATAATGAGTGTTTATAGGTAAATATATATGTGCACAATGAACTTTGGACTTCTTGGAGAGCAGGAGAGAGAATTTGTTTCCCATCATTGAGTGGCTTTTCTTATTATCTGAGGCTGTGGTAATCCCTGAAAAAGGGCATTAAGTCTTCAAGAAATCTGAAAGAAAAGTCCAAAAGTTTTTCAGTATTGTAGACTATAGTATTATACTAGTCAAGAAAATAAAATGAAATGATGATAAACATTCTTCTGTTTCTACATCTTCTACTGCATGTCCAGACCTATTGAGTGATGAGCAGTTTACCTAGAAATTGCATTTATTTAAAGTTACCAAGACCAATATGAATTCATCTAAACAAACGCTTCAAACTTTTCAGTGAGACACTCTTCAATTAAAAGAAAATAGAAATACAGAAAAGGAACCTTTTAATTATATGAAAACTTGCAATCAGCAAGAAATGCTCAACAAATTTTTCTAGATACTGACCAGCATTCAAGATAGGGAAGGATGTCTTGTTAGTATCACTTTCTTATGGTGCCCAACTTTACAATAAAGATTTGTGGAGTGTCTTGAATTCTGGATATTTCAGAGTGTTGGGAAACAACATAGAGACTTCAAATGATAGTTTTGCAGATGAGTTATTCAGTATACACTAATTATTTTTATTATAATTTCCCATTTATAATTTATGTGAAGAAATCCACAATATATTTGTGAAGTCGTATGTCAGCTCTGTTACACGTAGTTTCTCTTGGAGACTGTAACTTTTCTTGAGATTCAGTCCTAAAAATTCCTTTCTCACAGACTTTCTGTGTGACCTTAACTGTCTTTTTCTGTCCCAGTTCTTAACAGAAATAAAGAACTACAATACTATTTTTAACAGTAATGTCTGTTGTGTAGGAGTACAGTGTCTGAGGAGACTACAAATCTTAATTAGATAAATGTCTAGAAATTGATTTTACCTTAAAAATCATGAAGTAAATAGTCTTCTAGTTTCTCCTCTAGTAATCTGCCTTATTGGCCTTCTCTAAAAAACTCTTTCTTCTTTCTCTTTGGCTGACTAAAAGGTTTTATGTATAAACTCTTTGCTTTGACCACAGAGAGTTAGGCACATTATAATCTGTTTTCATTCTTGTTAAATTAAATGTAATTTATCACTCTAGTAAAAAAAAAAAAAACCAAAAAAAAAGATACATGCACAAAAAAGTCCCCAAACATCTGACATAACATTTCTTTTAATACAAATTAGCAGAATCAAATTGGAAGCTTGTTGTGACTCACTGATGTAAAATGTAGAAGAGTTTAAAATCTGTCAAGCATGCATTCTTAGTGTAATCCGTAAGGTCTATTGAATCTAATACTATTCTAGACATTTTAACTTTAAATTTACTGTAATTTCTCATTCCCTGTGCCTCTAAATAAGCAAGCAGAGTACACCTGAAAACAACTTCAAAGCATATGCATGACGCAATCCAGAATAATGCACAATTTGGACAGTTAACTCTTACAATTGTAATGAACAATGTCTTTCAATGTTGCTAGGGTTTTTTCCTTTTAATTTTGGTGAAGAGGTAGAAAACTGTGTATTGTTAGCGATCTGTATTATAGTAGGTGTGGTGTCCCTCAGGTCTCTGTCTTGGGAGTGGTGCTCCTGAATACATTTACCAATGACACAATGAGATCTAGTGCACCCTTGGTGAGTTTTCAGATGACACAAGCCGAGCAGTGAAGTTGACACAATAGACTGAAGGGATGCCATCCAGAGGGACCTGGATAAACTTGAGAAGTGGGCTCATGAAAACTTCAGGATGTTCAGTAGGTGCAAGTGTAAGGTGCTGCACTGGGATCAGGACAATCCCAGACATGAGTATAGTCTGGGAAAAGAACTTATTGAAAGCAGTTCTGCAGAGAAGGGCTTCCGGTGGATGAAAAGCTGGACATCAGCCAACAGTGTGTGCTTGCAGCCCAGAAAGCCAACTGCATCCTGGGCTGCATCAAGAGAGCAGTGCCCAGCAGGTTGAGGGAGGTGATTCTGAGCTTCTAGTCTTCCCTTGTGCGACCCTACCTGGAGTCTTGCATTCAGCTCTGGAGTCCTCAGCAGAAGACAGTTGTGGACTGTTAAAGGCCTGTTAGAGAGGCTCCAGAGGAGGACACTAAGATGATGAGAGAGCTGGAGCACCTATCCTACGAAGGCAGGCTGAGACAGTTGGGGTTGTTCAGCCAGGAGGAGACAAGGCTCTGGGGACACCTTATAGCAGCCTTCCAGTACTTACAGGAGGCTTACAAAAAAGAGGGAGAATCCCTTTTTGCACAGGCAGATAGTGATAAGACAAGGGGTAATGGCTTTAAACTGAGAGTAAGTTTAAATTAGATATTAAGAAATTCTTTACTGTGAGAGTGGTGAGGCATTGGAACAGGTTGCCAAGAGAAGCTGGGGATCCCCCATCTCTGTAACTGTTCAAGTGGATCCTCTCCCTGGCAGTGATTGCTACAGGGTATGTCCAGCCCTACTAAAGTAAGTATATCCAATAACAGTGTAAAAGCATTGGGTTGTTGTTACCCAAGTACAGAATCAGGCACTTTATTCAGCCTCATTAGTTGTCCTCAGCCCATGGATCCAACCTCTCCAGATCTCTCTACAGAGTCTTCCTACCCTCAAATAGATCAACACTCCTGCCCAGTTTGGTGTCGTCTACAAATGTCCTGAACATAGTTATAGGAAGGCATAGTTAAAAGCCTGAACTGAACACACAAATTCACTAAAGGTATAATAAGACAGACATTTTGCTTTGTAGTAATAGACCTAAGTTGGGGATCGGATGAAATATGACTAATTTTGTTTTGAAATCAAGGCACTTAAAAAAAAAGCTCCTGGACGACCCTCTGGATTAGGTAAATTTGTAATTCTTTTGATCCTCAAGAGAGCTTTTATGTCTAGTGCTTGTTATCAGGAAATCCTCTTGGTGGATCCTTTCTATTTCAGACCTTAGAGTGGACTCTAAATGTAAGTTGACTATGTTATTCTTTAAATAACTTGGATAGTGAGTTAGATATGTCTAGAGTACCCCAGTATTCTAGTTTAAAGAAAAAAGGGGAAAAGTTATTCTGATTTTAGTGAGTGACCTTAATATCATTGCTTTTGCCAAGTACTAGCAAAAGTAAATTCCTTCTAACAAAATTTGAAAAAAGCAACACAGTTCCTAGGGCATATAAAGGCATGCAAAGGTATATAAGCACATAGAAATTATACCAATGATGTATATATCTACCTAGCACTTAGTTTGTTGCAAAGTTTTCTCTGACAAACTGTCAGACATTTCACAACTACCAGTCTAAACATGCAACCCTACATCCTCAGTTCACTTTCTCAGAATAGAAATTAGCATTTTAAATCCACAGTCAGTCCTGTTCCTTGGAAACTATTCATATGCAAAACTGTCCTCAGCTTTTAACTCCACCAGGAAGAGCCCTGCTCTCCCTTTCAGTGGACCACAGACCACTCCCTCCATGTTTAAAATTATGACAAAGTTCTTCGAATATTAAAACTGGAAATCTTATTGCATAATTGAATGGAACACCAATATTTAAATTAGATTATTGTTATACATGTGGTTTAGGAAAAAGTATTAAGGAGAAAAGGGAGGAGAGACATATTAAAGACTGTATTACACAATAGCAAAAATACCATTAATAAGACTGACAAAGACTTTAAATGAAGATCAAATCATGAGATTAATGCTAAAGGGGGATTTAAATAATAAGCATACTAAATACATTGAGTCATAAACATAGACTAAAATTCAATGCTATATGATCTTGAACAGAGGAAACTTAATTTCTGACGCTGGAAAACTGAAATGAGGAATTCATACAATCACAGAATCATAGGTGTTTTAAAACATGACAAATAAGGAAAAAAGCCAAAAAAAAAGCTAAGAAGTACAATGACTTTAGGCCAAGAGCTAATGAAGGTCTATAACTATATTATTGTAGGATGAAGGCCTGCTGAATGTAAAACAACCAAAATATAGCATTCAGAAATATAAAGAATGAACTGTATTCATAGTGTCTCTTGTTGATTAAAGAGGATTCATATTTGAGTTACAGGTGAAATAACTGTGCAATTAAAAACCTTAAATGCATTGTAATTAGTAGAAAAGTACATAGTGTATAGGAAACCAGTTAAAATAATGTAAAGGAAAAACGTCTTCAGAATTCTTTGGACTTTGATTGCTGCAAGCTGTTTCTAACAGTATGTGTGAGCAATACGTACCATGAATGATTCTGTCACAATAAAAGAAGTCTATTACTAAACCAAAGTGTTCTTGTGACTAGTTCATCCCTAGAATGCCTACCACGACAGTAGTATGAATTGAAGATATGTATTGTGAAGAGGTTAGTTTTACACAGTGCAGAAACAGATGCTGCAATCCATTGTAATCAGGAAGTTGCAGTCATTCGAAGGTGATGAACTACCAGCTGTGCCCCTGTAAGTAAAGAAAGAGACTTATTCTGATAGTGAAATCAGTATGAGATCATCAAGCAAGTTCTTGGAGTCTGGTGAAGCCAACTTTTCGATGCAGCAGTTGAAGACGGATCTAAGCTTTTTTGGCTTTATTTCCTATCAACAAGAGAAAAATGACTGAGTACATGAAATTAGAGAACTTATCAAATTACTAATTTGGATATAAGATAAAAAAGTAAACTTACAGTAACAAAACAAAAAATATACAATTTGAGAATAAACTAGCAATAAATAAAGCTGGTTAGAGAAAAACTCAATAATAATGTGTTACCTCATTACTGAATAGGGACAAAAATACAAAAATTACCTCACTCTGGCTTCTTAAAGTGTATGCTCCCCACTCTGGTCATATTTTTTCCCTCTGTGGTTAGTTTTCAGGTAGATTGACAATAACAATAACTGAATCATATTTTGGAAGTATATATGTAGAAAGTATATGACTGGGCAAACAGGAGGCACCATGACTAAACTTCTAATTCAGAAGTCTTGAATCTAAGTACTTGAAATTGTATGGAATAAAACACGGACCTAGTGCCACTTTCAAAAGGTGAAAAAAAGAAAGGCCCCAGGGAATCATAACCCACTTTTCATTCCTTATTTTTAGGTATCCTCAACTCCAGAACTCCATCAAATAATTAAAAGATCTGTAACTGCTTAGGAGAGAATAAGTTGATAAAGAAATCTGGCAAGGTTTAATGAACATAAGTCATATAATTATAATTTTTTATTATTATTTGTGTGTGATTGTTGAGCACATTTCATGCTACTTTCTTATAAATAAAATTCAGAAGCACAGTCTAAATAACTCCTTTTCATTGACTGATGGGAACATCAAGGTAATATTGACAAAAAGCAAGACCATTACTATTCAGAACTAACTTTCTATCTGAAAGTTTGTGACTGCAATAAAAAATATATGAAGAATCACCTTCCAGAAAACATTTCTGAATCTTGTAAACATGAGAATTTTGCAGTCAATCACAAACTGAAAGTAAATGATGGCATAATGTGGCAAAAGCTCAAACTCATAATTGTTGTAGCTGAATGTATAAACAGAAGTTTGCCATATAAAATATTTGAAGGTCACAGAGAAAAGCAAAAAGAAAGAATGAGGTCTGAAAACATATCCTGCTAGAAAATGTTAAAGATTTTTGTTGAATTAGACAAATGAAGGATGAGAACAGATATAATAAAAAACATCAAATTTGTAAAATAAGTCAAGGGAAGGTTAAAGTAAGGGAAGGCTAAAGTAAACAGCACAGAAAATCTTTCAGTCTGTAAAAGTAATTAAACTCTTAAAAAAATTACCTTTGAATGTGCCTAAAACAAGATCAGACAAAAACTTGTAAAAAACATTTAAATATAAATGACACTGAAATATAAATGCTAAAACACTGCAAATCATTTCTAGGGCTCTTATTCCCCTGTTTTCTGTAAATGCTGTTAATGCATGATTTGAGGCTCTAGGAAAAGAAATAGAAGAATAGCTCATGAAATGTTGTCTCAGGTTTTGGAATTCTTTGAGTAACAATACAAATTCAAACAACCTTGTTGGACAAACTCATTGTTCTTTTTTTAATTCTTCCCCTCTCCCTCAAATGAAAGAGGACAACCACAACAATCTTTAATAAAAAGTTGAACAGTCAAAAGGAAGTGATTTTGTTAAGCATAACATTTAGTACTTTTCCTCAAAGTGTGCATCACAGAATGCGTTGATGTGTTTGTTGCTATTTAGCTGACAGCACAAGACTGAAAAGCAGTTTCTTTGAAACATTTTAAGCTTTCTTTGTCAACAAAAAGATATCAAGCTTTCGATGTCTGTTCTGCAGCACTGATCATGTGTTTAGAAAACTGCATGACTGACCAAGTTTGATGACATTACAAGACAGTTACATAGGGACCATGTTTCAACCAAAAGAAAATTAGAGGGTAAGAAGGTGAGCTTTTTTCCAAAAATGATCAGTTGAACACTATTCCACTAAAATTTTGTAAGAAGACTTTTGTTTTTTTCAGCAATTTCTCCACCAGTTTTGTAAGAAGTCAAAAAAAAAAAAACAAAAGAAAGAAAAATAAATAAATTTAAAAAAAGTAACCCTAACCCACAAAGATTTTAGCCTTCTCAACCTCTGAGTATGATGGGACTCAGAGGAAAAAAAATGGATTTATTCACCACTGAACACAAGTAATTGTACATTGGCCCCTCTGTAGATGGCTATAGACAAAAAGCCTTAAAAATAATTTTCCAGGGAAAACTGTAAACAATTAACTTCTATAGAAAAATTTTGATAAAAGGCAAATGATAAATTTAGATGAATGATATCATAAATCGTAAGACTGAGGAAGTAAAAGCATAAAAACCTTGATAAGTATATATTTTCTCACTTCTTTTTCTCATTTAGAAGTAGTTTTGCCCTAAACACCACTTTGAAACTAGGGCATATAAATAAAAGTGCATCAAAGCATCGACAGAAAGCTATTCTGCTACAGTGTGTGAAACTCTTCTTGAAAGAGAATTGATCCAATTTGGCATTAAAAAAATAATAATTATAAAATTCTTTTATAAATGGGATCCTTAGTTTCTAAATCTAGCAGCTGCATACATTTTCTATTCATTTTACTGACTAATTGCTTGAAGGTTTTACTGCTTGATATTGACTATATTAATTAAGAAATCATTCCAACAAAGAGGAACAATTTAAAATGCAATAGCTGCAAAGAAAATGTCATATAACAGTTGGGTGTCCAACATTAAGCAGCGCTTTAGAAGAAAAAAATCAGAAAGGAAGAAAACAGTATAGAAGAAAAACCAGTGATTTTTTTCCTAAGGTATCACACACATATATAAATGTTACATTGCTCTTTGTATTAAATAATATTTATCTATACTTGTATATGCTTATAAGTATCTCCATATATTTCAAAATATTTGCTTTTCTATGATTTTTCTCCAAATAAACAAATATGGTCATATGTATTTGTGTGAGTGCATTTGCACGGGGGGGTGCAGTGAGATCTGTGTAATGTGCATCTTGTGAATAATTACATGAAGAAACATGCCTGATTACTTACTTGATATTTATTGTCTCCCCAAAAATAAAGCATGTGCAGAATATAAAGCTGAAATCAGTAGCTGAGTTTGCAGTACAGATTCAACACGCATTTAACTACAAACCAAAAAGAGAGGGTATTTTCACACCAAAGAAATGGATTCAGACTATGATACAGAGAGAAGCTTAAGCCAGAAAGTAAAAGATAAAAGGGAAGGATTATCTGGAATGTTATTTTCTTCCTAGACATAGTTAGCTATCTGTAGACTAAATTAATTATCCCTTTGAGACTGAATTTCTGATCTGCAAGTGATTCCTGCACTTCACTACGCATTTTAAATCAGAAGTGGTCAGGAGGTTAGTCTGATTCTTTGTTTATATGTTTACTTTTCATCAAGAAAGCTTTGTTATATTACTTGTTAAGCTTGGAAAAAGAAAGAAAAGCTGAGAAAGGAGTAGAAAAATTAACTCCCTGCTTTTCAGGCAAGCGGCTCTAGAAATCTAAAATTGAATAATCTGATCTGATATCTGATGTTGTTGAACTTGTAAGGTGCAAGTGTCGCAGGGTCAAAAAGACAACAAGAAATTAAATGACAATGTAACTATTAATCAGTAAGAGAGAAAGGTAATCTGATCTAGGAACACAGTAGGGAAGAGGTGGTCTTGACAAGCACCCCATACGCTGATAGTGTAGTACTCAGATCCCTTATGTTTATAAGAAAATTCTGTCTACTCAAAAAAAAAAAAAAATCTAAATGTTTAGCATATGTATGATTCTACCCTGGTTTTAGAAGTGCTTGCTCCATCAGAAATTTCTGTGCATTTCTTTCTGGATAAAAAGTCTCTTACTTTTTTGCCTTGGCCACCTGTTCTTGCCTGAAGATAGCTTGGCTGCAGCATCATTCCAGATTGCTGGAATAGAGACAATGGAGTTCACCCCACTTTATTGTATGCCTAGGACACTGACTTAATTTAATCCAGTAGTTGCACAAGATATGATTTGCCCATATTTTGACTAAATAAGAAACCTTGGGGTTGCCAATATGACATTTTTAGACATCATAAACCTAATATTAATCCTAACAGTATTATTTTCTCTTTATTGATTGTTTTGTTTAAGATGTCAAATGTGTTAATTCATTCTGACAGCTTCTGTTAAAGCTTACACCACACACAATGTACTGATACTGATATTCTACTTCAATTTTAGCAATATTTTCCTCTGAAATAAGGTTTTCAATAAATAAGTTGAAATTAGAAAATAACTGACCAAATTTCTAAAATTTTATCTTTAAGGTAAGTCGTGATATCAAATCTAAGTCTGATTCATTATTTTGTGAAGATACTTAACATTTTATACTGATTGTGATCATCAACAAGGTAGCTCAGAGCAATATAACCACATAACTAGACCCTGGGGGTTTGGCTTTTTTTGTCTGCTCCTTTTTTAATTCAGAAGTTATTTGTGGCACTATAATATGGTGGGAAGATAACTGCCACTGAAAACCTAACCCATAGTAACCTGAAAAAATCATAAGTACATTAGGTCCCACAGAAGATTAAAAGCTTGGTGCAAGCTAAGAGATCTGTAGCTATACATTAATACACCTTAGAAGAGACACATATGTCTTTCATAACTATAGAGTGAAATAATTATAAACTGAAGTGTAAACTTGAATAAGGTCCTAAAGCAAAACATTTCTGTGTTGTAGTTTTTAAGGAAGTAATCATTCCTGATAAAAAGTTCAGACCTGAAATTGAAGCAGGAACAGGTTTTTTCTTTTTTAATAATTATTCGGACAAATATTTGCACTTTTCTAGGAGTTTCTAATGATCTGGGAAGTTTCCAAAAGTACATTTTCATGTAGTTTATTGAAATCAATTCCTTCCTTAGAACTACACTAGAATGACTAGAATTTGGAGTGCAATGAATAGATCTATTCTCCTAAATCACGGAGTGAGAGTTCATTCCTGGTTCACAACCTGCTCTGTCTTACCCAAGATCTTGATTCAGGGTCTTACATGTCATCAACAAACAGGACATTGATCCTTCAACAAACAGGACATTGATCCTTCTGCTATTGACCTCTTCCTCATTTAACACTGCAAGGGGGAGGAAACAAAGCCACCCCCAAACTGAACAACAAACTCGAAAAGAATTCAAGTACTCTTGATATGAAATAGAAATAATTTTAAAATGTTGATTTCTTTTTATAAGATAAGATTCCCATCTTCACTGAATTTCAGACATTTTTTCACATGGACATACAGCACTGGCATCTAGAAAGACATTTGGATCAAAACCACCATCCATCAACATTTTGCATAAATTTATTATGTCAAGATTATACCTAGAAACACAGACTACCTATTCATTTCAATGAGAACAAAAATGACTTAATAACATTATAATGATAAGCAGAATCATAGATAACTAAATAGTACACAAACAGAATGTACAATTATTCAAGTAGGATTTCTACAATTGTAAACAATTTACTTACTCAAAACATAATCTTATTTATAATCGTTAACACATATCACCATGAGAATAAAGATTATTCTGTCCCTCTAAATATTATATATTCTTTTCTTACTTTGTTCATGTTTTATACTGAACCTGTGCACATTTGATGGTACTTCCTTATTAACATTGAATATTGCTTTTGATTTAATATTATTCTAGATTTTTTGATGTTGTGGGGGTTTTATTTGGTTTGGTTTGGTTTGGATTGCTTTTTTAGGAGTATTGCAGATTTTTTTCCTTGGAAAATTATAGTAAATCTCAAAGTCATGTAGCTTGTTAAGTGTTTCAGAAGTGATTTATTAATATGATGCTGACATTCATAGATCAGGCTGCAAGCCCTGTATACGATCACGTTAGGGAGAATTTACTTCCATAAGCAGTGCCATTGATAACTGCTCAGAATGATGGGTAAGAAGACAACAATCTGACCTTAGATGATCCTCATACTTCTGAAATTAAAAATCAGTTTATGAAAAAAGGTTTTACTCTTTCATGCTTAAAGGGAAACAGAAACATCTTTCTATGCTATGTAGTCCTTGATAAAGGTAAATCGTATTCCTTTGTACCCTCTTTAGAAAAAGGACTGACATAAGTTTTAGATATTTATTAGACCTAGTGAGATACATCCTGTCTAGATTAAATTTAGATTCCACTGTATTATGAAGGACAGTGATAAAGATGACAACAACAATAATATTAACAATAGAAAGGCTCAAAAGGCAGCTTTGGACAAGATGGCTCAATTGCATTTGCAACTTAAATTAAAAAATCATTGCTTGAACAATGATATATTTATTCTTTATACCTCCATTTTTTTCAGTTTAGAATTAGAAAAAATTAGCTTTCACTTCTCCAGTGTTTGAGGGCTGAGAGTAGGAGAGTGTATAAAACCAAAGTATTGCCAGTATTTCTGAACATTGATAAAGAACATGGCATGTGCTTGGGAAATCAAGTATTTTAAAGAGGACAGTTTGCTGTTCTCTATATGTGTAAGGAAGGTGCACTGCACGGGTCTTTGCAATGGAAATTTATGTTGGATTAGATAAGACTGTGCCCAGATTTTATTTTGCTGAATCCAGCTGGTGCATGACTGCTCCTGCATATACATGACCTATCTCTATGGGTTATCTGAAAACATACAAAACATCACCCAACTATGTAAATTATGTATAAAGGACTGTCCTACATGGCTATGTGTGCATTTGCAGGAACAATTTCTACTCCTTATAAGCACCCTATCCACACACACCGTGATCAATTATGCAACAAGAACCATGTGAGAAGTTGCTGAAAGGATCAGATTCTCCCTCCCAGGATGATTAATGCACTGAAAAAAATAAATCTGCGTAGGCACTGCAGGAGATACCTGGAAGGACTCTTCAGGACAGTCTAAAATGCCCTCTCAAAGAGCTCCTTCATCAGTGAGTCAAATACTTAATTGTGAAGGTGGCTCTGATTTCAATTACATTGTTTGAAGTCCTTTCACTGTTTCAAATAAGGCTGTTAACTCACTTATGCAATGACTGGACAGGGGGTACCCAGGACCATCCAATTAATTACCTGCTTATACATGAGTGCATAAATGGGCCCTGTTCTGATACTCAGTTACATTATGGTTATAGCTGTAGAACAAATTTGAGTTTCACATACTTCTACCGTAACTACAGGAAATGGCCTTGTCTCCCTGAGACAAGGGAGATTCAGATTAGATATTAGAAAAAAATTTTTTACTGTTAGGGTGGTCAGGCATTGGAATGGGTTGCCCAGGGAGGTGGAGGAATCACCATCCCTGGAGGTGTTTAAGATGCACCTGGATCTGGCGCTTGGTGATATGTTTTCGTGATTTAGGGGTTACAGTGATAGTGCTGGATTGACAGTTGGACTTGATAATCTTAAAGGTCTCTTCCAACCTTGATGATTCTATGATTCTATGATTCTATATCTACAAATTAAGTTGCTTTGTCACAGTCCATGAGCTAAGAAGGAAAGGTTGGGAGATCTCGTTTCGGTCTTTCATTTATTGAAAAATCAGTTTATTTTCATGTTGCAGTTTGAAGAGACTGGAATGTTTGTTAAAGAGGATGAGTTATGAGACAGACCAAACTCCTCTCTCTCAGCAATTGTAAATTCAAAAATTAAGGGGCTTTAATCGAGGAAGTGTGGAAGAAAAAAAAGAAGAAATAACAACCCTTTATTAAAAGATATATCTATATTGGCAAGAACAGTAACAGAACATAAAAACAGCTAAACAATAGTCCTGTACCCAGAAGTTCCCTTCAAACAAAAGAAAAAAGTCTGAATGAACACTTCTCTGTCTTTAGCGCAGTTCTGATCACGGTCGGCAGGGGGCGCTGTTGGATCACTGGAGGTGCAGGGCCTGCAGTGCTCTGTGTTGGCCTGCAGGGGGCGCTGTTGGGCTCTGGCCGTCACCACACGGGGAGGGGGGTCTGGGGGTGGTCTCGGATCGCAGGAAAAAACAAAAAGAAAATGGGGACCCTTCCCTCAGTGGAAGAAAGAGGGAAAGGAAAACAGTTCACCCCAACGAAACTCACTGTTGTCCTCAGATGATGGTGTCCCAAGACTCCTCCTTTCTTCTCTTGGTGAGCACAAAAACTCTCTGATGAGAATGCGGCAGATCCGGGCTGGAGACAAAAACAGCCTGCCCGCAAGACAAGGCCAGCAGTCAGGGCTGACTGCGGGGGGAAGCCAGAAAGCCCGGCCTTCAGGCCTTCTCTCCAAAAGCACCCACGCAAGGCCCCATCTCCATCCCAGAGGGAGAACACCGCAGTCCAATCTCTCCCCTCTGAGGAGTGCCAGCAACTCCCCAAAACTCCTCCCTACCTTTCCCCCTGCCTCCTATGGGCCATTCGTTAGGAATGCAGCTTGGCTGGCTAGACCTTTTGTAATGCTAATCGCCTCCCTTTCCATTCAAACTCAGTCTTTCCTACAGTGGGGGCAGGGGGAAGAAAAATTCTCCTGGATTTCTAACCTATAACATTTCACCATGACATGTAGGAATCGTAGCGTGTTTAATCACTCAGTACTCAAAATACGCTCAGGAATTTTTCTATTTCTTACCCATATTTTTGCAATCCAAAGTGAAGTACAATGAAGAAAATCAGTTAACTGAGAATTGTTTCCATAAAAAAATTGTCTCAGAAGGGAGGTGTCCAAACCAAAAAACATCAAGGCCAAAGCTATGTGTTAGATCTTGGCTATTTAGTATAAAAATAATACACGGGTATATGTTTGTTAAATTCATAGCTTTGAATGTCTTCTGAAGTTGGAAGCAGAATCTTTTTTATCAGAACCTGAAAGAAGTTATTTTCTTGGGGTTTTTTTTTTGTTTTGTTGGGACGTGGTTTTTGGTTTTTTTTGTTACAAAAGACAGTAAGAGTAGAAAGTATTGCAATCTGAGGGCTAAGCATTAACATTACTATACATTATGGAAATGGATATCTAAGATTTAGGTTCAGTTCTTGGAGCTTGTACTTCACTAAGTATGATTATAGGCATGAAGTCTGCATGGCTGTGGCCGGTCCCTATGTGTACATGGCAGTGTGCAGGGCTGCTAGGTCATATCTCAGGATAACCTATTCTACAGCGCAGTTCTGCCCTTTATTTCTCAGCTGAGAAAAGCATAATGTTGCTAAAATGCTTTTTATTCCAGAACTAATTCAGAAGAAATTACTAATTCACCAATTCCGGTTCTAGAGATACCTTGCTAAGAGCTATCTGTTGGTATCTGTGCTTTGTGCATCACTGCATTATGTATACATTGCTGATGAAAAGCATTTACAAACTAAGTAATTGGCCTGTGCTTCAGTTTCCTATCTGTAAACGGGAGATAGCAGCACTCCTTTTGTCTTTCTCATTTAGACAGAAGTTCTTAGACTCAGAGACTCCTTTTTTGTGTTTGCTCAGTGGTTAAATCAATATTATAATTCCATTGCAACAAATAATTGTTAAAAATGGATGGAAATACTTAACAAGCTAAAAACACAAATAAAATTTTTATTTACAATTGAAATTACAGGCAAGTGCAGGAGGTAACCTGTGTGATACATATTTATCCCTGGTGGATCATTCTTAATCTTTATATTGCAATAAGGGAAGAAATCCAATTTTTCATAGCAAATACTTCACTTTAGCTAGACTGTTAGGGGAAAATATGCCCCAAGTGTTTTGGGGTAGAGATATTTACAACTAGCCAATAAAGCTTATGCTGAGTTGATCAGTTACCCCCCTCCAAACCTCAGGCTAAGCTCCAAATGTGGTTTCTGACAAGAGCAGACAGCTCTCTAACAATTCTTCAATAATTTGCAGACAAAGATGACATATATTTCTGAATTCTGAAAAATATCAACTTAAGGGATTTGTGAACTAGAAGCTTTGCTTTTAATGACAGAATGCAAATTTCTCATCTGGCCTTGAACACATTTTTTGTTTGGTCTTTTCTTTGTGTTTTAACTTCCTAACTTATAAAAAATTGTAAGATTTTATTGGTGTGCTGACCATGCATCCTCTACACTGTATTTTCTGCTCGAGGGGAAAAATGTTCACTTGCAAAACTGAAACTTGATTTCACGCTTCTTGGAGAAATTCCACATACTTCAATTTACAGCTAAAACATATAAAAGTTTGAAGTGTGAGATGTAGGCTCTAAATGTAAGGAAGACTGAGAAGGATCCAAATATCTTCCTGCCTTAAATGCATATAGTCTCCTACAATTAGAAGAAATCACTTTACAGAACATGGATTTTTTACAGTGAATAATGTGATGGTATAAAAAATGAACTAGGGGTCACCAAATTACAATAAAAATTTATGACTAAATTGTTGTTTCAACTATTTTTACTATTTCTGTAGAAGAAAATATTGTGGCATGTCACAAACATTATAAATACTATTGATTAATCAATGTGTTTGAATTTTAAAGGCAAAAATATCCAGAATTTACTCTCAAGGCCTGTATTTGTTGTATTTTTTCTCGTATATTTGATAATAATATATACATTCTGAAAACAATACATGCATTCTATTCCAATTTTGATTCATATATCATATCCATTTCCACAGTATTTGTTATCTTCTGTTAGTGTACAGGGGACACTGATATAAGTGCTTCAGCACTTAACAAGTTATCTTCCTTTAATAGTCTTCAGTTCACAGATGAAAACACACATGCATTGTACCCACTGTAATTAAGCTATGTTATCACGGATTCAATGTTAAAGGGGAAGGGCAGGAAGAAGTGTTTGCTTCAACCAACTAAACAATTAACTAAAAGCCTAGACAAAAGTCCATATAAAAATCTAACTGCCTAGCTGACATGTCTGTTTGTCTCATTTTTCTCAAAAATACTGCCAGTAATTCATGTTTATTTATACACATATTACTTATGCATGT
Organism: Lepidothrix coronata; assembly: GCF_001604755.1. Classification (NCBI taxonomy): domain Eukaryota; kingdom Metazoa; phylum Chordata; class Aves; order Passeriformes; family Pipridae; genus Lepidothrix; species Lepidothrix coronata. The sequence continues at coordinate 13,219,354 of NW_016690180.1, forward strand.
TTTCTGTCTCCTTTCCCTTTGGATATCAGATCAAAAAGCAGAATTCTCATACAATTGTGAGCCATTCAAGTAAAGGAATGAACTAGATCCTACAAATGCTAGGCTGCACAAGGGCAAGTATACTGGCAGGTCAAAGACAGTAATTATTCTGCTCTACTTGACACTTCTGCAACTTAATTTAGAACATGGTGTCCAGAGCTAGATTATTCCATACAAAAGCATCATTGGCAAACTGGAGGGAATACAACAGAAGGTCATCATAGTGGTCATAAAGCTGAGGCACATGATACACATGAAAAGTCAGACAGACTTGGGTTCATTCAGCCTAAAAAGAAAACAAAGGATGTATTCAGCTACCTAATGGAGATTTAAATTGAAGGGACACACTTCTCAGAGGTGCACAGTTGTAGGTAAAAGGCAGTGAACGCCAATTATACCAGAGTAAAAACACTGCAAGATAAGGATGGTATAATACTGGAGAAAGTTGCTTCAGGGGTCCTGTGGAAAATCCACCCAAGGAGATATTCTAGACTGACTAGAAAAAGCCTTGAGTAACCTGGTGTATCTTCAGAGAGCCTCAAGTTGAGCAGGAAGTTGGGCTAGATGACCTCCAAGGATCATTGACAACCAAAATGCTTCTATGTTTTCACAATACTATAACAGAAAGCAGTCTCAATATAAATAAGCTAATGATGACTAATAGTCTTGAACCTGAATAGAAGTGTAGTAAAACAGTGTAACTAACTAATTTATAATGATTTTGTAACACCACAGTGTCATGATCGGACAGAGTTTGTGTGCAGTATGATCACCAAGGAAGCTAATATGGATGGGTGTAGCTGTATGTAGGAAGTGGAAGGATGAAGTTACCAGAGAACAAGAAAAAGGAAGCATAAGTTTGCAAAAAGACAGTACAGTTCCTCCAGTATATGAGGAGACTAGTAAGACAACAAAAAACGAGAAAAGTAGCATCAGAAGCAGGGGATGGAGGCAAAGGCATACAAATATCAGACATAAACAAATTAAAATGGGGAAGAAATAAAACAAGCCCACCTATCTCTCTGATTAGGAGCTTTCAAGTCCTTTTCAAGTCCTTGGCCACTAAGAGCTACCAAGAACTGCATGCACTTGAGCTCACCACCCTGCACCCCCTCCACTGCATGTTAAATTCACAGCCAGTTTAAAAGTGTTAAAGACCAAGATTTTGGCATTTGTAGTGAAGATGGTTAATACTGTGCAAGAAATTACTACCAGCAATTAGCACATGCTAATAAGTGTAATCAGTGAAGTTCAGTTTTAAAATTTAAAGCTGACCTGACTGATCACTCTAAACATTCTGTAATAGCAATCTCTAGCTCTCTGATGTGTGAGTGTATAAATATATATTTTAAAAACCCACTGTGAATTTATATTCATATATCTATATCTATCTATCTCTATATATCTTTTCAGTTGCAACAACAAAAAGGGAAAGACTCTCCTGACAATGACTGATTGGTCATGGTTTCAAATTAGAATTGTATCTATTTAAAAATAAAATGAAATCTTGGTATTACAAATAGGACAGCATACTAACACATTTTTTTTACCTCGAAATAGGCTACTTCAGCTGGTTTTGCTTTCACTTTATCTACAGTTACTTGTCATTTTGCTTCTTTTCATGACCTTCTGCTCTGATTCTAGTAAAAGGCAGTTAAAGATTGACATCCAACACTTCAAAGCATATATTCCTATAGGTCCACACATATGAAAAGAATAAATTATTGATAATAATAACATAATAATAACTGACATTGTTTAACTTTTATCTAAAGAAACCAAACCACTTTTCAAAATATATGTGTGTCACAGATTCTTGACAGAAGAATCAGCTCATCTTTACTGAAATCAGATACATCTTAGTTGGAAAATAATAACCTTTTAAAGTGTGCTGTGAGCTTACATTTAAGGAGAGAAAATACAGGATAAATCCAGTTCAAATTATATTAACTCTGTGGGGCAAATAATTGAAAATGGCTAAGAAAAAACATGCAGTTTTTCTTACGTTTTAAGTCTAATGGAGTTAAGTCTGATGCGCTGTTGGGAAAAGAATATGCAAGAGGAAAGTAAAATGCCTTAAAATTAGAGAGGTAACTCATACTGGTACAGACTAAACTATCCTTGATATATCTACGGTATCTGACTCAAAACATAAAACATATAATTATGCAAAAATTAATACTGAAAAATCATAAGAGAGGGAGTGACTTTCGAAATTCTGAACAAGAAGAAAGAATGTAAAATAATTTGTATATGACTACTGTAATTTAAGAAAAGGACTATAATGTTTTTCTGCCTTCTGAAGGCTTGAGATGAAATTCAAAATTATTTTCTTCATTATCATCCTTCTTCCATGCTCAGTTTTTCTCTCTGTTGTCTGCGGAATTTGAAAGTTCTATTTGTAGAATCCTATCCGCAAAGCTGCTTGGGGACATAGGCTTTCCTGATGTAGGAATGACATAAGTTTATTTCGCTTATGACTCCTGAACTATAAATTGCTTTGGACTTCTAAAGCTCTTTAAAACATTTCTTTTTCACAATAAGACTGTTTAGTAATCTACACACTTGTACGAGACACACCACAAGGGAACCTAGACAAAATGGACTTTAGAATGTAGAGCAGGTTCTGACGAGTCAGACTGAAAATGGCACCATATAAGCTTTATCAGCTATATAGTATATGCTATTCATATAGTAAGATCAGAAATAGATAAACTCATTATTTTCTTGATTCTTGGATTATATGTACATTTTCTGTGCTTTCATTTAAATGAGCTATAGATGATGGAATTATCTAATGAGCCTTAATAGCAATCATTACATTTTAATGCAGAGTGGAAGAAGTAGACATTTAAAATAGCTTTGTCCCTGTTAATCAGAGTATGTACCTCTAAAATATTCTCATCAATTTGAAGATGCTAAATATACTAAAAATGAGCATGCTATTTTTTCAGTAAGAACACGAGAGAGATTGATTTCATAGTACAGAGAATTGAATGAAGTTCTGATAAGAATCGCACACAATAGAATTTCTAGGAAAAAAAAAAGGAAGCAGGCTGCATCTGGCATTTGAAATTAAGTTCTACATCTCATACGTATTTATTTTATGCCTCTAGCCCAGGGTGTTAGTTGCTATTCACCTAATATATCCATAACTATAATTTTTTTAAAAAAAAGAAAGGGAGGAGAAAATTGAATGAAATAAGCAAAGATGTTTAACACTAAAAAAAAAAAAAAAAAGAAAAGAAAGCTGCTTTCAGGCTGTAAAAACTAAGAGATTGCCTATGTGTAAAATTATTTAAAATAAACTACTGGGAAAAAGACATGACTTCTGAAGATAACCAGGAAGCTTCTTTGTTGAACAGTAACAAGAAGCAGTTAAGTTCGATCTGATTAGGTTTTGAATTTTTAATTCTGAATTTTTAAATTCTTTGTGAAAGGGAAATTCTAGTGAACTTGAGGTTTAACTACTGCTATGCCAGCATTGCATTATCAAATGACATGCAATGAAAGGGCAAGCTTATAAACACAGAGAGGTTAAAACCAAGATGCACTTTCAAGACCATCTACTCTGATTTCTTGAGCTAAATATAATCTACAATTTTATTCGAGTTAAATATGATAGTAGTATGTTGTAAGTTTGGATTTCAAATAAGGTTAAGAAGAAGATTTCAATGACTTCTAACTTTAGCTTATTTGAATAAACAGTAAAAATGCAGATGCCAAAATATCATTTTGACATTCTCTCAAAATGCTATTCTAAGCCCTCTAGATAAAAATGCCACACCCTATTACTCTCAGATCTATTTACGGGCAGAAAGGAAAGAGACATTAATGTAAAGAACAAACAATAATGTTAGTATTCTACATTGTCTTTGCATGGCAAGGTTCGGGCAGCAGGGAGAGGAGAGGCTTTGAAGGGATGGCCTCTGGGAAAGGAAAGCAGGAGATGCTACTGTGTTGGACAGAGCCATTTCAATATGGTTCCAAGCTGGACCTGTTACTAGCCAAAACTAAGCCCATCAGAGATGCTGTGGTGCTTTTGTGATAACATATATAAGAAAGGGTAAAACCACCGCATGGCAGCTGCAAGAGAGAGTGAGAACATGTGCCTTTATACTCCTGTAGTCCTCAAAAATGCCTCAGGAAGTTCTGTCAGGTATTAAGAGGTGACAATACTTGTACTGCAGTAAATGCACTTTACTTCATTCTACCTAATTTTGCTGTCACACATTTGCAACAGCTGAGAAGGTCAGGACAGGACACAGCATGAGGAAACACACCAGAGTGTATCTCAACCTGACTCATCAAATATAGAAAGAAACCAGTTATTTCTACAGTGACATCCACAATAAATTGTGACAGCAAACATGTGATCCAGTTTTAGTAAAATAGACAATTGTAGGTGAAGACAAAAGATCCTAATTGCTAAGAATCCCAACAACAACGAGATATCACTGTTTCTCAGGCAGATATGATTATATGGCATTTGCACATCACAAATTACTTTTTGAGTGTGCAGGGAACAGTGATAAAAAGAAACCAAAAGAGTACAGCCCCCTAAAGATGTGCTAAGGATTTTTTTTCTCTGTCCTTTTTCAACAATGTCTCCCAGGAACAGGAAATTCATACACAGTAATAATTAAGAAAAAGAAAACCTCTACAAATAGTATAGTTCTAAAAGTCAAGCCTCTTATCCTGTTTTAAGAGGAAAAATCCATCTAATGAACTATTTAATTGAGTTTAAGAAGACTGTTTATAGTTAATCCTAAATGCACAAATAGGAAACCTAAGGGTTACATTCAATGTTAGTTTTGCTCCCTTTGGATGTTACTCATAATTACAGTTTGCTCCTTAATTATTATTCCTCATGTATTCAATTTACAATTAATACCAAAATCTTGCCCTGAGGGCTGAAAGTGCTGAGGTGGACACTAGTGAATCAGCAGAAAGCAACTCCTTCAACAATGTGCATCTACTCAGAAGCAGGCAAAAATCAGTTTTGCACTCTAATCATGACATTCAGAGCTCAAGACAAGGGAATATTACTCCAGCAAGAGAACAACCTGTGATAACTCTCTAGGGAAAGGGTATTAAAGACACAAATCTATAACTCTCAACCAAAGACTTTTGTAGTTTCATTGAAGAAAAATACAATGTGTTGGTAATTAGAACAGTTTTATCTATCTGTTGCCTGTATTGTGCAGTCATATGGTACTCAATTTTTACGTCTTCTGTTCTGCTGTTCTACTTTTCCCTACTTAGGTATATTATACAATATTGCACATCTGAATGCCTTTTCTTTGTAGCTTTTATGAAAATAATTTAAAAATTAATTTTTTTTGAAAATGTGCTCAGGGAACAAAATTAGTGTTTTAATAACATCTTCTGTAATTTTATGCAGAATATGAAGAAACAATGTATGACAGTTTTTCTAGCTTAAAACGTTGTTTCTGCACAGCATTGCCTTTGATTTCAAGAACTACAGGACTGATCACATCAGGTGTTTTGGATTTTTTTCTTTAAACAATTTCTAATGATCTTCTGGGGTGGGAATACAGACAAATAGTTCTAGGAGTACTAGTGCTATAAAGGATCTAGCAAGCACAAAACACAGAGTAGTACTTGGCCATACTTGAAAATTACCCAGGTCTTGAAAGCAGTCTAGCCTAGAGAAAATTGCATATCCTTGCTCATCTTAAAATAAATAATTTTGAAATGTATGAAGTCTTATTTTCTGCTGAAAGTTTCTGTAAAAGACCTTAGTCCATTTGGAATTTCTGGGTTGATAAGGTACTAACAGGCAATAGTCACAAGCAAGCTTTACAGAGCTTTTATATATATCTTGACATCACAACTTCTATAAAATACCAGCACAATATTTGGGGCAAAATTCTGAAAGCTCCAAGGTCTCACCCTCCCTGTTACATTCTCTCACCACTAACCTAAGCATTATTCCCATATAGCTCAGTCCATTTACCAAAAACGGAGGTATCTCCTCCTTATCCTCCTTATTTCCTCAGGAGATAAAATAGTAATAGGAATTTAACTAGGTTACACAGATAAAAACTCTAAACAAAAAATACAGGTTTTTTCCCACTTAGATACTCCTGGGACAGAATTCCAAAGGCACTGGATGTCCTCCTGTGCATATATTGATTCTGGAGTTTTTAACTTTTTTATACATTTATAACATAACCTTAAAATATCATCTATATATTTCCCTATGAATTCATAAAGGCCATATTACTTCACTTTAGATTCAAAACATTAATTAAGATATCCTACGTAAAATTTTGGAGCCACCTATATGAATGAGTTTTCTGATTCATATCGAGGCCCTTTCTGACACTAGTGGGATGTCTATAAACATCATATATATATATGCATTCAATTTTGTTTCAAATCAAACAGCTGAGATGAAATGTGCAACATGTAGATGACTGATGATTGATAGATAGATAGATAGATAGTCATACAGATAGTCAGATAGATAAAGCATTCCGGAGACATTCCATGCAGTAATTTAAAGCAGAACTACCTTGTGCTTGACACAGAATTCCAAATACTGATTTTTCTGAACATTTAAGGAGAGCAATGACATAATGAAATTATTTTTGAATCATTCCCAGGAATAGGAAAGCCTGAGTCCAGAACTACTACTTGCTGTGAAGCCATTTAAGTTTGCTGGTTTAACTGTTCAGGTTGATATCAGGTGCAAATCATCTCTAAATTCATCAGAGTCATCCCCTTTTAAGTCTTCAAAGAGATCAAATCCAAGAATCATTCTTTTGGTAGAACTGGATATGAAGCAGCATATTTTGGGTGACAAATAAAAGAAACATGCTTTTAAATATAGTTATACATTGCATAAAAAAATATAATAAAAAATATTTTTTCTTTTCTTTTTTCTGTACACTGTCTTTGGGATTTGTGTGTGAATTCAGTAGCTTGTTACTTCCTCAAGGATTCTTTCCAACCAAAATGTCTGTCTGCTGAAACGGAACACTCAATATGCTGCCATTAAGCCACAAGAACCAATTTTCACAGAGAGCTATTTAAGTATTCTAGAGCAGCGTTTTTGTGTCAGACAGGCCTTAGGGTATTTCTGATATGTATAGTTTTAACTGGAAGTTAAAAAAATCCACAAATGAAAGCATAGCTGATAACACAGATATTTCTCACTGTTGATACCAGAATCTTGTCATACGGTATTCTTTTGGGGAGAACTCTGTTTTCTTCAGTCCACACTGAGCTGATAGTTAAAGGAATCCATAGGAAATTGCTCTCAAGGCAGGAATACTTCTCAAGGGGAATGGCAATGAAATGTAGCTTTTCATAAAGTGCTATGAAATTTAAGCTCAGCTGTGGCTCCCTTTTGCCATGTTTGTCAATATTGAACTCAAACAGCAAATCAATTGCTTTTCTGTGCTAATTAAGTAATAATCATTACAGTATACAGTAAATTCTTTTCTTTTTTTTTTCTTTACATTATTATCTTAGAGAGAAAGTGAACCTCAAAAGTGTTTTATCTCATACTAAATATTTCTACAGCTACTACGAAACACCTCGTTGTAACAGATGAAAACAAAAGTATGGAAAATTCTGTGTCTCCAGCATTATTACTCAATTCTGATTACCCTAGTGTTAATGGTCAAAACATATAACAGTGCAGGAGCTATTCCATACCCTGCCACAGAAACAGAGGATAAGAACATTGTTTGGATCTCAGGAATGATGAGATTTTTCTTACAGAGGAAGAAGGTGGTGTACTAGGAATTCATATAGAGGAATCTTCTGTTCCTCAGAAAACGGAAGAGTGATTGAAGCATAGAGGTGTTAAAAGATCTCATAAAATACACGACATTTTTCAAGATAGATTAAACCAAATTCGTAACATTATTCTCCAGAATCAGAGTGGAACACTAAAGAATCATGGCTGGGCTTCGTCAATGAAGATTTGGGAAGGACTCTACCCACATTTGCTACAAGCGTGCAGGTGGCTACGAAGGCCAATACGAGATAGACAAGACCGGTTGCAAAAGGCACAGCAGAAAGACTCCTTGGATGGTAACGGCAAAACACGATTCTTTCTGCGTTGTCTTTTCTCCTCAACAGTGAAACACTAAAGAATAAAATCATTCTATATGCCTTCCTTTTTTATTATTATTATTATTTCAATTAAAACAACCAGATGTCATAAAACAAGAAAGAGATATTGTGAAGTTTTGACTAAATATTGAATTTGCATTTAGTATTTCTAATAACATTGTGATCCTTTCCAGCTTCTCACATTATTACCTTGGCTCTTCCCAGAAATTCATAAGTGAAAGTTAATTTTAGGTTTGTTCACATCCCAAGTGTGGTTATTAACAATGCACTGATTGTTCTGTAATAACTGTTTGAATATACTCTTCTCTCTTATCTTACTTAAGAATGAAAGAAATATCATCAAAGTGACTTTTTTTTTTTTAACTACCTGAATACAATGAATCAAAATCATGTAGTCTGTGATTATCAAGCTGGCTAAACATTAGTCAATTTAATGAGCAGTGTCATTCAAACTATAATGTTTATATTTAAATTAGAAGCTAGCAAAGCTCATAAGTTTCAGGAAAAAATGCATGAAAAATGCATGAAAAATGCTCATTAAGAATTATGTGTATTTTAGGACAAAAAATAAATGCATGGAGTATCTGTCTTTTTTGGTTTTTTCCCCCCCTTACCTTTTCTTAGTAGCTTGCATATATAACCATCATCGTACCAGGACTTTTTATCATTGTTTTAATTTTAATCAACTAGGAAACTCCTATAAATGTTTTTTTTTCTAGATTTATTAGATACCAGATGATTTCAGAATTTTTCAAAAAGAAGAAACCATATCCTTGCAAAGTTGTAGTTTAGTTTTTCTCTTTTTTTCTCTCTCTTTTTTTTTTTTTAGTTCTGTGCATCTTTTATCTCAAGTGTTGCCATGAATTTTTGATACTGAAAAAATCTCCAGACCAGTTAATTAAGGGTGAGATAAGAAAGGGTTTATTTTGCCAAGCCAAAGATGTTACAAAACGCGCACCGGCCGTGCCTGAGAGGTTACATTTTATAATACCATCGATCCAATCCCAGATGTGTCCACCCTGTGGCCTTTACTCTGGTCCGCCCCGGGTTCCACCCCCTGAGAAATGGGTCTGGGGGTTTTGGGACCCTTTGTTCATCCCACCTTCCTCTTCATCAGAGCACAAAGGGTACATAGTTACCTAATTCTTGACCGTATTCTGTGGTTTAGGCCCTGATATGCTGTTCTGCCAACAATCTAGGCCTTGCCTTGACAAAAGACTAAACATTTCTGCTATATTCAGGGATATAGGGAGCATAGAATGGGGTAAGAGGGTTAAGGAATGTGTAAACAAGGGTGCTAGAGAAAGGGAAAGGGACAAGGGACAAAGGAGAGGGAGTGGTTGCTGCTTTTAAAACCTACTTATAAAACTTACAAGTCTTAAAAATATTAGAAAAATAAAAAACCATTGGGGGCTTAAGGCACCACAAGCGATAAAAAAATTATCCTTGTTAAAAGTTTTAAGAATCAATACCCTGATGATGTGGCAATTTGTTCATCAAATCCCAAATGGTTCTTTTATTTGATTATATAGGACTTTTTCATGCAGTGACAAGTCATCTTCAAGTTCATGAGTGTTTTTAATTTATTTTACAGGTCTATATAGAATACAGATATTGACATTGTCTGCCTGGTAAAATAAACTGTAAGATAAAGAAGCGTTTTAATTTCAAATCTCTGTAATTTTATAAATAGACCAAAGGGTTATTTAAATAATATGAAAGAAGTGAGGAAATGTACAATACATAAAAAGAATCATTGAAGGTATCTGGCAGAAATCAGATTTCTAAAGATAACTTTCCTTCATTCTTTTGGGAAAATTTTAAGAACATTTAATGGTAATCTTAATAAGTTCTCACATGACCTTGATTCAAAGATTAATATTTCCCTGGATGAATGAAATCTATAAAAATTATCCCCTAAAGGAAATGTAAGCTTCAGGATTTTTTTTTCAGGCATGTAACAACTGTATTTTTGTTATGCTATTGTTATATTTACATGTAAAAAATCACAAAAATGCATAGTTTAACTATAAAGAACCATATCTCATTTTGCCTTTCTCAGGGGAACCAGTACTGAACTCCACACAAGATTTCCCAGAGACAAAACAGCAAATTTAATCCTGATTGTATTATCTTTTAATCAACATTTAATCATGTTTTCATTGTTTTATACAATAAAATCTGATCTAAATTCTGAAGATTTCCTGTATGCTGACAAGCATATGACTATTAATGGCTCCTGAGACTTAGAAGAATTTGTTTGTTAGCATTTTAGTTTTGGAGTTTTTTTAAGTTGTGAAGAAATTTGTTGTTGTTGTTTTTAAATGAATTAACTGATTGAAACAGCTAAATTGCTCTCCAAAGGGTACATAAGGAAACTGAAAAATCACTTTTCTGTCCCTAGGCAAAATTCTAAAAGCTATTCTACTCATTGAGTATGCAAGTTGCAAAAATATTGTAACAGAAATATTCTTGTTTTGTGTATGAACATTCAATCAATTTTTCTGATTACTGCAAAGCTCTTAACGTTAACATTTTAAATTAAAATATAGTCAAGATCTGTTATTCAATACTGGGATCCTACATAATACAGATCCTTCAAAATACAGATATTTTGAAATTCTGTATTTCAAGTATTATTAGACTGTTAAAATACAAATAAACTGAATGTCTACATATTTTTTAGATTTTTTTTTTTATTTCTATTGCCAATGTATGAAAATTATATGATAGGACTAGGTCTAGACCTGCAGGCACATGGTAAGTCCTGCCTTGTCACACAAGGCCTGCTGAGAACGCTCGGCCTGCAGCTCAGAGCGCCGGGTCCCTGAGAGCACATGGCAGAGCTGAAGGCCTGTAGCTGGGCTGTCAGTCAAGGTAGAGCTGCCTGGCAGCCCATCCACACCACACTCCTGCAGCCTGTGACTGCTACAGCACAACTCACTCTGGCCTGGAAGGCACTGACCGGATATCCTGCCTGGGAGGGAAAACTGAACTCTATAACTACATGAGACTCCGTGTGAGCTCTCGTTTCTCCTGCTGCCTGCACCATGTGAATCATCGAATCTTGTCGGTAACCATTTTTCCTTTCCCTGTCTCCTTCTCTCTTTCTTCTCTCTTTCTTTGCTCTTTTAATTTGTTTTCTTCTTTTACTCTTTTCCTTCTCTTTTGGGTAACTTAAAACCAATGAATTGTGTTTTACTAAAGCTGGTATATTAATTGTTTGTAGTGGGTGTAATGGGTCTTTGTGCTGGGTGTTTTAGTGAAACGGTTTTTTTTAGTGTTATGTTTCCTGTTACATGTAAAACCTTTTGCCAAAATGTCCTATTTTTCTCACTAAATTAAAAAAATTCCTCTTAGAGAAGAGTGTGTGGCTCTTTCTCCAGACACGAATTCAAGGTTATAACGAATCAAAAGTTTACAGCTTAAAATCTGGAATATAACAGTCAGTAGGTGTGATTATGGTGGTACTAAGTTGACGGTTGGACTAGAAGATCTAGAAGGTCTCTTCCGACCTTGATGATTCTGTGAAATGGTCGAAGATGTTCACAGGCAATTAATTTTTCATTTAGCTGAAAGCCAGAATTTTTCAGTTAAACTAATATAAAAATTAGAAATTAAAATAGTTCATGAAACTTGTTTTAAAGGTCCTTTGGCCCTACTCTTATTTGAGTGAGATAGTACCAAAAAAAGGAGAGCAAAACAGGGCAATAGCCAGTTCAAAACAAATGCATCAAAAAAAAAGTCTTCAGAAATTAAACAAGGAAGTAAAAAGAATTAAATTAAATGTGGTTATGCGAGAGTACAGTGTCTGTAAGATGGAAACACAGAAGTAAGGACCAATGGCAAGACTTTTATCAGGAATAAATGATCATGTGCATAAAATTGCTTGTATACTGCTTTCCATAGCCCATAGTGGAACACAGGATTCCTGGATTTCATCACTTCTCTTCTAACAGCCAGTATTACTAAAATCCCTAGGCAAACTTACATTACTTTTCTGTATTTTAGAGAAAAAAAAACCCACCAGCATTCTGATAATTTTCTCCTTTAACTAAAACTGCAGAAGGTTTATCTCATATTACACAGAAGCAGGCACATTCACTGTAGGTATGTTAAATGGATGTTAAATCTGCATGCTCAACTTCTAATTTAATAATAACTAATTCCTTGTCTTTTATGTTTTTTATTTGATGGTGTATTATTATCATACGCCAAAATGTTATGTTTGAATGCCTGGAATAGAAGTTTCTTGGTGCTAAATCAGTGTTTATGGAAAAGAATTTTTTGTCTGCAGACCATATGTTTCAGGCAGAAGGCTTCCCAAATAAAAGATGCTAAATAAAACAAAACAAGCAAACAAAAAAATTTTAAAAATCCCTCAGAGTTAAAGGAAAGAAAAACTGATTTCATTAGCTGGTTTCTATCACTGATTCTTTTCAGAATTCCCATGCTATACATCAGAATATTTCTTAGGCATCAGTTACCTGTGTTTTGGTTTTTCTGGGTGTCTGATCTCAGACTGTGAATCACTCATTTACAGCGGTAGTAAGCACTCACTGCTGCGGTGTTGCTCAATTGGAGATGTTTTTAACATAAGATGTGCTTTATTATATTAGGTACACTAAGAAATCAGGTTCTGCATATTCCAAACTCAGTACCCAAGACACGTAGATACACTTTAGACGCTTATCTGTCTGTGATTCAGGTAAAATAGGTTATATTACCCTCTTCCATCCTATGGTCATTGTTAAAATTCATTAATGTTTCGAGTTAATTAGAAACAAAAGTGATGTTAAATGATATAGCAAGTCTACCTAAGTTTGGTGTTTTTTTTAAAAGAAACAGTAAATAAGATCTGGAGCCAGAGACTGAACTTGAAAGATGAAGTAGATAGTCAAATATTACTATTCAACAGGCAGAAGATCTATAGAAAAAAAAGTAAATAGTCATGAAGCTTATGTCTCTATCATATTGTTCACTTACAAGTGGGAAGAATTAAGTCTAATATTTCCTAACTTCAGAATACTTGATTTTGCAGCACTGATAATTTGCTTCCAGTATATTAAGGGCAGGGGAGAGATTTTTTGCTATGCTTTTGAAATTTAGCTCTCTGAAAGCAAAAAGCTTGTAATATTTTTGTAAGATAATTGAAATTTCCTATCCAAAGACCACAGGTACATCTTGAGGAAGTGATATTTTATTCCTCTCATAAAACCCAGGAACTGGTCAAATCATATTAAACCATAGTTTGCTTAAAAGAAATATGTATTCATTCCTCAGGTCTTCTTTGGCAGTGCTTGAAAGACTAACATTGAAATCTCCTGTGTTTTACTTTCATGAGGTTTATTAGTTTTTTAGATAATTTTTTAAAATTACTTTTACAGTCACTGTATAGATACAAAATGCAGAAACCTTTTCCGAGCTGGAAATCGTATGTGACATTCTCTTTGTGATCATTTGTCACTTGTTTCAATGTCTTCCATTTTTTGAAACTATTATCACAATTATATTTGAAAAGGATTATTTCTGTTTTCAGAAATGATTCTCAAAAGAGCAGGTGAATTTAAGCATAAATAGAGAAGATCAAGTGGCATTTATGTTATGATCCACCATATTATTCCTATATTTACAGGTCAGATATACAAAACAAAGCAGAATTGCTTTACTTAAGTATACTCATTTTTAACTCCTCTCTGACTTCATTTCATGCTACTTTCTTCACTAGTCATATATAGGTGATTCTTCGTCTTTCCAACAGTCAAATCAGAGGGATTTTTTTGTGGCAACTGAACTGATACTGCATGATGTGTGATGTATCATTGATATGATCTGTCAATCCCAATATTTGATCCATAATTAAAAAGAAAAACTTTTTAGAGTAATCATTTTCTACTATGTGTTTCCCTTCACGTTTTTAAGGGTCCATTGTGGCTTCATCTGCTCTGCATTTTAACAAGATGCCTTCAAGAGTCTATTCTATTCCATATGTGATTGCAAGCAAGCAACCATTGTTTGAAGTTAACCTATAGTACCATGGTGGGATATGTGGTAATTTATAACCCTGATCATAAATTCAGTTTCTGGTATTGACAGGTATCTGGATCACCTTGGTCTGACAACTTTTAAGGAGAATAATCAACCAGAATTAACATCTTCGTTTCTTATTTATATACAAAATTTTTTAGCATTTTTTTTTAAATCATAAGAATAGAAAAGCAGTAGCTCTCAATGACAGCATTTGCTCCAGTTAATGACACTGATGTTGTCCTCCATCTGCTGTTCTGTTGTCTCTTCCAATCCTTTTAACAAATGTCAGTTTTCTAGTGAATGAATTCTTCTCTGTCAGTGGTGTCATCAATTTGTTGTCATAGGCCTGCAGCTTTGCTGATACATGTACTAACAATGTCAAAAACAAGAGGTTTCCATTTAGGGTTTACTTATTTTTCCTCTTAGATAAAGACAGTATCAAATAGAGGAGTTTGTTTTCACTTTCTAACTCCATATTAGCAAAAATTTATCCCAGAAGTCAAATCATGCTGCAGACTTATACAAGTGCTTAAATTTTTTACTGCAAAGAAATCGTATGCATGTATACTTAAGGAACGAGATTTTCAGTTGCTGATGTAGGATATTTTGTCTTATGGACATAGAAAGAAGTATATGACAATGGCACTAATTTGTTTTTCTTGGTCTTTTGGTTGTTTAAAGAAATGTGTTTAGTATTTCTGTCTCTGGAAAAAAAAACCAGCAGCATAAACTGCTGAATAGGTTCAATCATAATTCTAAATAGTAAATTATATTTTTAATCAGAATCATATACAGAAGGAACTAGATATTGATCAAAACCAAAACCCTAAAAAAACCACACACACCACTCAAACTGACAGTTTTCAATGTGATACTTTCTTCGAAAGGGAATCATTAACACTTCAATTTTAAAAACAAAATAAAATTAAACAAAGGAAAGCAACCACAAAATACCATGACCACCAAAAAAAAAGTATTTCTTTTACACAAGAGCAGTCTGGAAGTTAAGTAACCCTGTCTGTTATCTAACAGTTAACTTAAAGGTCTGTGAAATTTAGGATATGAAGAAAGGATAGGTATTAAAACATTCAGTCTAAATCATCGTTGTAGAGTATCAATGCCCATATATTTTTAAAATATTAATGTTAAAAATATTGAATAACAGTTACAATAATATCCTAAACTCTTAATCCAATTATAAGAATAATTTGAATTACAAAACACTTTGTCTTTCATTTCTTTAAAGGATTTGTTTATGACTTATCATGCTTTAAAAGATATGCATCCCTTCCAAAGATTTGTCATTCTATTTTTTAATAATTTCCTATAATCCAAAATAAATACCAAACATACAGACAGGAAGCAAGAACTGCTTTTGTCAAAACCAAGTCATATCTCTACATATTTCTATGATTTTAAAGTGAAATTTGGGGTTCTACAACTGCAGCAGGGAAATCCATGAGCTAATACAAATGTGAACGTGTATGCCGAGCTCTAGAAGAGACAGAAGAGTTATGACATCACTTTTCAATAGGCAGAAGTCCACAGTGCACAAGCTTGAAGCAAGAAAAATTTTCTCTTTTTTTTTTGTCTTAATTTTATTTTAAGGACAGAATAAATAAAAGACTACAGAAAGTAAGGAGATTAAGAGAAGAAACAGGAGAAAAGAGAGAGAAGAGATATGGAGTAAAGAAAGATATTAGAATAACAGAAATATAATTACTGCCAGAGTCCTTCACATGGTGATGGCCAGGGAAGAGAAAGAAGAAACTCTGCCCCCGTATTTATGTGGTTTGGCCACCGTGGCTGCCCCTCCCAGGCAGGACATCCGGCTTGTCTCATCTGACCACTCAGTGCCCCACAGAGGCTCCAGGGTGTGGGTGGGTTACCAGGTGGGCTTCTTTGACAGCTCTGCTACATGGCTTCCAACAGTGCCTTGGGGCTTCAGGCCATGTACATCCCGTGGCAGCCTGACCGTGAGGACTCCGACCTGGACCCTCCCCTCCAACACACACATACAAGTTGGTTCGTTCAACCCAATAATTAAATAATCCAGTGAGATACGATCTCCCTTGTGTGAGAATCCAGTCTCTCACACAAGTTGAAAAAATTGTCTCTTTGCTTTCTCTTAGCCTTTGTAAAGCAAATAAAAAGTAAAGACCAAGCAAAATCTTGCTTAGTGATATGTATTGGCCAGTGATAATGTAAAACCAGTAGTGTATAATTCTACCTGTTCTTCATATCAAACCTAACTGCCGTAAATGGTAAGTTTTGTGTTTGCAAATATGAAACACACTGATGTAACATTTCATGTAATCTTGTTTCCATTTCTACTTTAAAAAAACCCATTTTCTTCAAATACCAGTAATGACAGCCATGTACTTACATTCTTACCACTGCTTACATGAAAAAAAACCAAAAACACGTGAGAAAGAACCAACTTACTTGGAAGGGTTTACTCAAGATATGTCACTTTGCCAGTATTTTGAAATGTCAACTGTCATGCAAACAAGCCTGAAGCAGTATTTTAGCACTTATTTATTAGATGAGCAGTAAAAGAGACACGTTGATTATTGAAAAACTAGACATTGCTGCATGCCTACAGACAGGAAGAGTTATGCAATTCAACGTGTCATATATGACTGAGGTAAATCACCATATCTCCCACTCCAACATCCAATGTTTTTAAATATTTATTTCAGTGGCACTCTTGAATACAATCCTCATTAACAGAGACTTTATTGTCCATGAACATTGGCAACAGGAACTAAATCTCAAAGACAAATACATGTTTATTATCAGAAATGACCAAACTAATCAACTATGAATTGAGAAACACATATTTTAGGCTTGTATTTTGCATGTGGCACTCCTGAATCTCACATCAAGCACACGTATCAGACCACTACCGAAAAATTATGGGAAAATAATTAAAAATTTGAAAATTTTTTCATTAAATGTGAGTTCAGTAGCAGTGAGAAATGCAGAGTCTAGAACTAAAATACTCCATCTTATACAGCTTGTTTGAGATTGATTTAGGAAAACTTCTTTAAGGAAAGTATACTGTCTCACCTCTGTAGATTTACCATAAGGTCAGAAGGTACTGCTGAGGTTAAGCAGGGAAATGTGATCCTTGGGCTCAGAAGGAGAACACAAAGTACATCATGGGTACGCAGTTTTCTCATTGTATATGACATCATCATATCAAGCGGTTGGCTTTTCATTTTAGAATTTGTCAAGATTGTAGAGCATTGAAGAAAGGACACTGAAATGATCCAAAGCACAGAAAACAATGTTCACACTGGGATACTCAACAAATTTGGTCAAGTCATTATATTGAAGAGAACTTTGATGGAGTACTTGATGATTTGATTCAGAGATATAATAAAATGTGGAGACTTTGCACACGTTCACGTTCCACCTTGAACATAATTGTATTCCTTAACAATAAGGGTAATTAAGCACTAAAAGAGGATACCAGTAAAAAAAGTAGACTCAGGACTTTAAGGTCCTAAAAAACAAATTAGATATCTTTTGCCTATCTTATGTTTTAATTCAGCCTCTGAAAAAAAAAAGATGATGTGCAGAGCTTTTTTAACATAAATACATTATTATGCATAATCATATTCTAAATGAAATGAATAACTGAAAAATATGATAGTTCTCAAGGTCTTGAATCTATTTTCTTATTATTGTCTATCACTTATTATATATTTGTCATTAAAATACTAGAAAATAATAAGAATATGTATGTGTAAAGTCTGAACCATGTCAAGACACATGGCAATAGCAGTTACCATTCTATGCAGTGGTATCACCATACTTGAACCTTCCCATTTTTTGTACATATCTCTTATAAATAGAGTTTAAAGATAAGATTTGAGAAAAGAAAATAAAGTACCATGTAGGTTCTTATAGTGATTTTCAAAACCTGATAGACCATCCTGGAATATATGTATGACCTGTAATATCTTGCAATCACTGGAAAATAATTTTTGGAGAGGAGATATGGAAAAGTCGAAGTACTTTCAGCTACTCACATATCTGTTCCCAAAATTAGGTGCTAAAGATGTACATTGCACATAACTTTGTAACAGTAGCATTAGTTCAATATCAATAGTCTCAAAAAAAAAAAATATTTGAATAATTGTTGCTAAGGAAAATACAAGACAAAACCAGAAGTCCTTTCAGTTTTTAAACCACGCTATTTCTACACACAGAATTTTGCATAATTTATAATTAATAACAGCACAATCAGTCAGTCCCTCTAATAATTGTAAAATCATAGAATGGTTTTGGCTGGAAGAGACCATAAAGATCGTCAAGTTCCAACCCCACTGCCATGGTCAGGGACAATGACTTGTTTCAAAGTAGCAGAAAGAAATGGAAAATAGTGTATAGATAATATAAATAATTTTGATGACATCAATCAAAATAGTTATTTCATTGTATTGCATTATCAAAATAATTGTTTTCACTGATGTGAACAATAAAACTTTGTGAAAGTCAAATGCAAATTATTTTTTTTAAAGAGGACAGTCAAGTCTCAGTTAATTGTGGTAGTCCAGGGCTACATAGTTAAATATGGCTCTAGAAAAACGCTGTAACAGATAATGCTAAGTTTGTTATGTACTTTTTCTTTCAGTAAGTCCAGTCTTGTTGGCAAACTACAGTGAAAAACTTTAACTGTTAACTTTTACTGTTAACTTTTACAAAAATTTGCCACTTTCTGTGCTTTCCTTTTTACCTAACATTAGTGTTCAAGTCTAATATATCTGATGTCTAATTACATTGAGACTTGGAATTTTTTTCAGTGTATTTTAGGGTATCAAAGAAAATTTGCAGCAAGTAACATTTAAACAATCCAAGTCTAACCTTCATGAAAGGTTCTGGCATTGGTAATAAGACATGAAAATATTTAAGTAGCTCTGCCAGAGCCCCTTTTTTGTTTCTTAAGTAATGTTTTCTGGCTCTGTTCACACTAGCTTCAGCTAAGCCAGGTCCTAAAGTATTCCAGCTTAAATAATTGGCAATGGCATTCATTTTCTATAATGATCATGATGGTTTCATGCACAATTCTGCAAGCAATATAATAATGGAAAATGCAATAATCAAATCTGTCATCTTGACTGAAGAGAAGGAATTTCTTCTTCCGTCAGTGAGTCATGCTTAAACTTGGTCATAAACAGATCCACTGATACTAATTCACTGTGTAATCATTCTAGGTTTGTTAGCAAAAAGTTTAGGCTGCTTAAATCAATGGTGCATTTTAAAAAGTTTAAAATCAGGCAAGTACATTAGATCTAGATTAATTAAAGGCTTTGTAAAATAATTATATATAGCTATGCAGATTAAAAGCAGACAAACAGATCCAGATGTCTTCAAGTAGCTTGGTGTTTCTTTACATATACATCCTGTAATCATCATAAATGTTAAGTTATTCATTAAGATTTTCATATAAATATTTAGAATATTTCTATAATATGTCACCACAGGAGCCAATAAACAGAGGGCTGGATATTAGGTATTGTTGCAGAAGACATATCTGGTGTCATTTTATCATTTAGGTAAACCGTAACCCTAACTTCCACGCTATTTGAAAGTATGATGACAGTGACACACTGCAAGACAGTGTTAGTCTGCTTGGGTTCTCTGCTATATATGAGTATGAATGGAGCTCTCAAATAAGATCAGCAAAGAAAATAGAAGCTATGACTGAGCCAACTATGGAACAGAAAGCAGTCTAGCTGTATCAACAAAGTGAGGCAGGATTTGTAATCTCAGGCGTGACATCACGCTATACTACTTGAATAGCAAGAATCTGTCTCTGTCATGAACTGTTTACTTTAAAGGAGTTGAAATACTTCCCTGAAAAAGAGAGGTCAGACTATAGTCTATGCAATGAAAAGGTGTGACTTGAAATAAATGGTGTGAGGTTTCAGGTAAAAGAGACATGAGAACTCTGAATCCTTTATGTGTGAATGTGATTATGGGCTATTAGATTATTAGACAGATGAGAACTCTCATTGTAATTGATTCTTTCCCTTTGGTCCCCTAAAAAAGTATTTGTCTGAAAGTACTAGAAACACGCCCCACATCTGGTCCCTGGGGAGCCACTGGCACCAATATGCCCTGACACTGGGAATGATATGCAATTTCTACAATTTCTGCCCTTACATGAATACCCTTTTAATGACTCGTGTAAAAAGAGACCTGCTCCGTAATTTTGGTTAAAAGGGATGTCAGATTCTGTGCTATAACTGTGGAGGGTTTGGAAATGTCTAAAAGACAAGTATAAACTCAACCATAGGCTTCCTCAGTGATAAAGCCTCTCTAATCTTCTTGCAGCTATGACTACTTGTATTACCTGTCAGAAAGATTACTAAATAATCTACTGCAGAAAATCTCTGAGATGGGAAAACTTTCTTCTAATTGACATCTCCATGAAGATGTTACCAATCAGCAAATGAATTATGCATATCCCAAGCTTTTACCAAAGAAAATACTAAAAAGGTCACATTAAAGTACAGTTTTAAAGCATATTACACTTTGTAAAACTTTTTGTTTCTGAATCCACTTGCTTTTTTTGCCCATTTACAATTTAAAAGTTTATCCCAACTGAAAATCCACAAATTTTCACTGAACTAGAAATTACATCTCTGCAGTGTCCACATTTATCCCTCTCAACGTGGCACTCTGGTCTCTGTCAGCATGATGGTGTCATGACACCGCTATCTGAACCCGTGCATGATCTGGCAACAAAAGAAAAGGTTTTAACACGCTGGAACACCTACTTTTATATTTTAATGAACCAAAATAAATCTGAAAAAAACACAAAAAATTTATCTTTCCACTAAAGGGAATACTGCTATTACAATACAGTAATGCAGTGGATCCAGAGATTAAGGAGAGATATGTCTTTACTACCAAACAATATGTCACACTATCTGAAAAGCCTTATGTGAAGGGATGGAGTTTTAAAAGAAAAAATTATTTATTAAACATAAAGATTAAAATTCACACCAAAGTATGGATACACATGCACCACCAGTGAAATTAGCATACATTTGATAATTTTTTTGTGAGAGATTATCTCTTTACTAGCAAGCATTGCATATCTTGAGTCTTCTTTAACTGATACTGCACCATCAGGAGATAACTCCTGTGTTTCATCTAGTATAGAACAAAAGTCAAACCCAATGGATAAAGCATGACGAATCTGTTGAGTAGTTGGCAGTATCCATAGGGTCACTGTGATAAGAGCCTTCAAACTTAGGCAAATAAAACCACTTGTAAACTATTTTATTTTCCATTTGCAAGCTGTTTCCATTTATCTTCAGGCATTAAACATAATGTTATGTCTTGCCTAGTGAGAAGAAGGGGAAAGAAATTTTAACCTGTAAAGGGCATCTTTACCTTTGGAGCATAATTCTCTTCTCTTTGCTTCATTGGCTTTAGTCTGGAAACAGAATGATTAAGGGAAACAGCGTTAAAAGGAAAATAGAGCATACACTGCATATTTAAGCCTCTCACACATACAAATATGGTTTATTTTGCTTTTGTTTTTCATTACTATGGCTATTCTTTTGTCCACAATGTGAATATTTTGCGTCTGAATGTCTATAGGTTGTAGTAAACAGCACAGCAGTGTACTCAGTAGGACTGTTTTATTTCATGTATCATTCTCAGCTTGCTGCTGTGATTCTAAAACTGTCCATAACTTTCTCATAATGTTAGGACAAGAAGTTGTCACTGGTTTTAATCCTAGGCAAGTTTTTCAGGTTTACTTTAAACTTCTCTGAGATTAGCTCAGTTGGTTTAAACTTTGTGCTAATAATGCAAGGTCATGGGTTCAATCCCCTGTATGGGCCATTCACTAAGGAGTTGGACTACATGATCCTTGTAGGTCCCTTCCAACTCAGAAGGGATTTTTGAACTTCTTTGTTTTTATTTTTCCTGTTGGAAGGACAAATTTCAGAAGTTTGATTATCTAATGAGAAAAACAATGGAGATACAAAGCTGAGATCTAGGAATATTTTAACATTTAAATGTTACCAGTTTTCAGAGATGTTATCACTGTGCATTTGCATAACAAATGATGATACATTTGTGGATAAACTGGGTGCAGTTTACAATTAACAAATAGATTTTAAAGTATGGTACTGAAACAACACATAAGTATTAGTATAAGCTATCCACCATTCTTATCATTTACTAGTACTCCATTACTGAAAAAAAGATTACCATCTTTCCCCGCTGGGAAAGCAGGAGTATGGAAGAGAAGGTTGAGGGCAATATTTTCGATCTACAACTATTTACATATCTACCGGCATCCTGAAAAATTAAATTAGATGGCAGTAAAAGAAAAAACAAACAAAAAACCAGACTACTACCACAGAAAAAAAAATATGTTAAAGTTGCTGTTCTGAGTCAAACATCATGTATTTTTTAGATGAATATTTGCTGGATGGAAATGCTGGTTGATCTTCACGGACAACCTCCTCAGGGCATGAGAATGGTCTGTTCTTGTCAGGTAAGTCTGGGAAAAGGTCGGCATAGATGAACACTTAGCTCGTGACTGAGCTCAACCACAAAAAAGAAGTACACAGATGGCAGAAGTGGGTACAGGCTACATGGGAGGAATGCCAAAGCATTGCCATTCAGGTAGGAATGGATGGAGGAAAACCAAAACTCAGTTTGAGCTGAAACTAGCAAGGGAGGTGAAAGGTAGTAAAAGAGTTTTCTGTAAGTATGCAATCAAAAGAAAGGATAGACCTGCTGCTCAGTGTGGCAAGAGATCTAGTGATAAGTGTATGGAAGAGGCTGGGTACTTCGTACCTTTTTGCCCCTCAAATAGTTCATAAAGTACATTAATATAGGAGTCAGCACATTTGTAAATTAACCACAATCCAGATGCGATCAGGGTGTTTACATGAGACAAACTTAATTTCGTTTTGGTCCTCTAGTTGTTAAAGGTTTTGAATTCTATCTGTGGCTCAAAGTTGAACTTTAGTTTTCCAGAAAACTTCATTTCAGTGTTGTGTTTAATTAGCGTCAGACCAATCTCTGTCTTAGAAATAAGCAAAAACATTTACAGCAAATCTAAATTTAGAAACTGCATCTTCTTGTAGCTCTAATCCTAGGAGACCTTGCAAAACTCTTTGGATTCCTAGAAACTTTTAAAGTCACAGACCTAATGTGTAGTTAAAGGAGAGCTATGATAAAAACTGGAATTGTTCATTTAGTTTTTCTAACCTTTTCATATATTTCAAAACTCAGTCCAACATTTCATTCTGAAATGTGCACAGTGAACTTTCTAGAAAAAATTGGGCAATCACTACCATATGTTTGTGCTTAATATGAAAATGCTTCTTCCTATATTGTAGTCACAAAATCATAGGATCATAGAATAATTAGGATTTAGGAATTAAGGATTTAAGGAACCTTAAAGATCAACTAATTCTAACCACCACGCCATGGGCAGAGATACATTCCACTAGACCAGGTTGTTCAGGGTCCCATCAATTTGGCCTTGAACACTTCCAGAGATGGAGCATCCGATTTTCTGGGCTATCTGTTCCAGTTCTTCACCATCCTCTGAGTAAAGAACTTTTGCCTAACATCTACTCTAAACTTGCCCTCTTTCAGTTTAAAACTGTTATCCCTGGTCCTGCCACTATTTGCCCTTATAAGGAGTCCCTCTCCCTCCTTTTATAAAGCTGCCTTAAGGTACTGGAAGGCCACAATGAGGTCTCCTTGAAGTGATGAGGTGTCCCTGAAGCTTTCTCCTCTCCGTGCTGAACAATTCCTGCTCTCTGACTGTAGGAAAGGTGCTCCAGCCCTCTGATCATCTTTTTGGCCCTCCTCTGGACCTGCTCTAATAGGTCCACGTCTTTCTTGTGCTGAGGACCCCAGAGTTGGTTGCAGCACTCCACGTGGGGTCTCAGTGGCAGAGTATAGGGAGAGAATCCCCTTCCTTAACCTTTCCTTCTGATTTTATCTGAAGGGTTTTGGCAAAATTAGCAGAATTGCTGTTGTTAACGAAGACATAAAATTCAGGGCTTGCTTCAAGTTCTGATTTGAAAAGTGGAAAAATGCAATAATCTATTATCACTTCTATTTCAATCATTTTTGTCTCATTATCTACATATTTTTACAGCAGCACAAAGAACAGTAATAACAGCAGCATCACATCATGTCTACTGTTGTTTGCACAAGAAGAGAAGAAATAGTTACCTTACTTAGGAACAACTATTGTTAACTCAGGATATGCCACTTTGCCATTGTGTTGAAATGGTTGCTCTCTGATGTAAAGCAGCCTGAAGCAGAATTCAGCACTGATGTTGCTTATTAGATAAGTAATAACATAGAGGACAAGGGGTTCTGAAGAGTAACCCCTACTGTGTGCCTAAGGGCACTGTAGAATTATGAAATTCAACATGGCATATGTGACAGGGGTGGGTGACTCCTTTTAATTATGTGTGTGTTTGGATCAAGGCATCACACAGAAACCTTAGTGATAGAAACTGGAGCATAAAACCTACAGTCCCACAATAGACAAAGAATTCAAAGAACTCAGCAGGACATTGAGTAATCTGCTGTAGGTCAGCATTGGAAAATAATCAAATGAAAAGACTTATCTGCTGGTGTTAGTAAGTATAATTTAAATGACTTCTAACATCACTATAAAATAGCCTTTTTTTAGAAATCACCAAATGTAATGTCCCAGTTGGACAATGTAGTCAAAGCAGTGTCTTCTGACACCTGTATGTTTTAAAGATATTCCAATTAAAATGTTAATTATTTATTTAATTAGATTTGCTAATATCGGCTTTCCTTAAATCCAAATATGAACATACTAAAATGTTGCAATTAATAACAGTATTTATTAATATTTTCATGGAATAATGCATAAGCATTTTAGATAAGTGTTTGAGTAATGTGATCATTGAAAGGACACATCTGTGTGCAGTTGCACATAGGAAACAACGGAGGGATAAAAACTTGCCAAACAGAAGCAAGATAAGCACATGGTACCACAAACAGGTAGTATATCCTGCCCAATGAACACCAAAAAGCTGTTCCAGAATCAGAAAAGACATGTATTTTGGAAGAGGGTCACAGGAGGCATTAGACATCAAAACTAAATGAAGAAAATGTGGGAAGAAAGAAGACAAGCCCATCCTGGTTTTGATTTCTCTTGTCAAGGAGCTCTCAAGCCTGGTCACCTGGACCTTGGTTGCTAGGCTCTTTCAGGTCTGTAGCTGTCACTGCTATTTTGCTTCAGCTTCATGATGTTGTATACTCACATCTAATTGATTATATGGTTGCTAAAGACTAACAGTTTCATGTAAGACACTACATCAATTAATAATTGTAAGACTGAACCATTAACTGCAGCTGTGCAGCTATTGAGTGAATTTGGTACGTTTACTTCAGCAAACACCCCAGGAAGTGCCCTTTATTCTATGACTCAGTCTGCTTTTAGCAATCAGTAAGATACTTAGAAGCGATATAAATTGTGTCACCAGAAAGGTAGAAAACTTTTCTCAAAATCATCAGTAGAGTCCATGAGAGTAGATATTGATATTGTTTGCATTGAAATTTATCTTAACATTATTACACTGTATGTTCTTCTGTATATTTTTCAAAAGTGGTAGAATTTTAATGGTTAGGCAAGTAAGTCATTTAGGAAGTTTATTGAGCTTTTCAAATATGAATTTCACAGAAATCTTTTTTTTTTTTTTTTAATCTTAAAATGCTTTAGAGAATTGAATTTAACCTTGTGGTTTTGGTCAAATAGAAATTTTTCCACTCTAAAGTTATAGAGAGAAGAAAATGGAAGAAAAAAGACTTTACATGATTTCTCTAACACTGTGAGGTGGTAAGCCACAGATCAAAATCCAGAAATCGTGTTTCCCTGTCCTGGGCTGAAAATCTCTCTAGGTTTATAAATAAATAAACCATGAAAATTCCACATCTAGTGTTTTCTGGACAAATTTAGTTTTTAATAGTTTCATTATACAATCATAGCTGGCAAAAAGAGGGCCAGCTTTTGAACATAAGAACATAAACATATATTCTTTGTTTATTGTAATGAAAAACAGAAGGATTTTTAGCACTTTTAATTGTTTTCTCAGTATGCAAAGTTACTTCTGTGTGAGGGCTATAATACCAAACTGAGGAATTGCTCAAAACATACGTAACCATTATAACAATGATGTGCTGATCGTTTTGATGACTCCATTTTCATGTAACTTCTGTGATCTGATCACTGACAACAAAATACATTTCATGTAAAACATAATGTATATAGAGTATGGATAGTGGGTGAGAAAATAAAGCAAAAGGGAATTTAAAAAAATATTACAAATAATCCATTCTTAATATATAATATCACAAAAAAATTCTGAATTGTAGGTGGATTGCACCTAAATAGGACAAAGTGCTATTGCTAGTGTGAGACACTTACATAAAAGCTCACCTGTGCAACAGTGTGGAAAAATGACACCTACAAAGGCACTTGGACACTTGAATGGATAACTTTTCCACATCATAGTAAGTATGAAATGTTGATGTTAAAACAGATGGGAGAAGGAATTTCGCACTGTAACAGATTTATATATAAGTAATTTCTATGCTAGTTCACATCTGACATAGATGTAAAATCTGCGCTTCTACTGGGAAACTTATAATAGATTTATTCCTTTATATTATTAGTAATGTAATTAGTATATATTAGTATATGTTTTTAATAAAACTATTGATCTATTTGAACCAACTTTTTTTAAAGAAAAATTTTATTTAGTCCTTCATTCTCTATATTAGATAAACTTCCTTCTGAAAAGATTACATTTTTTGAATAAAATAAAGCCAAGAGCTTTTTGGTTCATATTGTTTTTCTGTAACCAATAGATCTCAGTCAACATAAATATTTGAAACCAAACTTTTTTAAAAGAAACAGTAAATAAAGCAAAGATTTCAAATGTCTGAATATTTTCTTTTTTGCATGGTGGTTATGAGTCATGCTTGTCTTGTTAAGCAAGACGAGAAATTCAAGAAGTCATAAGACGGAATGCCTATTTGCCAAAGAAAGACAACATTTCAGAAACTGGACTTCTGTCTCTTTATTCTTAAGAAGATTACAAAAATTAGATATGCACTCTCTGAAACCACAGTTAATGAATTACTTAATCTCTCTTTCAGCTGCTGCAGTATGCTTCCTTAGTTTCCTCCAGAGATCTAATCATATACTAAAATTAAAAGTCACTGTAAGGAGAGAAAGTGCAAAACCTGCTGTGGTTAATACACAGGCTCATACTTTGTTCTGGAACTGGGAAAGATAAAGACAAATCCTGATATGCTACTGGAAAAGAGGTGAATAAGTGGGACTTTCTGTTTAAACTCACAAATTGTTGTACTGATTGAAAATTTGGTATTATTTTTTCCTTTTATTTTGTCTTTGGAAAAACAAAACTGTTTTAAATTTCCACTTCTTTTTATATTCTAGAAGTGTATAAACATTGTAACTGTGGAAAACTTAAATGAAAAATGACAGTCATAGTTCCAATGTAGAAACTATTTACAAAATTTCACTCAAATTGAGCAGGTCTTCTGTTGTATATGCGTAAAGATGTGCATGTGTGTGTGCACTTACACACACTTTTTCTATGTAGAACTATGTATTATATGACTAAATGGCTTACAGAAATTAGACTTTTTGTAATATACTAATATCAACAATTTACAGATATTTCTGACTTGTTAACATCTTGAATTGTCCTACATACTCCCATAAAACAATCTATTTTGTAATTTTCTTGCTCATTTCTTACCAAAACGTATGACAACCTTTGCAACAGCCCACAGCTGTAGACTGCTAGACAGCATCTTCTTCCAAGATATGTTTCTAACATGGATTGAGAAGCTATGTTAGGAAATTTTTGAGATTTATGATTCTACAGTCCTTAGATTGAATTCTTCGTGTGTGTAGTGGGTGGGCTTGAAGTTGAGGACTTGGAAAAAGAAACTAAACCCAACAACAACAGCAGCAACAACAAAAAACACAAACAAAAAAAAACCAAACCCCAAACAAACAAAAAACCAAAACTAAACCAGTTGTTAAATTTTAGGGATAAATCACTTCTTCTTGTCATATGTTGCACTTGCAGATATGATTACAAGTGAAATAACTAGGCATGCTTGAGAGGTCTTAAAGGAAACTACGTTTTCTCTAATGAGAAAGCTGTCACTCTTTGATTCCAAGTCAGAAAATATTTGCCAGTAAAGAAAGCAATGATCATTGTTCAATGGAAATAAATTATATCCAAAGAAACTGCATTTGCTGCCAGAGTATCAGGGAGTCATAGAATGGTTTGTGTTGGTAGGGGCCTTAATAATCAACTAGTTCCAAACCCTCTGCTGCCAAGGGCAGGGACACCTTCTGCAAGACCGGAGTGCTTGAAGCCCTGTCCAACCTGACCTTGAACACTTCCAGGGAGAGGGCATCCATATCTTCTCTGAGCAGTAACACTGAACTGTGAAATGTTAAAATGGACCAAGGAGACAATAGCTAGACACCAATTTCTTTATGAAATACTTTCTACTGGAAAATCTTGGTGCAGCTGGATTTAACAAGAACTGTGCCTGAAAAATGCGAGCATCTTAATAGTCTTTTAACCTTTGCATCTCCCCTAATATTTTATGGGCTTTGGTTAAATTAGATATAAAGAAGCAATAAAATAATATTCCATGAACCCCACCATTTATCAAGCTAGTATCCAAGATGAACCTCAAATATCCTCTATTCCATGCATAAAGAGAATTGCATTTTAAAACAGTATTGATGTAATTCTGTACTACTGTATATTCAGTGAGCAGTGCCTGTCTCAGCATACATAGCAAGAGGAACAGTGATATGGTAGTAGAAGGGTGATTTGAATTGATTCTTTTTCAAGTCAAGGCAATTTTCTGAATACCCACAAGCTGGTAGTATCTGCTTCCGAGTACTCATGTCAAGAAGACTATAGTGAGCTCATTTATCTTTGTCCAAGATGCATATGATCCTGTTCCTAACTGAAAATGAAAAGGGAGACTATGCTGGGAATCATATACAGGTAGAGTTGCTATCAGTACCCATACTGATACTAAACTGTCAACCAATGTTTTATTGATAAAATTCTAAATTTCCATCATTCTTATTTGACTATAGTTGAAAACCATAAAAGTCATCTTTTACATGTTCTTAGAAGCATCAACTACTCCATAGAGCCACAGGATTACTATTTTCCTGAGAGTGCTTAGGATCATAAACCATCCCAGAGATCAAAACTATGGAACCTTTATCATCTTGCAGTATTGAAGATAAAAGTACTATGTTATTACTGTGTATCTATGACTAT
Organism: Lepidothrix coronata; assembly: GCF_001604755.1. NCBI lineage: Eukaryota > Metazoa > Chordata > Aves > Passeriformes > Pipridae > Lepidothrix > Lepidothrix coronata. Next base: position 13,248,936 of record NW_016690180.1, read on the forward strand.
CTAAACAAGAAGTTTATTCTGTACTTCTAAAAAGAGCAGTGAGAATGTACAAGGGACAGCTACGGAACAAACATGTTTTCACCTATCTCATTCTGCCCTACTTTTGATGTTCCAGCAGATGCTGTTTTAAATTTAAGCAGCCTGTTTTCAGCTTACTTTTATTATTCTAACATTCTGGAAAATCCAGAATTTTCCCACTGAGGACTTCTACCTTAAGTGTCCTCTGCACCTTGAGACCTGTCCCCATTTTGTGAAATAATCCACATAACAATGTTTGTTTTCTTCTCTTTGCCAGAGAATTTTCCTCCATTCAGATCTAGGGGTTTAATGTCTCTTTGCACTTAGCAAGCAAATAGAAAATAAACACAATACATTTTGACAGGCTGAGCCAATTCAAGGGTTCTAAATGCTGCAAAATAATGTCATTTTGTCACCTTAAAGGACTTAAATTGTCATCCTTGTTGGAATGGAACAATTTCATTCTGCTGTATCAAAACACCTTTTCGTGTTGAATTTGTGAAGAAATACAGGGGGTAGAGGTGCTTTTAGCCAAAGCAGGCTTCTGACACCACTTTGAATATCATCATCATGGCTGGGCTTCGTGAACGAAGATTTGGGAAGGGCTCTACCCATGTTTGTTGCAAGCGCGTTGGTGGCTGAAAAGGCCAATACGAGACAGGCATGTCCGGTTGCAGAAGGCACAGCAGAAAGACTCCTTAGATGGTATATTCTGCAAGGCACGATTCTTTCTGCGTTGCCTTTTCTCCTCAAGGGTGATCCTGCGTGCTTTCTCAAAAGCATCAGCAGCATTATAGATGGTGTGTCTCCAGACCTCCTGATCGGAGGACAGAGTAGACCAGTTATGGTGGTCAATATGGCCAAGGCTGAGATGTTGTTTTAGGGAGTTGTTGTATTTTTTCTTCGGGGCTCCTCTCTTGCGGCAGCCAGTGGCAAGTTCACCATAAAGCAAGATCTTAGGGAGGCGGTGGTCCTTCATCCTTGAGATGTGCCCTGCCCAACGCAGCTGTGTTCTCAGCAACATGGCCTCAATACTTGTGACAGCTGCTTGTTCAAGAACAGATGCATTGGTCACATAATCTGACCAGTGGATGTTTAGGATTGAACGGAGACAGAGTTGATGGAAGCGTTCTAGGAGATGCAGGTGGTGGCGGTAGATGACCCATGATTCAGATCCATATAAGAGAGTAGACAGCACAATGTCTCTGTAAACACTGATCTTCTTCAGGTGTTTATTTCTCCAAACTCTCTTATGAAGCCTTCCGAAAGCACTATATGCCTTTGCTAACCTGTTGTCTATCTCTTCGTCAATCTTACCATCTGAGGAGATGAGGCTGCCTAGGTAATTAAACTGCTGGACTGATTTGAGTTCTGATTGGCCAATGGTGATGTGGGGATGATGAAGGACTTCCTGAGGTGCAGGCTGATGGAGAACTTATGTCTTCTTTAGACTGACTTCCAGCCCAAAGAGCTCAGCAGCGTCTGCAAAGCAGGATGTTAAACGCTGCAGGGCTGCTTCTGTGTGAACAACAAGGTCATCAACATAAAGTACCTCCCAGACAAGATGGTTTAAGGTCTTGTTGTGGGCCTTCAGTTGCCTTAGGTTGAAAAGGCTTCCATCAGTAAGATATCAAATGTAGATACCGTCCTGATCATCATTCGATATCTTTGAATATATCAGTCTGAGAATTACTCCAGTCACTGACAAAAGGATTGGGTTAAAGTTAGAAGTATTTCAATATTTGCTCATTTACAACTGATATGTAGCATAATTTTGTCTTCACACTTTAGATACTTTTTTTGAAAACTGGTGTCTCTTAATTCTATGTAATAAATTATAAAGTGGTATAGATAATTTGGCATAATTTACTGTGAAATATCAAAATATGTATAAAAAACAGTCATTAGAGTGACAGAACTAAGAGCCTTCCTAAAGTGGATCACTATGTCTTTTATGATCACTGATTATTTTTTCCCCCACAAAGCTAAACCTACACTCTTTAAGCATTTATTGCTCTATACTTCTTCTGAGAACATCTAAAAATAGAGTATTCATGTAGTAGATCTGTTCTGATTCTAGAAAGAAATAAAAAATCGTACTATCGTTGAGATCTTACAGCATTTAAAGTGACAGTCACAAATATATGAAGAGTTAGAAGAAGCTTCTTCCTAGAACTGTTACAATTACATATCTTTTTGTTTACTTACATGTATAAGGAAAAATGTTTAAAACTTTTTATTTTGTTTCCATTCTTAATTTTTTTTTTTAGTTTTTTGATAAAGTGACTGTTAATTTTTTAGCAGTGAAAGGTTACTGGTTGTACTGAGGTTTGATTTTGGAATACATGCCTTTGAATCTTCTAGTAGGGGATATAATTTGCAGTCTATAATCACAGCTTTGATCCAGTCATGGGAAAAGTAAAATAATGCTCTATCCCTCTATAATGGAATTTGTTGGCATTTAAGTTTGCCTGTGTAGCTCAGCAGCAGAAATTGCAAACCTTTCGTCAACAGTTTCTGTCAGGGAAGTTAATAGCAATGTTTGGTTAATGATTCAAGGAAACATGAACACACTGATTTCATTTATTCTATTCTAGTGCTTTACAGCATGCATTTTCATTTATGGGATAACTTATAATTACATAATATTTTTTAATAATAATAATATTTCATACTGGTTTTGTTGATATGAACTTCTAATGGTCATCTCACACCTGTTTTAAAAAGTAGTGTTTTCAGAAACAGCAGGGATGATTGTAAAATCTATTCAACTTTCAAAAAATAAGAATATTTTACTCACAATCATGGGATTTCAAGACTAAATTCTGCTCTAAGGTATACTGTAATTACTCTGGGTATATTCTAGAATAACTGAAAGGTATAATTGACTCTTTTCAGACTGCACATTGCAAAACCTGGATCCCGAGAAGTTCATGTAATGGTTTAGAGTAAATGGCTAAATCAACAAGCAGAAAAAAGTACACATTGTTTCTGAAAGAGGAAATAAAAATGCCTCAAATTCTCACAAGAGACTCGACAACTTTGTGATTCACAGCAATTTGCAGTTAAATATTATTTATTCAACAAGTACAATGCTAAAAAAAAGCCAGTTTACAGCTGTCTTTTGTTTTTCTGCCTATATTATAGTTTTTTGCCATTTTTAGAATGCTACATTCAGTTCAGCAGTCTAATTTTGATTTTTCTCTTAGTTCTGGTCATTGGAGGAAGACATATATGCATAGGTAAAACATATATGTGTACAAGTATATGTTGCTGATTGGTGAATTTAGATGAGGTGAGAACAATATAGCATCAAATCCAGACAGGAGAATGCCATCAGTTTGTATTGTATAACATACAATTTATGTTATGAATTGGCTTGTTTTATCAAATGAGAGAATAGAATGATTCACTTTCTTAGTCCTGTACCATGAGTCTCATCAACACTGTTCAGAGAAAACCCCCTTCTGGTTTGTCATCTTTAATTTTTGAGAGCCTACATGCTCAATCCAGCTTTGAAAAAGGAGATTAGGTCTTTTGTCTCTTCTGCTAGCAAAAGGCATCAAGAGAATAGAGCTTCAATTTGGCAGACATTCAAAAGTTTTAGGCTTTAAAAATGCCTGGATTAATAGGGCAACAATCAACCAAGTTTTACAGTCCAATGAAAAAACAAATGCAGAAATGGATAATCAGCATAGCGTATAAGCAAAGATATGCTGCTGATTTGAAGCATATGCAATAATTGCACAGAAACAATATTAGAATAAATTTTGCATCTTTGGACACCCTCAAATCAGTTAATGTCTTAAAATTGCATGACTAAACTCCCACTGATACCTCTATGCCTCAAACCCAATATTGTCTGAGATGTTTTTCACTCTACCTGAGTCTGGTTAAGAAGGCACACTGGGAGCTCATGCACAATGGGTTGTCTCTTGGCTAACACAATGAGTTTGAAGAAGAAATCACTAGGACTAAATGCATTCTCCTTAGAATCAGAAAGAAAGAAAGTTCTTCATCTGAACATCTTTAAACTCAAATCCCATGTAGGTTGCTAGATAAAGGGAATTTTAGAATATAAAATAATAAAGCTATCTATGGATGAATGCAAATAGGATTTCTAATGACATATTCAACACACATGCCGAAAGTTAAATTTCTCTATATAAGGTGGATATTGAGACTGTATTGACTGTTTACCAGTCCCTTTCCAAGCTGAGAAACTCTGAAGGAGAAACTGGTGATTCTCACAGATAACTTTTCACTGGAATTTTCTAGGAAATAGAATTTTATTGAACCTATGATGCTGAGAAGCAAGAATGAAAGCTGGAAGAGGTTTGAAGTGCAATATTTCTGTGAAATTACCCTAACATTCTGAAGAAATTGGTAATATTAATTCTAAAGACAAACCCAGTACCTCTTCAACAAGAGAATTCCTTTGGTACCGCGATGAATTTTTCAAGTGAGTTGATATTTGTCTTCAAATAAACCGCTTCATTTTATCATCAGTGTCACCAGGACATTACTCTTACTAATTAATGTCTGAAAAGTACTCTGAAGATATAAAATAAAGGTTAATCATACTAAGTTTTTCATTATTTTCTATTCTTTATACAATAGAGAAATTTTCATGTATAAGAAGTAGGGAGGGTTATTTCTGTATGTATATATTGGGAAATAATATTTTGTTAGCACTGTATACACATACACACTTTTTTACAAGGACTCCCTGAAACAACATCTCAGCCTTGGCCATATTGATCACCATAACTGGTCTACTCTGGCCTCAAATTGGGAGGCCTGGAGACACACCATCTATAATACTGCTGTCTCCTTTGAGAACACACGCAGGATCACTCTCGAGGAGAAAAGGCAACGCAGAAAGAACCGTGTTTTGCAGAATACACCATCTAAGGAGTCTTTCTGCTGTGCCTTTTGCAATCGGATATGTCTGTCTCGTATTGGCCTCATAAGTCACCAATGTGCCTGTAACAAATGTGGATAGAGCCTTCCCAAATCTTTGTTCTCGAAGCCCAGCCATGATATTGTGAAATAATATTTTGTTAGCACTGTATACACATACACACTTATTTTAAGCAATCATAGATTAACAATTATGGAAATCATGTTAACCCTATGAAGTGCTTCTCATGTTAGTTAAAAATGCTTACATAGTCAAGAAAGTCTGCCTAGGGCATTTCCTGAGGATTAATGAATTAAGCTCCGTTTGGAAGAGCTAGCTGCTTGAAGCAAAGCTACTCATTAATTCCTTAGGAATTATGTTGGGTCAGATTTTTTTTTTTAATTCATCCACAAAGTAAACTGTTATAGCTTTCCCTGGGAACAGCTTTATTTTCCAACTGTGCCAGAAGCATAAGTTTGATTGGGTGGTACTACTCTATGGGTATTCATGCAATGTTAATAACAAGATCAGCAATATAAGAATGTTTTAATTTTTAATATTCTGTCAGGAAATATAATGCTAATATATTATCTTCCTAGTCCTTTCCTGACAAAACCTTCATAACACATTAAATAATACCAAGATAGAATACTTACATTGAATCTGCTGAGCAATGTAACAGGCTTAAATCGAGTGGATTTTTGTACAAAATTACGGAAATCATCTGAGAATATGCCAAAGGATTAACAATTACATTGGTTATTTTTTAAAAATTAGAGGCCAGTTGCTGAAACTGAGTCCAAAATAATTGTGTCAGCACATTTTGTATACAGCAGTAGAGTATCACTCAGCTATTCAGAAGTGCAATAACACAGGAAATGGTATTCAGCAGGAGCTAAGAAAAAAATGTTCATAATTTCATCTCTATTTGTAATTTGCAACATTCTTCAGTTTTAAGAAAGATAAAAAAAAACACATTGAATAAGATCAAGTTTATTTGCCTTTTAAATAAAACTAAAAAGCAAACAGAAAGCAATTATAGTTTTATTAATGTATATTAACAGAAAATAGGTAGATTTTTTTTCTCTTATAGACTATATTTATGAATATGACATTTATAATGGTGGAAACTTTTTATTAACCAATTTTAAGTGTTTACTTTGCAGGACTATGACAATGAACAAAAGTCATTCGCCTAGTAGATCTGTTCTTTCAGATAGAAAAAGTGTTCATATTTCAGTATTTATTCAATCTACCTAAACTGTTTGTAGTTCTATTATCTTACCGTAAATGATACGCAATTCCGTTCAAGTTGTACTGATTTAATCTCTGATGAGAACATGTGGACATAAGAAATTTTAGAGAAAATTAAATTAAAATTGCTCTCATGCAGATCAGATTCCACCTGATGAAACAAATTATCACCCATATACTTCATTACCATATTATGTTTCACAGCTTTGCTTAGAAGATGTTTTTAGTGGGGGTGGGGGGAAAGGTCAAAATAGTCATGCATTATACATTGAAAAGTGTTTTATTAATATATGGTGACTCAAAGAGAGAGAGAGATCACCACAGTATGATCCTCATGATTTTAGGAATATATTGGGCAGAAAAGCCCTTATAGTAAAGTAGAATCATAGAATCATTTAGGTTGGTAAAGACCTTAAAGTCATTGAGTTCAATCATAAACCTAACACTGGCAAGTACAACGCTAAACCATGTCCCTAAGTGCCACATCTACAAGTTTTTTAAATACTTCCAAGGGCTGCTGATTCAACCACTTCCTTGAGCAACCTGTTCCAGTGCTTGATAACCCCTTTGGTGAAGGAATTTTTATTAATATTCAATCTAAATCTCCCCTGGCACAATTTAAGGCCATCTCCTCTTGTCCTAGGACTTTTTACTTAATGAGACCAACACTCAACTCACTGCAACCTCCTTTCAAGCAGTTGTAGAGACCAATTACCTACAAGTTTATTGAAAAAGTTTTCCCTTTTTTTCACTTCATGATTCTGTAATCATTGTTCTTTTGTGGGAGCCTACTAACCTTTACAGATATTTTGCCACGTTTTCATCCTAAATACTTTGAATTATTTGAAGACTGCATCTTCAATGCAGTCTAACCATTAATAATAATAACATTTAAAAATCAATAAAAAATCCTTTTTTATGGATTGCTAAAGAAAACCTCCAAAGACCAGCAACATACAGCAGGATTTGAAGACCAAATCATCTGTCTCTGACCAGGTGGTGAACAACCAGTGTCTCTAGTGCAATATGTAAGTGCCCTCACTTCTAAAAAGCTACCAAGAGCCTGATAACAAAGATTCCCTACTGATGATAACTTTTAATTATGTTTCAACTGATTACAAGGGAGATGTTGTACTTCTACGTTGATCATGTATAATGATTCTAGCTTCTGGTCCTTTTCTTTTCGATCCCAGGTAATTTCTGGTATTCTCAGAGAATCCATCTGGACATAATCTTAAGAAAAACTTGGAAACAGTGTGGAAGTGACTAATTTTTGTAACTTTCTGGGAGAAATAGGAACCTAAATTCCTAAAGTCCTCTTTATTTACTTGTTTATAACATAAGATTTAGTAGAATGATTTTTTTTTTTTTTACTAGAACAAGGAGACAGTGTCATTAGCAAATGTTCCATTTGCTTATCTGGAATATTTTAATAAGATTCTTAGGTTAATGAGCCATCCAAAAGTTTAGATCAAACCACTGTCAAAGAAAAAACTAATCACTAGTAATATTTTGATGTTCAGAACACCTGAACACAAAACAGTGTTTGTAAACTGGAAAAAATCTACAGAGTTTAAAAGGGATGAAATCAGTAGGAGACTTCAGAAATTGGGAGGTGGCAATGTAAATATGGAGGAATTGCTCTAAATCCCATCAGAAATAAGTGAAATCTTATAATATATAAGTTAGTCACACCAATTGAGTGATATAAGCTAACAAGGATCAACCACTGAGTTGGTAATGTATTTTCAGAACCCAGTATCATTGTATTAGAACTGGTTAAATGCCCAGAAGATGAGAGCAGAAAATAGGCATTTGCTACTTCTTTCGCAGATTAAAATTAAATTAAATCCTGCATTTACCATTCAATTTACTTGATAAACATCTGCTCCCCTATTTTCCTAAAAAAAGAAATGAGAAGCTACAGCAGTTTGCTTGCTTTGTCATGGTAATTTAGTTAGCATGTCCATTTGACCATTGATTGATAATACTATCATTACAGCATATGATCAATTAGGCATTATCTACATAGAAAATCTGGATAAACCAGTAGCCCATGAGCAGACTAGTAGTTCTACTAGTAAAACCATACATTTGACACTCTTACTTCGGTTGAAAAGTGTACTTTTGGTTTAATGTCAAACTACAGGTGAATTCTGAAATGGGAATTTTTTCTTGGAGTATTAAAAAAGCCTACATTTATATTTTAAGGAAAAAAAATAATTCCCAAGTATTTGTTACCTTTCGAGGAAAATATTCTACAGTGAATTACAATTTCACTGACATAAGTCACATGTAGCAATGTGTCAATAAAGATGTGGAGGGAAATGATTAAATAAGGACAAGAATGGTGTTGAATCAACAAAGATAGAGTAATCAGAGTTTAACTGTAAAATGCTGGAATTAATAAGACTTTCCTTGTCATTGGATTCCAGTCTAAGTTCCTGGGCTTCAATAAGAATAAGGAGAATTGGGAATGTATATAATAATTACTAAAAGAATAGGAGTAAGATATTGAATGGTAACAGCTCTTGCATAGTCTTAAGTCAGACATCCAGTTAGATTCATTTGTGTCTATAAGCGGAACAACTACTAAAGGAGTATTAGAAAGAAAACGAGTGGTCCTTAACTCATCATACTGAGTTAGAGAGAAGGGGGAAAATCTAGAGGTGTTACAAGAAAGGAAATAATTGAAATACAATTGTAAGTCATTAAAAACTACACTGTGAAGGAACTATTTACATTATATACCACTCTATTTCCATTCTTAAATCCTTGTTTGGTTTTTAGGTTTTTTTTCTTATTATGAATTAAGAAGACCAAGATGGTTTTTTGATGGTATTGATAGTATTTTTTAATTTCTGGAACTGTTCTGGAACTTTCTCATCATCAGGCTTAATATCACCATGTAACTGGCTTTACTTGAATGAGTGGGTGGCCTGAGTTTGAACTGGTCTTAAGCAATGTGAGACTGCAAATTCTTCAGGTGAGATTTTCAACATAGTTCACAACAATAAGTTATGTAGTGTTCGTACCTGAGGAGTGCTGAGTGCTCTAGGCTCTGCGAGGCTGGCTCTGACCTTTTTTTTCCTTTCGCCGTTGTTGTCATTGTTGTTAAGCTAAAACATGCAATAACTATCATTGATCTCCTGTAAAACACACTAGATACAGTATTAATTAATGGCCAGTCTTCGCGAGCGAAGATTTGGGAAAGGTCATTGACCCTTCGAGCCTGCGCAGTGGATTTTTTAGGTGAGACACAGCGTGCGCTGAACTGAGCCCACCCTTTAATCCTGAGGTTCATCTGCCGGGGCCGAGCAAGCTTGGACAGTGGCAGTGAGGTCCCCAGGACGTAGGTTTGTTTAGAGTGACCTTCTCTTAGATGGATTGCCTTACAGGGCTGACGAGCTCCATCTGCCCAGGGGCTGGGAATCGAACCCAGGTCGCAGCGGTGAAAGTGCTGCACCCTAACCACTAGACCACCAGGGGCCCCTCTAGATACAGTAAAGCTTGGTCAAAAGACATTTCCTGTAGAATCTGCCAATGTGTTTGCTTAGAGTATGTACAAATTTTTCTATTATTACACAGTTGTGTGAGCAGGAGATTGGAGATGGTAAAAAGTGCATGAGTATATAAGAAATGTTCATGTTTTCTACTTTTCTGTTATTTCTTACCTTTTCCTTCTGAGAGATCTAACACTGCAAGAATTATCTTCTGAGGAATCAAACTTCTTAATTTTGTTCAGTGATCATAGCTTCTTTGAAAGTTTTGCCATTGGCTAATTAAGGCTACTAATTTCATGAAGGCATTGCCACGTGCTCCTCTTACTTGTTTTTTAACAAAAAATAATATTCTGCGGAAAATTATTAATTTCTCATTGTGTTTTAATAAATTCAGTGAAAACCATTATTACGGCTATTTGAATTTTCCTTAAATAGTGGTGACTTTCAGTTTTCAGTTTCTTTTGGTAAAGATCCAGTTATTTATGCAAAAATAATGTAATAATAGGCTGTTCCACGTTAACTTTAATCCTGGTGGTATCCCAAACTTTATTCTCCTTGAAGTCACTCTGTTAGACAGCTGCATTAAAAAATAAAATGTCCTTGATATGTACAGTTTAGCAATGTGCAATTTACCATCTATAAAAGCAAATTAATAACATCTTAAGAAAAAATAATCAAGCAGGAAGAAATTTTCCCATAAAAATAGCTGTTGAGCTAAAAAAAATTGTGTGCCTTTTTTTGTTCTTATATTTATAGTGAATCACCCAGAAAATTATGCTCAAATTCACTCTCAAAATTGTGTTTGCTTTTTTATGAGTACCTGCAATAAGTTAATTTAACACAATATGCATTTAAAAAGTAGCAAATGAAATTTCATTCAGTTGGAATGGAATGAGGTAGCATAAGGGAGGAAAAGGAAGAGGCATAAAGAAAACAGATAACATTCAAAGTAGCTTTCCCAGCCTGTACCAACCAAGCCAGTGGCACAGAACCAGTCATATGTCAGTACAGTACAGGCCACAGGTCATGGGCTTAACTGCAAAGACAGACATCTTAAATTTATCTGCATTTTTTACACCAAATACAAAGAAAGATACATACCCTTATTTAGAAGGTAGGTTTAATTTTGACTGACAATTAAAAAAATTGCCTGAAGTATATACCAATATCATCTTATTTACATCTCCCTATATGTTTGACTTTATGCTTACACTTTCATCAAAACTATAATATATGCATTATATAAAACCTAAAACTAGTTATGAAATTTTCTAATTTTTTAATAACTTTTTGAGACAGAATTTAGGCAGCTGTCTGTCTAAATCTGAATTGTAATGTAAATCTAGTTTGAAGAACGAGCTACTCAGGACACACGTGGCACCTAGAAACTTTGGAAACTAGAAATCTAAGAGGACTGGCTAATGGATTTGGAAGTTGAAAATTCTGTTAAATAAAACTGAGAACTTTTTTTGGACTTCAAATGAGGTTTAGATACCTACATCCTCATTAAGTAAACAACAGTCAATTTAAATTTGCTAGTATGCCCTAGACATTTGGTAGCAGGTACCCTGCTGGCTCACTAATAATATAAACAGCAGACTAATTCGAAGTCATTTTCTCCAACAGATTTCCTCCCACCGTTTTGTGAATTTTAGATATTTTTTTCAAAAAGTTGTATAGTTTTTTATTTCACTACTGGTTTAAGGTAGTTCTTATTGAAGCTGGTCTGGCTGAGTTTTAATTTACATCAATAACATTTCTTTTAATTGCTTGGATAAGCCTATGTGGGAATCATCAATGCTGGAGTACAAGCACTCTATTTCTCAGAATAATATTTCAACATCTTTTCAGTTTCCTAAATCCAGTCCACAAGTATTTGGAATATAAACAAAGCTGAACTGCAGCGCTAAATATCTATCAACCCCATAATGTCATCAAAAGAATGGGGGGTGGGAGAGAAGGGGCAGAGAGAGGCGGCAAATCTCTTTTCACACTCCTCATTTCCCACAGCACATGAATTTGGCAATGCATACACACACACAGAGTGATGTTCACTGCTGTGAGATCTAGGACAGACCTTGGATTCATCAGGCCTCTGCAAGATTTTCTGCTAGAAACAGAAGAAGGTGTCCACTGTGGAAGAATAAAAACTCACTTGGTCCTCTTAGAAACAAAACCAACACAATACCAGGCTAAGGTAAGGAGAGGGTTCACACTGCACATGGTGGCAAATCTGACAGTGAAGCAGAGAGAATGATGTTTGGATGAAAAGGCAGGTGGAACATGAGGCTGCCCTGCAGGCTTTAGTAAATGCAGAGACTTCATGCTGATTCACATCTTGCCAGGAGATGTCAGTTTTCAGTTGAATCAGTAACTGGACAAGGGTGTTATGTTGAGTTCTGATTTTGGTTTGGCAAGGACTTCAAAATAACTTTGTTTTTGATTAAAAAAAAAAAATATATAATTATTCAAGCAGATTTACAGTCAATGCAATGTTATTGCAAATCAATTTGCCTTCTAACAATATTCCTTCTAACTTCTCACCTGGGAGAGACAGGCTGTAAATAGACACAAAGGACTAGATTAATACTGTCAGAACTGTTTAAAAGTTCAGTAAAGCTCAACGTTTTTAGCTTCTTTATGTAACATCTCCTTTCTGCACTTTTCTTTTGGAAAAAGAGTATTTCTGATGTAGGAAAAACTGGTGCTCTGATTAATCCAAATGTGCCCCACCTTAGAACAATAAACTGTTGTGCCCATACACTGTCACAGATTTCAAGAAAAGAAATGCCCCATGGATAAAATAGTTTATTTTCTTTTAATTTTTATTTAGTCTAGCTATAAGCTGCTATATTCTGTGCCATAGGATAAATTATGAAAATATCAGAACATTCTCTTTAAAGGAAAATCCAAAGAATATTTCACATATTTTCCTTCTAGGAATGTTACTATTTATTGATAACAATGAATTTTCCACAGCAAATGTCTTCAGCTGGAAGGTAGTATGACTACAGCACTGATTAGCATCTCGTATTACAAGGCCATAGCGGCATGTTAGTATGCCAACATTCACTGTTTTTGTAACATAGAACATTGAATCTTTTATGGCATACTTTGTGAATTAAATTTAAATGTTTTAATTATTGCAGGTATGCTTTTTTCTAGAATTTCAGCATTAAACAAGTGTAAATATGACTTTTAATCATAATGCATATTTTAATATTCAGTCATTCCTTGTAAATGACTGGTACTTTAATCTTAATCAAAAGAACTAAAGGGACACCATTATATGTTGTCCAACTTTTAATTAAAAGGTTTTTTTTTTTTCAAAACCTTAAAAGCAATCTTCCAACAGTCTTAGAAAAATTGACCTAAAAATAAGAAATTAAAATGTTGACTACAGAATGAAGAGGAATGTTCTCAAGTGCATTAAAATAGTATAACATTTTTGAAAATATTTTTAGCAACTTGAAAAGTAGACAAATTATTTACAAGAATATGTAAAGTTGTTATACTTGCCACTACTTCCTTATTCTTTGCTTCATTTAAATATTGTTAGTTTTTCTGTTCCATAAAAAGATGGCCAGATATCTAATGATTTGATAGATACCTCTCTCACTGTGTTTGAAAAGAAGTGATTCGGGAGAAGTTTGTAATATCCTAAGTAGAAAGCATCAAAGGGTAAAATCTGCAGTTCTCAAGGTATATGTGAAGCTATTAATGATGAAAATCATATACCTATGATAATCAGGTAGAATTAAATTATGCAGATACCAGTAAAAATGTCACTTAAATGCATCTTTGATTAAAAGACCAAAGGGAAGAGATTTCTGTGGTAAAAGTGTAAAAAATAAAATAGTAGGAATAAAAATAATAAAAAAAATGTATTAACCAGCTGCTGGGAAGGATTTCAGATGCACTACTAGATTCAGCTTTGAAATCCAAGATCTCATATTGATTGAATTAACAGTATCTCTTCCATAGTCTTGTCTTTAACATGGATGTTTGCCCTTGACCAAATGCCTCTTTCACATGTATAGTGTGACAACATCTGCAGTCTTGTCATCTAAATACTTTAGCATTTATGTGACAGTATGCATAATATTTTTAATGCATGAAGCATTTGGAGATGTCTGAAGATGAAAGACTTTATACACATAAAAATATTATTTTCCTTGCTACTACGTGTCTGAGAGTCTTTAAAACAACAAGACACTTTCTAAATATATTAGTAAGCTTTGCAAAGGAATTTTCCAGTTACTATTTCACTTATTGATTAGAATGGTGATACCTCGAAGATCTTTCAATTTCCCTTTCATAATCAAAATTGAAAATACATGATAGACCAGGTACTGTCAACTAAAAGACATCAGCACGTCAGGTCTAGATAAGTGTATAATGAATTTGAAAGCAGTGAGACAGTGGTATCAGTGACTGACAGAAGGCCTAGTTTTTATGCTGTTTACAGACTTTAGAAACAATTAAGTATTTAAAAGGAAAAAAATGCATTTTGGTAACATTGTGAACATTGGAACACTGCTTTAGTAAGCAAAATGCTGCAGGACAAGCTACTCTCTCTCATCGTCCTTCTCAGATCTCAGAAAGTTAAGCACACATCTTGAAACAGATATTATAAATATCTTAGAATGTACCAAAATACAAAAGACTGATATAACAGCAACAGCAGTGACTCTGGTGAAAAGATCAAGAGCACAAGTCTTATGAGGAGAATCTGAGGGGGCTGGGGCTGTGTAGTCTGAAGAAAAGGAGGTTCAGAGGACACCTTACCAATTTCTACCACCACCTGAAAGGGAGTTGTAGGTAGGTGGGGATTGGACAGTTTTCTCCCAAGTAACAAGTGATAGAACCAAAAGAAATGACCTCAATTTGCACCAGGGGAAGTTCGGGTTGGATATGATGAAACAATTGTTCACAACAAGGGTTGTCAAATATTGAAACACACTTCTCAGGGAAGTAATTGAGTCACCATCTCTAAAGGCATTTAAAAAGACAGACACATGTCCCCAAGTGCCACAAAATTGGTCTGGTGGTGGGCTTTCCATACTAGTTTACAGTTGACTCAATGATCTTAAAGATCTTTTCCAACCTGAATTATTCTATGATTCTGTAACCGCACTGGTGCCATTTCCAGAGGAAATAACAGCAAAAAACATGTTCTTATTTCTATTACAAATTTAACTTACATATATCTGTCAAAAAGTACACACTTTCCTAATAATCTTAAGTTTTGAAATTATGCAATTATAGCAGTAAAAACATAACTCAGGTTACCTAGCACATTCAAAAAGTATTTTAAGTAGTTGAACAGATATTTTGCACTATTCATAGTTACTTACAGTAAAATTGTAATAGTAGTGGCAAAAACTAGGTATCTATAGTTTGTCCTATGTCAGACAGAACACTCAGATGAATACTGATGCAAAATTCTATTAATTAATCTCACCAAATTTTTTGCCTAAGTATTTGCAGAATTCTTTCACAGTCCTATGGAGTTGATAGTCACAGAGGATTTTCTTTTTCCCTTGAGCATCCTAAATGTGAACATCTTTTTAAGCTTATGACACCCGTGAGACTTATTTTCCTTAAAGGAATTTTACTTTTAAAAATATACAAGGTTCCAAAAGTTTGCCCACCGAACTTTGTAGAGCCTTTGGTTCTTTACTACCTTGAAATAGCATAAAGAGAAACACTGCACACTTTTTCTCAGGAGATACTTTTACTGATAACATATGAGAGAAAATAAGAATCTTAGCAAAACTTTGAAAGGGGTTTAAAACAACCAAACAGTTTTAAATTATCCAAAATATTAAGTAAAGAGAGAAAGAGATTAAGAAAAGAAAAAGGAGTAAAAAAAGAGAGAGAAAAGAGATTAAGAAGAATAAGACAAAAATAGCTACTGCCAGAGAGTCCTAAGGAAATCCAGCTTCACATGGTGGAGGTAGATCCCAGGAGGGAGGGATGTCATTATTACTGAGAACCATTCCTGATTAAATGAAAAGAAGATCTGAATTCAGCTTGCAGTCTACTATTGCTAAAACAGCCTGTATTTTATTCAGACTAAAATGTCCCCCTCTAACGAATAAAGAAAAAAAAGTAGCCAAAGATTTTATGATTCTAATATTTGAACCAAGCAAAAATGCTCATTCCAGCAGTTTGTAAAGAAAACCAACCAAACACAGAATTGTTAAATAAGGAACAGTTTCATCAGTGTGACCACCAAGCACAGTCATGTGAGTAAGTATCACAGTAATAATTACCTTAGACATAACATGGCTTTGCTAGTGCTATGTACAGCTCACCTATTCAGATATTTTAGCTCAACAAAAATAGCTATGCTAAGAGCTAACCAACTATGTTCTGTTTATAAGGTCAGATTGATTAAGAAAGCATAAAGCTGTAAATTATTACCTTTCACAGAAATCAAGGTATCAGAAGTAGTCTTTGATTATATCACATCCAGATTGTTTAAGGTATGTCTGTAGTGCTCATTTGCATATTTATGTTGCCACATTAGACAACTATAGATGAGAAAAATTACGTATGTCTTGAAATGATGGTCAGTAGACATAATATACTTCAAAGAAATGCACTTGATTCCTTGTCATCTAGAACATTAGTTGATTTCTTTTGCATTTTCTAAACTGGCTGGTTTGTTTTACCTGAATTTGAATTTGTACACTCCAGTTGATCATAATAATTTTACCTTTGCTTTCATAAATATACTGTATAAATTTATAATATTTTTATTTGCATTCTTTTAATTAAAAATTGTTAAGTAGTATATATACACTGAGTCTTGTTCTTTAAAATAAAATCAGGTTATTTTACCTCAGTGGTGAAAATGGTATTTTTAAAAATGTATATAACCTATAAGAATAAGAAAATTAGAGAAACCTGTGAAATATGTTACTCTTTTCAAGGATCACAGAATCCCTTAGTCTGTAATTTGGAAAAAGGAGAGAAAATACATTTGAGAAATTAAAAGACAATGTAGGAGATAAGGAAAAGGAATGAAGAAAAAAAATCAATTTTCTAAATCACTGTCTGAAGAAAAAATGTGCAAAACCCCACCATGCAATTTTACACACTGTACTGTACCCTGCAGAGGGACGGATTTTTTGGAACGCAACAGAAAATGAATTTGTTCTTGGATTTAGTTCAGAGAGAATCATGAGAGCAATTTACTTCTGATGCAGTTCCAGTAAAAAAGCTATTATGCTGATTGCTATAAAGTTCATCAATTTAAATATGTAACTTTTATTCCTGAGTCATCATTTAGGTAAAAATACTCATTCACAATGACAAAAAATGCCCTAAATAAAGACAACAATTATTTGAAAATCTACGTGCCAGTTGTCCACTCATATTATCCAAGTAAAGGATGTGAAATAAAGCTCACAAAATCCAATATCTCTTAAAATAAGAGTGGGTTCAGGATTTCAGTACTTTCCAGCAAACAGTCAGTTAAGCTCTATCTCATTTCATGAATACAAGTGGGACTATTTTAGTCTTTTTCACAGTTATCTCCACCTCTTCTCTTTAAATCTTTCTCTGATATTATTTCTTATTATTAAATCAGTGAGGGATTGTTGTGTTATAATTTTAAACCTCGAGAAAACTCTTTCATTACCCAAACCATGACCTGAAGGCAACACTGAGAGTCATGGAATTCCTCTCTAAATCTGCATGTAATAGAAATACAGTCTTCAGTCAACCCTCTCACATAGCTGAAGGTAGATAAATATGGCACAAGAATATGTAACAAAATGATTATGAGATTTCTAGTTGATTGCTATCAGATACCAAGGACAATCCATGATGCAGTGGGCGCAGATAAGAAAGAGTTAGTCACTATGAAACACCATACAGAGTTTAGAATATTCTCTGGATAGCTGCCAGTCCCAGAAGAGATGGAGTAACTAATGTCTTTTGGAAAATACTTTCTGGAAACCACTCGACATTATTTTCTTGGAATATTTCCAGCAGTTTGACCCTTGCTTTCTAATGACACTACTGACTGACCATGGTAGCAACAGTGGAGCTTTTAGACTTGAACTATTCACTGACCTTGGAATAACATGCAATTCAAATGTCTCTCTAGAGCTTTGTATTAGGAAATTGTGTATCATGACCAGGTGGATTAAAGTGATTGTAAGGTGTTATAAAGTCTTAAATTATGCAAATGTCAACAATGCCTATAATCTACATAGAGTTTTTAAAATGCAAAAGGTAAGAAGGAAAATAATAAGCAAACAAATCCATAGTGTTACCATTCCTTTCTAAGTTTCCTTTAACCTCAAGAAGATCAACAAGACCAAGTGCAAGGGCTTAC
Organism: Lepidothrix coronata; assembly: GCF_001604755.1. Lineage (NCBI taxonomy): Eukaryota > Metazoa > Chordata > Aves > Passeriformes > Pipridae > Lepidothrix > Lepidothrix coronata. The sequence continues at coordinate 13,266,967 of NW_016690180.1, forward strand.
ATGTAGGTCAAGGCAATCTCCAATATAAATACAGACTGGGGGATGAAAAGACTGAGACCAGCCCTATAAAGAAGGACTTGGGGATACCTGTGCATGCAAAGTTGGCCTAGATGTGAAAAATACTTTAGAAATAAAAATATTTGTTAGAAGTAACTATGCGTTTCTGATTTTCTGTGTATTTAATATTTATAAAGATTGTTGAATGATTTGACTGATTCTTTTCCAGAGAAAATTGTGTAATAGTTCATCATAGCACAGACGCAAGTGGGACAATAAAACTTTTATATGTTGGAAAATTAATTCCAAAGTATGGCGGATTGTGATTATTTTGAACACTTCCGTTCCTATATGAAACATATTTGAGACAGTTGAAATTATCAAGTGTTGTTATGAATAATAGTATTATCTAAATAATAATGAGTATTAATAGCATAAAGTCAATGAATCATGTATAAGTTACTCTTTATGTCTATATAACTTTTTCTGCAGTTGTTAAGCCAGTGCAACTTTATCACATACAGTAAAATATCCAAGATACAGTAAAAAGAAGAGGAAATCTATGATAATTCCTGTCAGTTTTGATACTTGCTTTTAGAACTTTTAATTCTGTATTTGTTCTCTACATGACCATCATTGACATCCATCAAATAAACTACTTATTTTCATTATGTTTTGTGTTTTTTTTTTCTTAACTGATATGTAGTTTTGCATACATAATGAAATAAACACAGATTCAAAAAGCCATAACAAAAATGTAGAACTGTGATAGGTTAAGATTTGTTGCAGAAAGTTATTTATAATAGGACAAGTTTTGTTTTACTGTAAGTATAAAGAAAGTTTCATGTTACACAAAGCAATGAATTAGGTACGGTTTTGAATGTAATTACATTATCAAATGCTACAGTCATTAAATACTCAACAAGGGCTCAGACATGCCTTGAAAGAGTACAACCTTCTTTATTGAGAATGTTATTAAGACACCTCACTTAAAGAAGTTCCTTGGAACCTAGATCTTCTACTAGTCGTTGTTAGAAAAGAAACAACATCGGTGATAGTTCAATGTCTTTCAATTGCACTGCAATGTCAGCACTGGAACCGTGCCCAGGTCTCAGTAGTTGTTCTCTAAAATGTACCCAAAATTGCACCTTAGTTTAAAGTATGCACTTTCAGTGTTATTGAAGTGGTATTATGCTCAAACGTAGCCATTCACAGGTTTTGATAAGGGGAAAATAAAAGTATCAGAATGCAAAGACAGGGACAAACTCCATCTCATTTTTTATACTCTGTAATTTTATTCACGTCTTTGCATTGAAAGAAATAGAAGTCAGGGCAGTATTTGTCAGTGTGTCCTTAAATTTGCAGAGAAAACCTTATATTTCAAACAACCATAGAGCTCATTTTAGAAATTATACTGCACTCCTTCATCTGTTCATTTTCTCATTTGACCTATTTAGACAGATATAGAGTTCCCTGCTTATTTGCCCACCTGGTATCTTTAAAATTACTTCAGAAGGCTCTGCCACAGTCAAACCAATAGACTGAAGCAACATATTTAAAAAAACAACATTTCCAAGGATTCTACTGTATCAGATGCAATTGATACAAATATTTCTGACATAATATTGGCAATACCGCGTAAGTTTGGCTGTTTTTTTCAAAAAGTATTATTTCTTGCATTTTAGATCATGCCTTCAAGATCCTATGTCATTAGCATCCTGATTTTTTTTTCTTCTTTTCCTACATCCACATTATATTAGCTTATTTTTGTAAAAGACTCAACATTTAAATGTGGAATGTAAAGCTAGTACTTGGTGGCACAGTGTATCAGATGCCTGCAGTAATTATTTCACAGATAAAAATAAGCAGTAAAAGCAAATTCATTACTTTCACATCAACCCTCTTTTACTTGAGAAATCTAGTAGAACATCATAAAAAGCTTTGCAAATAAAAGCAATAATTGGCTGATGTAGGAATGTTCTTATTTGTCATTGCTTCTATATGATGCAGGAGAATGAATGGTTTAAGAAAGGTGCATGAAAGTTTGTAAAAATATAGCATCCTGTGAACATATTTTCTCATTTCTCCTGTAATAGATGTGAACTTTTAATAGTAAAATTTATTGTCGGGTTTGATGTGGTTATTGAGAAGTTTTGAATTATAAAGGCTATAATCAGTTGAAAAGGCAAAATGAAATCACATTACCTAGCAAGATCTACTGGAACCACTTAGGAATTTTTACTAGGCAAGTTTACAGCTAATAATTTAACTTAAACACATTTTCTTCAGCTACTAAAGTGGCTTGATCAAGGAGAAGGAAGAAGAAACCAGTAGCCAGTCTCTGGATGGATAAAAAGTTTTCCTGTGAGAAAAAGAATGTACTTATTAAAGAGCTATTTTGACTATTGTAGACATAATAACCTGAAAAGTTCAGGCCCACTTAGATTGCCATCAGTAGACAGTCTGTAAGATCTGCAGCATTCTCCTACAGAGTTAAAAAAGTCACTGAATAATCTGCTGTTCCAATCCACTTAAAGGCAGAGGGGAACCAGGTTCTCAAACATTCCCACAAGTGAGATTAAGCCACAAACGATGCCAGATGTTGGATCCCAAAACTATAATTCAACTTCATTTTGTACAAAAGAGCAGAGAGAAAGAAGGAAGACAGAAAAGTAGGAAGAGCTAAGGGTAACTGTTAAAAGCACAGGACAGGAGTTACCACCACCATGAAGTGCCACTGGCTTGCAAGCTGGTAGATCTCAGTCAGGATTCTTTCCTGGTCGAGTTGTAGCCTCTGAGGAACAAACTGGCAAGCAGGGTAACAGGGTGGCACCAGCTCCCACAGCTGACCCTGGCACCGCCTTAAATACCCTTGCTGTGGTAGCCCCTGGATGCCTATTGGCCAATTCACCAGTATCCAAGCAAGATCTGCCTGGCATACCTTATTTGGGAGAGGAAGCCCTTGCCGTGTTCTTGACTGTAACAACTTTTTATCTTTTTTGCTCATTCACCTGCCTCTGATGGCTTGCTAGGTAGCTCCTGGAGCTTTTGCAAGCAGTTCAGCTCCTGCAGCAACCTAGCTGTGGCATCAAGGAGTTTTAGCTCCATGCTCGAGGCAATTGTAAAGCAGACTCCATCTTTTAATCAGTCCATTACATCTGCCGTCCAAAGAATCAAAAAGAAAAATCCAACAATCTCTGCAACAACAACATCCCAAATCCGTCCAGATGATTACAGCACTACTTTCAAGCACCTTTCTCTCTGTCTTTCAGGTTTTTTTTCCCAAATCACACTGCCATAATTCCTACCATGCTACAGTGCTGAAGAATTAAAGCTGATTCCTGTAATATATGAGAGAGGATTTTAAATTTCTATCTCCCAGCTATATCCTATAGCTACTATTATGCTGTTATAAGGTAGGATAGATTCCTCTGCAGATCATTTTATGTGCATGTGCATATACACAGTCCTATTAATATAAAGATTACAGCAATATATCCTCACCTGTTCTTTATAATTAGAGTAGGACTGTGTTTATTTGGAACTAACTTAGCTCTTCCTTTTATTGTAAGAGTTTGCACTTACATGTTTAAATTTTATTAATGCTATCTATGATTTCTAAAATTTTGCTAACATAATTTCTAAAACAACTTCTTTAATCAACATCATTTGAAGTGACGAGGGGGCAGGATAGAACAATGGGTTTCTTTGTAGAATACTTGTTTTTCATTGCCATTTATGAATCACACTTAACTAACAAGTGAAGAAACAAAATAATTGGTTTGTTGCATTATTGCCCATCTGTAATAAGCTGTGGTCTGATGATATAATTTTTAATTACTTAGATCTATAATATTCCCATTTATTCATATATGTTTCTGGTGATTTGGGAAAACATTTGATTCAAAGAAGCAAATTAGATATGCTTTGATCCTTACCAAAATAAAATGTAGGAATGAATAAGTCTGTGAATTCATGTGTAGGTTGTTCCAAAAAGCTCATAAGAAGACTCAAAATAAAGTCAAGAATCTTAGATACTGATATAATTTGATTACTTTTGAAAATTTTGCAGAACTTAGCAAAACTGTATGAAATATGAAAATAGATTAAAAATATTATCTAAAATATCAGCAATACTTATCTTTTAAAGCTGTTAGAAATTAAACTTCCTTAAAATACTATCATTTTAGGTGTTGGTGTTGACATTCAAGAGTACTATAAACACCCATTGGAATGGTCTTATCTGTCACTCAGAAAAGTAGTCCAGATGCTCTACAGTGCCATCATAATTCTTTTTAAAAAAATTAATCATTTCCATGGACTTGTTAAAAACAACAATTAGAAGAATAAAAGTTTCCTCTAAATAATTCAAATAGATGTATAAAAGAAGTGTTGCAATGTTTACTGAGACTGATTATCATTTAATAATTGTTTGAATCTTACACAGAGCATATATTATATATCAAAGATAAAAGAACACCTAAAAAAAAATCAGACAAAACTCAACCAGCCACACACATACTGTGGAATAGCAGCTGTTTCATAAATGAGAACTTACACCCTAAAATACATGGTGGAGTTTGTGTTGCAATGGCATAAAAAATCTTTCTTATAACTATTTTTCTACCTCATTCTTTAAGTACCTATCGTACATGCAGAAACATTGCCAAAGACAATTTTATATTATGTTAATGTGATCATAATTTTATAATGTTTTGCACCAAACAAATTCTAAGTGTGAAATTGTAGGTGTAACATATGTATTAATATTCTACCTATGATTTTGAATAAAACAGAAAATTTGTCCATCAATTATTTATTCTACTCTTTTGATTTGTTTTTTGGCTTTTTTTTTTTTAGTTTCATAACACCCTTAAAAAACCACCCACATCTGTGCTTGTAGGAAGTCATTGAAAAGACTTTTTCCATAATTACAGTCAGTGCCTTTTTCCATAATTACAGACTGAATGTTTGATGTTTCTTAAAATTATTGTGCAAGAAATATATGAAATCAAAAAAGAAGTTCTCCATTAGATTTATTAAGCAATATTAATTATATTACTCATGTTCTGTACTTGATAAATTTCTCTAGTTATTTTTTGCATTCAGTCTTTTGAACCTGAAATGTATATATGTATTTTCAACATATATAAACCCAGATTTTAAGGCATACGAAGAAACCTTCTCTGACTAGCACTTAATAAAGTTGTTTTTTAACAAGTTACCTTACTTAACCTCAATCCATACATATATATCTAATGTTATAATTATAGATTCATATATGTTCTAGTTTATATAGAGGCTCACACATTTATGGTATGTAAAAAAAGAAGCTTCAAAATTATTATTGTTTAATTAGTCTAAAAGAGAGAAATTTTTTTTCTCAGATTCTCTTGAAAGACCAACACATACGATTAATTTTAGACTAATTGAGAGGATATATTATATTTATAATTAGAAGAGTCTCTAATCCTGCCTGTATATCATTGAGAAAAAGTGGCAAATGGCCATGTAACAACTGTAAGAAAAGGATAAGTGGTCTCTGAAACAATGAATATCATGTGCTCTAGATTCACTGTAGTTTTTATGAGGAGTTCAAATGCGGGAAAATGGAAAATATTAACGTTATAGTGCTCTTTTAGAAAAGACATTGTGTTTGTAAACTATTCAAATAAAAATAATACATAAAGAATTAAGAAATGGTTCTGTAAAGGTAAGAAATACGAAATTAATTTGTTTGAATATATTAAAGTTATTTTCAACAGAATATTTTTGATGCCTCTATCTAAAATCATGTAGCAATTATACTTTCCTGTTTAAAATTATTAATTTTTTTTAGTCTGTATTGGTTATAATGATTCGTGGTCATTATGTACCAAGGCTGAAGAGGCCATTATGAAAAATGATAGTGCTCTTCCTTGTGGCTTTTCTAAGAGGATAAAAAAACCCTCTTGTATTTTATTATTATCTATCCTGTTTTTTGACCTTCAACAACATGAGTTTTCTAAAGACCAGTTATCCCTATTTAAAATAAATAATTTGAAGAATTCAAAGCACTAGAAAAAAAATTGGTACTCATCATTAAATACTGTCCAGGTTTGGCCATCTACTGCTTACAATATATCCTACAACATCTAGAATTTTAATTGTTTAATATCACTTCCTTAAAAATCTGTCATTTGTTTTCTAACCTTCTGTGGATATGTAGACACTGCTGGCAAAAATGAGTTTTGAATAACGTAAGGAAAAACTGCTTTTGAGCTAAAGAGACAGAGTTTTGGCTGCCTGCAACATTAGAAAATATTAGAGCTCATATCAGCATTTCAGCATTATTAATATCCTAGTTAATATTGTCTTTTCAGGCAGCGTGGCACTAGTATACAATTTCATTTGCAGCACAAGTTTATTTAGAAAAATATAGGCCCGTTTGCTGCAGGTGGGGTGGTAAGTTGGAAGTGCTCCAACTAACGAAAAGTATAAGACCCTTTTTCATGTCTGAAATGTCTAAACAGAATATTAGATCACAAGTTACCGTTAATAAACCAGCAGAATTATTAAGCAATTAGGGAGCTCATGAGAAAAGATGGAGAATTATTATTTTTTCATGAATTTAAAAATCTTCAATTTCATAGCTGGAATGGTGCCATCAGAGTGGATATTTTGCAGCTATCAATCTGCTTCCTTCTTTCTCAATTTATTATCAAAGTCTAATTAAAATCAAAAAGTGATACTGAGTACTGTGCAAATCTTCAGTTAGTGTAATAGCCTTCCATTCAGTGGAAAAGATGGGATGCTAGATTCAGACTAGGTGATTGACAGACATACACTGGGGATCACGCAGGCTTACTGGATCAAAGGAGATAAGAGTAAAACTGTGCAGAAGATCTTTCCTGTCTCCATGGCAGATACTACTTGCAGAAATAAAGATGAGCAGTAGAGGAGGTCAAAAACAGTTACTGCATTGAAATATATCTGAATGTACAAAGAGAGTTAGACAGTTGTATGTGAGACCAGGAATGAAACTCTTATAACTTGACACTAAAATCTATGGGATAATTATTATTGAGAAGGTAAAATCTATTAGCCGCATTAATAATTGTAGAAGAAAGTGATTTAGTAGGCTTTTAGAATTTAGTGGTCTGTAATGCAAAGTACAAAAAAATCAAAGTCGGGCTTTTTGAGTGTCAAAGAGAACAATAAAAAAAATAGATACATAAAAGGATGCTTTTACAGAGCATTTTCCAGACAAAAGAGTACAGAGTCACCTACTGTTGCAGTTCCTTGTCTGTATCGATCAGTATTCTTTATTTCCTAGCCAAAAATTCAACATTTGGAATTATCTCAGAATAAGACATTTGCAGCCATGGCAATGTCACAGGACTTCTATTTCTGGAGCATTTCTGATGTTCTGAATGGGAATTCATTAAGGATGGGTGGTGATGCCATTGGACTAAATTCAAATGTTCCTGTTGGAAGCATAGATTACAGTCTTATATTGGGAAGGAAACTGTCAGCCTTTCCTTCACTATAAGTAGCACAGGAAAACAGTTGCTGATATACAGACAGTGTTTTGGTTATGGAATAAATAGTGGTGTCAAAGATGGTGCAACTCAGTGTTGAGTGGTCATGGGTGTGAGCAAGAAAAACTGTCATCAGAGCTATAATTGGATCTGAATTGATGCTCTGGGAAAGCACCTTTTAAAATATAAAGCTGAGTGTGGTTATTGAGGAGAATTGAACTTGGAACAGGGAGAGATCCAGGAATCCGCCACCTGATATTATAAATACAATTGTATTTCTACCTGAAAAATATTAAGAATCTTGTAAAAGGGTTCACTTAATCATCAGGGTACTGAGAATTTAAATCAGATCCAAAATCTGTCCTCAATATTATAATCTATTGCAGTAGATGTTATAGCTGGCAATATTAACAATGCAAAGAGGAGAATGAATTATAGGGAATGGGAGAGTTACTAATTATCCACAAAATTATTATACTGAGTAATGAGGTTTTTCACTTAGTCAAGTGGGAAATATAATACTTTAGACAGCACAAAGATAACTTTCTGGAAAACTGGCAAGTATCCAAGCTTACTGTAGATGGCACTTTCTGGGAACAGATGTTTTGGGAAAGATTTCATCCTGTGAGAATGAGTGCAAGCCTGAGCGATGCTGAAAAGTGAATTATCATTGAAAATATTACCTACAGAAGCTGCGAAATAGGAAAACAGATCAAAGCTTTTCATTAGCAGGAACATAAACTCTTACATCTTCTATTTGGGCAAAGTAAAAATGGGCCACCAGTAAAAATGAGTGTGGTAGAAAAGGAAGGAAAAAAATGTTGGACCACCTCCCCCAGACTGACTTCATGACTGAGGAGTTAATACTAACATGTACTGTATCAAATATTACTAGATTATTCTCAACCTGATAAAGTCACAGATCTTTGTATGAGGTCTTGCCACTCTTACAGTATCTTTAAGGCAATGTTTCTTATTACTTTTTTATCAGTTCTTCTTTTATTTCTGTTAGACTTACAGGTTGGGGTCGTTTCTCAAGTATCTTACTGATGATCAAATTCAATCATCTTATGATTCTATAAAGAACAGGCCTAAGTGAGGCCCTTTGAGCTACCCTGGACTGCAGAAGGCTGTGCCACCACCTGTCTCTGAATTGTACACCCCTCAGAGCTCACAAAACCTTAAGCTTGAGATACTCAAAGAACCATCACTAATGATGAAGTTTAGGCTGAAACACTCCCCCCCACATCTATCTCCACGTTCCTCGAAGTGCAGCCTTTGACTATTGGGAAATGCAAAGAGATTTGTTGTATTTCACTGAGCCCAAGGGGAATTTTTGATAGGTACCTTTACACACATAGAAAGAGGTGTACGCATCATTTTACCCGTGTATGTGAATTGATTATGGTATGAATGTTATTACCTCAAATCTATAAAGTCATTGTTATAATTCTAGTAAACCCTATTGGATAGCTTTGTAAATGCTAACGTATTCAATGATTAAGTGCTGCTAAGCCATTTTTCACCCTTATCTTTGCATCCCACTCTTCGCCTCATTCGCATTTCAGGCTTCTGTGTGCATGATTCCGAATTCCTCCTAGTTTGATCTTCCTTTGTATGTTTTAACCTGTGTAGTCAGTAACAGAGTGAACCTTACCTCAAACTGTGTAAAGTCACATTTTCACGAATTCATATTAAGCCCTGCTTTTTGTCTTTGACAGTGTTTCTTTAAGCAGCCAAACTGCTTGTTCACAACACAAGTATAATGGTTATTCTTTAAGCAGCCAAACTACTCATTCATGACAGAGGTATATAATTTTTACATGTCATATTTTTAATTCATATGGTTATTACCATGTATCAAATAGGGATGTGTATGTGAGAGAGTTATAATTCTAGAAGTGACAATGACGACAGTTTACTACAGCAGTTCTACAGGTTTCTTTCTTGAGAAGCAACAGCAAACAGTTTTTGCAGCAGAGATCCTGGCTTCTTATTCAAGTTTGGATTTCTTATTTTTTGCAGGGACCATTATTATACTTTATTTAGCAATGTGAGTTGCAAACACCAAGTTTCTACCATGGACTCTGACCAGCACGGAATTTCTATCTTATTGATAAAGCCTTTTCACTTGCCTCATTTTCTGGTTGTATGAGGCTTAGTAAGCATAAATGTTCAGCAGTATAATTTCCTTATGCTGCTCTACATATCTATCTGGGCCTGTTGATGGTTATTTAAAAGGTATGAGTAAAATGTGTTTTCTATAATTTGGGAGAATTCATATTTCAATACCCCAATAACTTTGGAGGAAATTAGTGTTATTATTTAAAATCACTGTTATATTGAGCATATTTCTAGCTTAGATTTAGTTATGGGAATGTCAACCTAGGTGTTTAATATTGACATAAATTCATGAGTGTATTCAATAAAGATTTGAGGACAATGGTATATAAAAAGATAAGCCACTGGATGCCAAAACCTTTAATTATAGAAAGAAATGTTTTTGAAGACGTGTACTAGGAAAGATTGTAATTAGTCCATTGTCTAGCATGTTACTACAATAAAGAGATAAAAGCATTCATATGCACAATGTATTTTTTACATTTATCCTCCAAATACCATAGCAGACAGGGAAAATGATAACAAACATCAGAAATTCACTATATGGATAACAACACAAGAAAAAGAGACTAGGTCTCTTATGGTAGGTCACAACAAAAATGATGATTTTTGGGTTTGGCTGGGATAGAGTTAAGTGTATTCTTAGCAGCTGGTATGGTATTATCCTTTGAATTTGTGACCAATCAGTGTTGTTAACACACCAATGTTTTCAGTCTTCCTGAACAATGTGTGCACAATGTCAAGCCCATCCCTCACACGCTGCCCAGCCAGTGGGTAGGCTGGGAGTGTACAAGACGTTAGGAAAGGACACAATCAGCAGAGCTGACCCCAGCTGACCAAAGAGATATTCCATATTATATGAAGCTGTGATCAGCAATAAAAGCTGGGAAAAAGGAAGAGGAAGGGAAAGGAGGAATCCTGAACAAAGACTTTTGGAATGATGACACGTGTCTTTGCAAGAAACTGTTATGCATGATGGAGGCCTGCTTTTCTACAAATGGCTAAACAGATGCTTACTGATAGGAAACAGTGAATTAATTCTTATTTTGTTTTCCCTATGCATACAGCTTTTGCTTTCTGCACTAAATTGTATTTATCTCAACCCATGAGTTTTCAGACATTTGCCCTGTTTCCGCATCTCACTGAGGGGGAATGAGTGAGCAGATGTATTGGGCTAAGCTTCATACTGGGGTTAAACCATGACATCAATAAAGGAAGACCTACAGTAGATTAAGGTGTTTGTGAATAGCTCTTGAATTCAGATCTTTGCTTTGGTGTTTTTTCCCATCAATCCCATAAAATCCCATTTGGGAAAGCAAGTAACTATGAGAGATTCAAGACTCTTTCATTCATTCTCAGGATATTAAGCTCTTGGAGAATGTCCAAAGGAGGGCAGCAAAGATGGTGAATGGCCTTGAGGGGAAGCCGTATGAGGAGTGGCTGAGGTCACTGGGTCTGTTCAGTCTGGAGAAGAGGAGACTGAGGGGAGACCTCATCACAGGCTACGACTTCCTCGTGAGGGGAAGAGGAGGGGCAGGCACTGATCTCTTCTCTGTGGTGACCAGTGACAGGACCTGAGGGAATAGCCTGAAGTTGTGTCAGGGGAGGTTTAGGTTGGATATTAGGAAAAGGTTCTTCATCCAGAGGGTGGTTGGGCACTAGAACAGGCTCCCCAGGGTAGTGGTCACAGCACCAAGCCTGACAGAGTTTGGATGATAGTCTCAGGCACATGATGTGACTCTTGGGGAAGGTCCTATGCCAGGCCAGGAGTTGGACTTGGTGATCCTTGTGGGTCTCTTCCAACTTGGCATATTCTGTGATACTGTCAAAACACAAAATCTTATACTTTACTGCTATTTTCAGTTCTGAAAAATGATAAAAAGAGTACATGAGTTGTTCTGGCTTTTTAATAATAGTCACTGTAATTTTTGCAACATTTGTATCCAGCACATCCTGAATTTCATCTTCTGTATGCAACATTATTTCATGCTACCTTCAATTAAAATATTCTGTTATTTTCCTTGATAACTTTTTGTTTCTTAAGTGAATGTGAAATACCAGCCAGCACGTAAATTCCATTTCCTATTCTGTCACATGTGGAATGTGATTTTTTGCTAGGAAACTATCAACAATTTGGACACAACAGACTAAAATCTGACATTTATTCTCTGATATACGCTACTGTAGCCCAGCTACACTGTCTTTACAGATTAATAATGAGATCCTGTTTAACAATCAGTGCAACTCAGTCATGGTTTACTTCCTCCCTGGAGGACCAATTGCTTATCTCATCAAAAGGATGATAATTCCCTCTGTCTGTCAGTTGATATGATCTTTATCCGAACACAAACTACATCAGCAAACTGAGCTGAGCTTCCAGCCTTGCTGGTGGTAAGGTATTCAAAATTCATGTTTATCATATGCAGAAGATAGATGCTCTAGCTAGCTTCAGGCACTGCATTAGCGCTAAAGTCCATTAATTCTAATTATGTTTTTCATATAGAGAATATTAAAATGTTTAAATTAATAAAGAAGAGCCATCCCCTTGGCACAGCTTCTGCATATTAATACAGTTTTCTGTGCAGGAGGTGATCTGTGCATGCAAGGAACATTCCTTAGGCCACCGGAGATTGAGCACATAAAGCTATTTAGGGGACATGTGCCAACCACAACCATCTCACAGCATCTTTGTTCATTAGTCCATGGAGTTTTATTTTTATATATTTTGCATAAGAATGAAATAGTTAGCTTCTTGAATGAAGGTAGGATGGGAGTGGTCCAGCTTATCTGTGCATGTCATGTACATGGATGTGCATGTGAAGATTGCATGAAACAAATGCTATCCTTCCTTATTGTCTTCTATATAACACAATTAGTCATTACCAATTGAGCTTTTGCCTGAAAACAGGGAAGAGACCAGAATGTTTATAGCAAATGCCTTAACTGAACACTTTCCTTTCAGTAGAGGATTTTTTTTATGATTCTTTTCTGAATTTTTTATTTTCTCTTGGTTTCCATCTGATAATTTTTGTTTAAATGATGACAAGATATAATCTTGTTTGAAGTATCAAAATCAGCTTTGCAACATTTCTCTCTATGTTGTCTATTACTAAGTCTATTCATTTATCTTCCATTTCTGCAAAGTATCAATCCTCTACTCTAAGTTTTTATATTTGTTATTTAATTAAATAGTACATTTGTGTAAATGTTTAGATTCTATTTAATAATAGTATATCAAAAAGTCACTCCCTGTTACACCCTGCCAACAATATCAAGAAAGAAGAGCAGTCCAAATAACTAACACTGAAACCTACAATACACTATTCTTTACCTTAAAAATACCTGATAGAAATCCACAAAAAATAAAAAGACCGTTTTAACTCTATTCTAAAACATTAAGAAGATAAAGAATGTGGTACTAGTACTAATATTAATACTAATGATGAGAAATAGAGTAGGATATGGTTTTAAAGTCCAATGAGGAAGTCCTAAAAACACCTAGCAAATCTTTATTAATATATACAGCTCCTTTTAAAGCTAATGAACTGATATATTTGATATCAGGCTTGTCCTTTGTATGAGAACAGTGATCTGTAATTACCAAAACTTGACAGTAAGTCACCATAGTAAAAAAGAATCTGTATGGATCATTTAACCCGGAAATTTCAGTCAGAGTCCTTCAGAAATTGTTGGGATTTATCAATTTATTTTTTTTAAATCTGTTATGGGCATGTTCACATGGTTTTCTGAAAGGCAAATAAAAGCGTGTTCTGCCTTGCTCTTGCTGGATGGAGAGCCATAGGTCTCCTCAGCATGTTATCATACATGATCTAGTAATCCCTGGGGAGAGACAAGTACATTAGGCTGCACTCTGTATTGTGATAACACAGCAACTACTCTCTTCTGCTGGGAGCTCAGGTCAAACTGGAGTGTGGGCAGAGGGAACTAATATCTGTTCAAAAACCTCTTTAGATCTATCTCAACGCTCTGAATGCCCTGTAGTACACAGACAAGTTAAGAGTCCATCTTGTCATTCCAACATTCTTTTCCCAGTTATTATACATTTTTAAGCTTTTCTGTATGAATACAGCTTTGTTCTTGTGTACAATGAATAATACAGGTTAATTAGTCTACAACCTCCCTTCACATATTCTTTGCCAGCCAGGGCTTCTCAGAGGATATATGTCTCTATACAACCTTCTTCATCTGGCTGCTCTTCATGAAGATAAATAATGATATACAATGTTCAATAAAAATGTTGGGGGTTGTTTGCTGTTTTTTTTCTCCTGAGAAGAAAGTACTGGAGCTTTCTGTTTCTCCATCATCAAGAGCTAGGAAAATTTACAGTTGCCTCTGGTGCCGTTTGTCACATAGATTGCTTGTCTGGTTTGTGCTGAAAGACTGAGTAGTGCTTGATGCAGAAAAACTCTATGAAAAATATCCAAGTGATTTACTTTGTGTTGGACTTTATTGTACTCTATCTGTCACATTATAGCACTTTGTCCTTAGAGGATATGGCTTCATTCTCTTGTTAAACAGATTCTTTATTTTCTTATCTTTCAAAAAGTATCTATTTTTCAAAATTAATTCTTTTACCTCCTTTTCTTCAGTCTGCTGCATCTCTTACTCTTCTAGCCTCTCACCATCTTCTCTCTCACTGCTGTACTTTTTTCATATCAGCTTCTAGGCCATCCTGGACAAATGGACGGAACAACTAACTGTCCAGTTCAAGAAGTGAGTGCTGGTATTCTTCAGAGAATAAATATGGAACATATGAAACTGGAAATATTGTTGGGTATTAAAATCTGTGTGTTGGCAGTATGCTTAATAATATTAAATAAGTGCATTTCTTATTTTAGTTTTATATTTGGGAACATAATATGCAAGAGACACAAATTCAGTATTTCTAATGACTTTTTTTGTCAATAATTGGCAAATATTACTTTGTCATAAAAAGATAGTTCTAGAGAAACAGTATTAGAAGGAGATACCGTAACTTACCAAAGACTGATTACAAATTCTGACTAAATTTGACATCATTACATTAAGAATTATATGCATCATATATACCCTCCATTGCAAACTAAAGCAGGCCTTTCGCAGTATTTTAAAGATATATTCCCAAGATGTATACCCAAATGCAAGTGTAGGGCTGCACATCTCCTATTTTCTTTCCGTAGCCAGTGGAAATGCACATTTAAATTCTTTCTTTTGGTTATATTTATTCCTAGCCAAAATGAACAAGATATTTTTGGCTTGTTTCATTCAAAGGTACCCTAGAGGAAAATATTATGGCAGACATACAGTTCATTTGCATATTCAACTAGAATTTTGGCACAGAATTTTAAGAACTGCTATGCATACCAACAAAAAAATGCCAACATTAGAGAAGCTAAAGGTAGGCCAAATCAAGTGAAAGCAACATGACATGATGTAATTCAACAGGATAATGCGATTTACAGAGTAATCTATGCTTGAGCGTGATGTAAAATAGTACAAGTCTTTTCTTTTTGTCCCCATATTTTAGATATCTGAATACCTAAAAGTCAGCCACTGCAATTAAATATTTATATATATTTATGTAGAAAACTTGGGGGGACGTCAGGGAAATGCAGAAAGATTTAACCTCTTTTCAGATGAAAAATAATAATAGTAAACAAGATCTCTGTTTAGTAACAGTGGCTCAAAAATAAGGCTTCCAGCTGTTAAATAGCTTGCAGAAGCATTATACTGCATCACTTCATTTATATAATAGTTACCTTATTTCAGTGTTTTTAAATGCATGCAGTGATACAGTATCAACATACAACAGAAAAATAGCAAATTTTGGCTAACGCAGGAACTCGAATATTGACTTCATTCTGACAGATATTCTACCGATAAATCTTCAAAATATTAATAAGCAGGAAGGGGGTTTGGAGAGGAAAGATATATTCCTGACATTTTTCAGGTTTTATCACAGGACCTTGCTGTATAGGGAGTCAAAATCAATTAAGGGGTGGATAAATAATACAAGAGACAAACCAATATTGATCACAAGAGAATTGACAAAAAACATTAAACTTTTTCCTTTTCTTCCATGTCTTACAGAATAACCATTTACTGAAGAAAAAGGGACATGCTATGTGACCACACACAACGGAATTCAGATATATTGAATGAGTTTTTCCTCTGTTCTAAAGGGCTTTTTGTTTCTGAAAACTGGTACAGCTTTTGCACAATTACTTTCAATTACAATGGAAAAACGGGGCTTGGAGTCACTCAGGCTTATGAATTAATAGGTGAAGATTTCAATAGTCTGCCCTGGATAATGGCCAAAATTGATTTAATGCTGTGATTTCATTTCTGTGAGGAAGATAAGACCAAATTTGGCATTAGCATTAAAAAAAAAAAAAAAGAAAAGAAAAAGAAAAAAAACAGAAACATTATAGGACTCTGGAAATATATAAAGAGCAACTAGATAGAATCACATAAAGTGCTTTTTCTCCTCTTCAGACTGATGAAATGAAAGGCAAGAATTTTTTCATTGTATAATTCTTAAAAAACACTATTTTATACTATGAATGGCACATTTAGAATTCCACATCTTCACATATAACTTGAGATTTGTATTCCTAGTAACTCATTGTATGCCATCCAATAATAAACTGGACAAAGCAATACTGTCATAAGATCCAAACCTCACTTAAGTCAATAGAAAATTTCAAACTTCCATAGAAAAAAAGCAACTATTAAGTTTGTAAGCGATGAAAAAAAAATCAGACTTTGATTGTAAGATTTGTAGCAAGATATGAAAACATTAAAATATGATCAACAGTTAAATGAACTATTGCCATCTAGGAGATATTTAGCATGAGCTACAGACAAATGTTTTAATATATATGCATCTGTAGCCTACGTATTACTTATTTATACATAAAGAATAGTGATGTAGGAATAGAAATGTGACCCCTTGCTCTTGCAGATTTTGAAATGTTACTGTTCAAAATCTATTTTAAAAATAATTAGTCTTGCTTTAGCTGCTACTGTTATTGGACCTTCTTCCTCTGACATTTAGAAACACAACTTAGTTTTTTAGAGTAAATTCCACTGCAGCTCATTTCACTCATTTACTTTTGTACCCATATAATTTTTCAAAAGAAATAATTCTTCTCTTATATCCACTTCTTGCCCCTAATTGTTTTCCAAACATGTCCATAGATTTTGTTTTGCTAATTTATTGTTACATTTTCATCAGTTTCTTTAACTTGCTAGTGTCAAACTTACTGCCGCTTCTACTAATTCGTTCTTAAGGCAGTACACTAATAATCCTATTCTATGTTGACAAAACATTTGATTTCCATCATCGGTGTGTTCAACTTTTACACATTCTTTGTTCATTTTCAGTGCAAGTGTTAAATAATGTTTTAAAGAAAGACAATTCGGGAAGTCCAAGCCTTCCATACGACCCACTGGCATGTTTCAGCTGGCTTTGGCGATTATCACTGTTACAGCATCTTCACTGCAGTTGTATCTGGATGTAGTGTCATATATTACTGATCCTGATCTGTTGATATGACCTTCTAGTTGATCTTGAACCTGCTCGTAACTAACGACTTGCTGGATGGCCGCTGGACCATAGCTGACCTTAGTTTCTTTTTTTCTGAGCTTGATCCTGACCCTGACTTGCTGGCTTAGCATCCTGTCTTGCAGGTGAGACTTCTTCCCCAGCCTGACCTGCTGTGACTCTTGACTGATGGCTTGCCATTCCCTGAGAAGCAGCCAACCCTTGCCTGTACTTAACAGTATCTACAAATAAAGGATGATGACTAGTGAAAAATGTAAGTGCCCACTGACCTTCACTGCAATGTGCCACACCTAGGACAGAGCAACCCCAGGTATCAGTAAAGGATGAGAATGATCAGATCAAGAGCAACTCTGCTGAGGACTTGCGGGTGCTGGTGGATGACAGTCTGAACATGAGCTGGCAATGTGTGCTTGCAGCCCCAAAAGCCAACCATATCCTGGGCTACATCAAAATAAGTGTGGCCAGAAGGTCAAGGGAGATGATTCTGACACTCTGCTCTGCTCTGATGAGACCCCACCTGGAGTGCTGCAACCATCTCTGGGGCCCTCAGCACAACAAAACACATGGACCTGTTGGAGCAAGTCCAGAGGAGGGTCACCAATATGATTAGAGGGAAGGAGCACCTCTCCTAAGAGGAAAGGCTTGGAGAACTAGGTTTGTTCAGCCTGGAGAAGAGATGGCCTTGGCTTGACCTAAGTACAGCCTTCCATTACCTGAAGGGAGCCTACAGGGAAGATGCAGAGGGACTTTTACAAGACCATATAGTGAGAGAACAAGGGGGAATGGATTCAAACTGAGACTAGGTTTAGACAAGATATTAGGAAAAAATTCTTTACTGTGAGGGTGGTGAGGCACTGGAACAGGTTGCTCAGAGAAGTTGTGGATGCCCCATCCCTGGCAGTGTTCAAGGCCAGGTTGGATGGGTCTTTGAGCAATGCGGTCTAGTTGAAGGTGTCCGTGTCCATGGCAGGTGGTTTGGAACTAGATGATCTTTAAGGATCCTTCCAACCCAAACCATTCTATGATTCTATGATTTTGAAGGTATGGCATACTCTATATATGCTAAGTAAGCTTGATTATGCCTTTTGTAGTTTAAATTAATGCAAATGCCACCACTTATTTAAATTATGCAAAACAAGTTCTTCACTAATTATTCTAGAGTAAGGAGCTGGCCAGAGATTTTTTCAGTTCATGTCTTTATATCAGTAGCTTCTGCTATATACAGGAGCTCTATTTCATTTCAAAACAGATTATAAAGCCACAATTTCAGGATGGGAATTATGTCTTCTACCTAACCTTTGGATGATAGATGTTCATGATCAGATCCATGAGATAATAGCACTTTCATTGTTGTTTTTTTTAATGTTTAGATAAAAACATACACATTCAGTTTTTCTGAATGTCCAAATATTTGGTCATTTCTTAGGAAGAACTTTGCTGCTTGAAGTCATCAGGATAAAGTTGCCTTTGTGTTGCCTCTGCAGTCTCAGGATTGGACTCCTTGAATCTATTTTCTTAAACCTACCCTTTTGTCCATTGTGCAATTTTTCATGGTAATACTCTCAGATTCTTTTCTCTAGCAGCTATTTAAAACACATTCTCTGCCCATCGGTTTTATATATTCTTTTAGCAAGGACAAAAGCACATCACTGTAAACCACAAGATTTGCCCATTTGCCTTCTCTAATCTGTGGGTTTTCAGTATTTCTAACAAGACATTGTTTTGTGCACAGGAGTCCAAGTTTATTTCTTTTGCTTCATTTGTTTTTATGAAGGTACTGTATTCATCCTATGTTACAGTGCTGTCTATTTCTCCAACAAATAATTCACCTCTATAAACTTTATATCCATTCTGCTGTGCTCTCTGTGTGAGATGAAGTGGCAAACTGGCCAGTTCTTAAGATCTGTTGACTGCATATCTGTCAAGATGTTAATAATGAATGCCTAGCTGTGATAGGCTGGGTACATAGTTAACATAAGTGATAGATAAATGCCCAAGTAATTCTTATATGGTGAAATAGGGTATAGAAAAAAACACAGCAATCTGCCCATAAAGGCACTTTGACAATACTTTTGATCATGCTTGGTTTAGTGCCAGAGATTTTGATATCTTACCTTCAGGTAAACAAGACTGAAATACTGTAGGATTCAAAAATATAATATCTACAGAGAGGGTTTTGAGCAGTCTCTGCAAAAAGCCATGAACTAGGAAAGCTGGGGAAAAACCCTTTTCAATGACCTCCTCACTGTGGATTCTTCCTGCCTTCTCCAGAAGAATGGAAGAGAATCCTTGCATGATGTTATCACATGTCCTGGCCAAGCCAGAGAATCCACATCCTAATCTCATCAGACCTCTGCATAAAACTCATTGTGTTCCCCCCTTGCATGTGTATACTCTGTAACACTTTGCATATATTCCCCCTCTAAAAATCCAATACCTGTTCCCCCTGTAAAATCCCCCAAGATAAAGTAGGGTCTTTCCTGTGATGTAATTGTAAGACCTAAAGGTTTGTAATTTCAGATTTCCCCTTTACCTCATCTCTGGAAAGCCCCCAGTTGTAATAGAATGAATATGCAAATCCCCTGTTAAATATATAAACCCTAAACCCTTTATATATGAAGTTGTGAGTCCAATAAAGTATTCCAGTTTCTCACCTCTAAACTGGGATCCTGTTAGCTTATTGACTCGGTCCAAAATACCATAATAACAAGCCATTTTAAACAGCATTCCTTGAGCAGTAATCCATTCATGACAGAGGAAGAAGATGACTGCAGACTAGCTCACTGTACTGCCAGCGCTCAAAGTGTGTGAGATTAAAGGTACTTATGATGTGGAAGCCATCTAAGCATCAACCAAGTTTAACTCAGCAATCAGAAACTTTAATTTATAACATGACTAGAACGAACACCATCACATTCTGTTGCCTTTTGGAGCTTCTTACAATCAATATTATTTACTTAATCACATTCTCATATCTTTTTCTATGTATTGCAGATAATCTACTTGCTAACACAACGTGTGAAGCTTTTTGTACTTGATCTGAATGATTTTTAGTTCACTTGGCTTTATCCTTCAGCTCTCTATTCTCAGTCCTGTTCTCTGTGTCAGATTATTTTTTCTTTTCCATCAGATTCTGTCTGGACCTGACGACCTCTGCTTGGGAAATTTTAAGTGCTTCATCACAGGTCAATTTCCATGATCTCTTCCGGAGTTTTCTGTATCATGTCATATGCTCATTTTAAGGATTTGATCCCTTAATGTTCCCAAATTGACTCATCAGTTCAAATCAAACATAATCTCTTCTATGATGCTTACTTAGCTATAATACAGTTCTGATACCTTCACAAGCGATAACACTGTGCTACAAGTCAAATCCTTAGTTTGCAGGGGCCTACTCACTACTTAAGAATGTATTCTAGTGGTCAGATTCAATATAAAAGGAACATTTACCATTTCTTCAGCTCCACTTTCAGAGGGAGAGTAGCTCACCACCCTCTGACCAATGCTAGACCTTGATCCTGCACTCCCTTTGTTCCCCTTCCAGGTAACTCTTCCAGTTTATATACTGGGTATGAAGTTCTATGGTGCCGAATATCTTTTGGGGCAATTCAGGTCTCCTTTCCTCCTGCTCCCTCCCAGATTTTTTTTGTGCACTTCCTCACTGGCAGAACATGAGTCACTAAAAAGTCTTTGAATTATGATAAGGACTACTTAGCAGCAACTGAAACATCAGTGTGTTATCAACGTTATTCTCATATTGAATCCAAAACACAGCCCTGTACCAGCTACTAAGAAGAAATTACCTCCATCCCAGCTGAAACCAGGACACTTTTACATTAGGAATCAAATATTAACTGGTTTTGTTGGATTTAGCGTTGTTTGGGATTTTTTATAGTTTATACTTTCTAAGGATTGACTGATATTTAACTAAGCAGATGATAATCAATTGGTATCAGGGAAAAAGTGCATCATTATACCTCAGAAAGGGATAAACATTACTTATATAACTTTTATACAGGAAAATTTAAAAGTTTCAGCTATGATTTTTCCAATGATTGTAGTTTGCAAATGAGGTTTTACAAAGAAAAACCCCAAAAAAACAGTCAGTTGAAACTATGAATAACTTCATAATATTTTGGAAAAAAAATAAATAGAATGACTACTAAATATATTTCATATATTTTCAAATTTATTCCTACCTTTCAGGCATAGTGACTCAACCACTTTCCTGAGAAGTTTGTTCCAATGCTTTACAACCCTTTCTGGGAAATTTTGCCTAATATCTAACCTAAGCCTCCCTTGGCATAACCGGATGCTGCTTTGTCTCATTCTGTCACTTGTTACATGAGAGAAGAGACTAATCCCCACCTCACTGCAACCTCCTTTCAGGTAGTTGTAGAGAGCAATAAGGTCTCCCCTGAACCTCCTTTTCTCCAGGCTAAACAACCTCAGCTCCCTCAGCTGCTTCTCATAAGACTTGTGCTCCAGACCCTTCACCACCTTTATTGCCCTTTTTGGAGAAAAACTTCCTACTTTTACAAGTCGAGCAGTTATTTTAAAAATAAATGCTTCATTGAATAAAACCTATACATAACCTGTAGTTATTACTGGCATGTCACATAGCAAACATACTTATAAAATACTTAATACTTTTAAATATTATTCAAAAACCCCACATTCAAATTATAATTTTTAACTTTTAAAATAAATTTTCGAAAATATCCTGTAAAAAATAATTAAACTGCCTTTTATTCATTCTTCTCTTGCACTAGGTATTGCTCAGTACAATCCCAGAATCATACTGCAATTGAAGTAGGAAAGATCCTCTCACCTAGTCCAATTTCTCTGCTTAATGTAGAGTCATTTAGAACAGGTTGCTCAGGATGTTGCCCGGTTGTGTTTTGAACATATCAATGGATGGAGAACCCACAATCTCTTCAACAATTTCCCTTATGTTTCCTGTAACTCCTGTGTTTTAGTTTGTGTCCATTGTTTCTTGTCATTTCACTGGAGTACTAGAATCTGGCATAGAGTTGTTCTCATCTGTAGTAGCCTGTATGGCCTTGTGTTTTGGATTTGTGACCAAAACAGTGTTCATAATACATCAGTTTTTTAGGCACTGATGAACAGTTCTTAAACAGCATCAAAGGTGTGCAAGAAGTTAGGTGGGTACACAGCCAGAACAGTTGACTCCAACTGACCAAAGGGATGTTCCATATCATATGACATTGTGCTCAGCACTGAAACCTGGGGAAAAGGAGGAGGAAAGTGGTATGTTTGGGATTATGGTGTTTGTGTTCTCAAGTAACTATTATATATGATGAATTCCCGTTTTCCAAGAAATGGCTAAACATCCACCTGACGATGGGAAGTAGTAAATGGATTCCTTATTTTAGTTTGCTTCTAGAAGCATCTCTACATAATAAACTGTTCTTATCTCAACCCAAAAGTATTTCTCCCTTTAGCCCTTCTATTCTCTCCCTCATTACACTGTGAAGAAGTGAGCAAGGGGCTGTGTGGAGCTTAGCTGCCTACCGGGATTAATCCACCTCAATTACATATGAGAGTGGCTCATTGTGCTCAAGGCTACCTTCTCCATGTGATGAATTCTGCTGATGAAGTTTGAAGCCCAGCCATTCATTTAAGTCCATTACTGTAGTTTTTGCATAGCTTAGTTTAGATATCTTCGACACAAAAATTTCTCACAGACTATCAAAACGTGCTAATCAGTTTCCATTCTCACTAAATAAAAAACATCACTGAAACACTTGCTCAGTTCTAAACAGGGGTCTGTTCTGAAAATTTTTACCAGCATAAGTCAGGAAGCTGAAAGTGAGGGGTATATGTACACAAAATTTAAATTAAGTCAATGGCATTTTACATCTTTTGCTCTTTAGTTGTCAGCTTTTTTTTCCATTTGTTTTGAAAATCATCTGAAATTTTAATTAAGTGATTTGATGTGAAATCTCCCTAAAAATGTGAACATTCTTTTTTTAACAAAGATAGACCTGTTTCCTTCTATACCTAATAAATTATAAAAATTAAGAATCTTGATTTGAAAACAAACAAGCAATATTGAAATGACAAGGTAACTATGTAATGCAGCAACATAAAAAAGAGAATACTGAAATGTTGCTCACAAGTGAAAAATAATGTAGAAAACTATGGGGGGAATGGAATTTCTAAACAATGGATTTTACCATGACAAGTTACCTTGTAGGAAGCAAATCAGAATGAGTAGTTTGTCATTGTTGATGGAGATAACAGTTACTTCTGTACAAACTACTGTAAAACTAAATATCTCATAATTCACTGCATTCAAAGAAAGTAGCCAAAATTAGTACCAATAATCTACCTAAGTCATAATCTTTTCTTAAATAAGATTTTTTTTTTATCATGTAAAGAAAGGCAATTCTTCTGTCACCTTAAGTACTTTGGCTGCAAAAGTTCAAGGTGTGTTTATTTTAAAATAATAATAATGGCCAGTCTTCACGAGCGAAGATTTGGGAAAGGTCATTAACCCTTCGAGCCTGCGCAGTGGATTTTTTAGGTGAGACACAGCGTGCGCTGAACTGAGCCCACCCTTTAATCCTGAGGTTCATCTGCCGGGGCCGAGCAAGCTTGGACAGTGGCAGTGAGGGTCTCAGGACATAGGTTTGTTTAGAGTGACCTTCTCTTAGATGGATTGCCTCACAGGGCTAACGAGCTCCATCTGCCTGGGGGGCTGGGAATCGAACCCGGGTCGCAGCAGTGAGAGTGCAGCACCTTAACCACTAGACCACCAGGGCATGCAAAGAATAGGAACTAATGTAAGGGAATGTATATATTTCCCAGGTTTTTAATTACATATTTTGTATACTATTAAAGGGTTAATGTAGTCGATCATTTGCGTGCAGCATCCAAGAATAATAAAACCATTTTTGTAAAGTTTATATACCTGCTATTATCTAAACTAATACATTTATCGAGAAAAATTTCTGCTTGACATTTTGTGTTTTGACTGGCATTTGCTAGTTGCCAGCTGTCATAAGGAAAGGACTGCAATACATGCCGTTAGCAGCATATGCCTTTTTGGGCGCCGAATAGCGTTTTCATACAAAAAATCAAATGATCCATAACATATTATGTTGTCATTTAAAAACTGCATTAGAACTGTAATATTTTTCATGCTCATAATAAATTTTGTTCCCCAAGGCTCAATCTAGCATTTTCTCACTATGTTTGGGGACATAATGAAAAAAACATTTGTTCTGTTAATTGACATTATGTTTTTTAATATGTTAATGGTTTTTTTAGAATGGACATTTCTTGCAATAGTTTTTTGAAGACTTTGACTTCTGTGCTTTGCTACTCTCTGTCAGATGGATCTAACTTTTTTTACTACACCATCTTCTCCATCATTCATAACTCTGACAAGTACTTATCAAATGAAATAAAGATTTGAAACCCACCACATTTTTTTTCCCACAGTAATTTTTTTGTTTTTCTACAATAACTTATTACAGAGATATTTAAGAACATGTAAATAAGATACTTATTAGTTATTTTATAATAAAAATGTGTGTTTATTCTACTAATCGTATTACTTTTTAACCTTATGTAGCTGAAGTAAACCACCACCTCACTTTCCCCCAAAGAAATAAAAGCCAATTTGTTTCCTGGAAAGAGAAATTGTAATTTATGAGTAATATAGAAAGTCACTGATGTTTGGATTTCTTTATCAAATATTTGGCACCTGTTATGTCTCAATCAGAAGAAAAGCTTTTCTAAATTACCTAAAGAGTCAAGAGGGAAAAATGAGTATTCATTCACTTGGTGGAAAGACACTTTTCTTCCTCCAAGGACTATCTGAGGAGCTACTCAAATTGTGATACTAACTTTAACAAACAGGTATTGTAATTAAGAATTTTATTTCATTCCTGAATATTTAAAGCAATGGAAAATTGTTTTCTAAGACATATCTTACTGTTGTTAAGTACTGGATATTACTGAAATTTGCCAAAACTGCAAGAATTTACTATTTTGCCCCCTGAATTTTGAAAAGTCAAACTTATCTTTACCTTCTGTTATGGTCTGGCTTATCTGTGTTCATTATTTACTGACCCTAAAAAGGCCAAAAAATATTTATCAGAAACCTAAGCAGTTTAATCTAATAACACACTAATGCTTTATGCAGTATACGAGACTTGCGACCACAATGTTCTTAACCTTTGCTCTGTTCATGGTTTCAGTTACAGAGAGATTATTTTCAGGAGTATAGCTAATATAGTTCAGAAGTTTGATAGTTGTGTTGATCTTAGATTATTCCTACTTTCATATAAGCATGTTGCACACACAGAAGTAATAATAAAATAATATATTTTAAAAATGGCAACTAAAAATATATTTTGAGAATTCTTTATCTTAAACCAGTACCTGGAGTCTGAAATCTATCACTGTAATTAAAAATCAATGTCATTCTTAAAAAAAAATCCCAAACTCCTAACTTAAAAAATATGTTTTCTAGTGATACTTCTGAGGATGAAAATAAAGGACACCCTATTGTCGTGGTTTGAGATAGCCCCAAAAATCTAATTCCCTAGTCTAAGCCCCCTCCCACATCCCAACCTAATGTGGGATGGGTTTTTCCAGACAAAACACCAGACTCAAAGTGGGGGAAGGGAATATATTACAATGACTGTACAAATAAATATCATAATACATTATACACATGATCACAACTATCTCTACCATAACATATAGTATTACAATGGATCAGATCTCTTCTCCCCTCCAAATAAAAGTCCAGGAGGGAAGAAAGACAGATCCCTTTCCAGTCTCAAAGCAGGAGTATCTTCCTTCTAAGGCAGCAGTCTGTCTTCTAAGGCAGCAGGTTTCTCCTCATCTCATACATGCAGCAGCTGTGGCTGGATTTCTGCCAGCACTCACGAGGGGGGTATCCCCCTCGGCCACCTGTCTTCAATGAGGGTCTTCCTCCGTGGACTACGTCACCCCAGACAAAGGTCATTCC
The DNA here is from genome assembly GCF_001604755.1 of Lepidothrix coronata. Taxonomy (NCBI): domain Eukaryota; kingdom Metazoa; phylum Chordata; class Aves; order Passeriformes; family Pipridae; genus Lepidothrix; species Lepidothrix coronata. The sequence goes on from NW_016690180.1 coordinate 13,293,182, forward strand.
ACCACGGTCATATTACGAGATGCAGGGGGGTCTTTGTGACGGTCTGGTATCTCCAGGAGATTCAAGCTCCTTGCAGGGCCTCTATGCCCTGTCTCAGGCTGCGAGCTTCTTTGTATCTTGCAGCAAGGGAGGGCCCCCAAGGCCAACCTCCCACACCATCCTGGCTCAGCTCTCAGGACAACTGAGTTTCTTAGCTCCTCTCTGCAGTGCATGTCGCACTTACCCCTCCCTCTAGGACGTGAGGGGGGTCTCCAAGGAGTTTTGGGGGGTCTGGTACAGTTCTTACCCCAAACTCTGTCTCTCTGCTGCTGGCTCTCCTTCTTGGCTCTCCGAGACAACTCGGTGTCTTTCTTACCCAGTTGCATGTTACTTCTGCTGCTTGGTTCAGTTCTTATCTGTCCTGGCTCTCTGTCACCGTTTCTCTGGTCAGTGCCAGCTGCTGCTTCTCCAGCCGCTGCCCATGATGGAGAGAAAAAACTGCCAGCCTTTTGGCGACAGACACCTGGCCCAGTTTTATGCTGTTCCAGGTCCCCGCAGGCCCCCGCTGGGGGCTGGGGGCCAAAGCCCCCTGAGGGGCTCTGAGCCCCTTCCTCGTGGCTCTACAACATGGTCACCTCTCCTGTAACAACCAAACTACAATTCGTCCCTTCCGTTCTGGTTGTGGCATGTTTACATTTTGCAGGAGTGCCCATTGGACCAAACTTCAAAACTTCCAGGGGTTTCCACCCCTTGGGGTTTTACCATTTTTCTTAGCCTCTGGGGGAAAACAAGATTCAAACCACTACACCTATATAATGTAATTAGAAATTCGACAAAAAACCAGTAGGTATTATTTTGGCCAAACACCCCTGTTTAAATAAAGTAGGAAGTTTTAAAACAATCCTCAGAGGGAAAAAAACTGCATCTGTACTTTTTTCTTTTTATTATGATAAAAAACTTAATATAAAATGAATTTCTTTATGCATAATAAGGAGATACATGTACATTAAAAATGCGTATGCCAAGTAAGAGAAAAACTGGTGGGTGTTATTCAGAAGGATGTCAGTTAAATCTGATATCTGACTCCTTTTCTTATAAGATAGAATTTCAAGGGAGGAGTATGTGAGGAATCAAATATGGAGGTCACATTTCAAAGTCCCGTTTCCTAACCTGCTACTAACTAAAGAAAGAAATCTAACTGCAAAGAAGTATAACTTACAGAAGGAATATTTTCAGGGTTCCAGGTCCTCTCTGTATCCAAAGTGACAAAGAAGTGAGAAATGAAAGAAGGTGTAGTCCTTTGCTGGAAATCAAAATCACATATAACTTTTGTTTAATGTATGAATTTGTAAAACCTCCTACTAGTTAATTCTCAATTACTAATGCTCAACTGCTGTTCTCATTATCTGCATATGTAATATACAACAGACATATTAGACACACCATCTTTAAAAAAATAGCTAATTAAATGGTTCTTTTTATATTTTTTCTCTATGTACAATTAATGCACAATCACTGTGTGTGTATTTTCCTGCTGTCTGGCCCACATGCTTGAGAATTTTGATCTACTTTTTTTTTCTATCACAAGAAAGCAGTAGATCACCAATTAAAGTTAAGATGAGGTAATCTTATCCATGAATCTTATAATTTATATCTTAAATTAAAAGTAGACCAAAAATAGATGGCAAATAAAATTTTTTGTAAACATAATATAACTTTGAATTTTATTGTAGATGTGTTATGGAAAAAATTATGTAACATTATTTAATACTGTGATAGCAATTTGTTACATATATTAAACTTTATTATTTCTTCTGCCTCACTGATCAGCTTTAAATGTAATTGATTAATTTATAATTATAATTTTGGTTTTAGCATGTTCATATATCAGCTGTATAATGAAAGAGGTAAATATTCTATGCTTAGCTCATTTTGGGCACTTAGAAACATGTTCCTCTCCACTTTAAGTTCCTTCCTGTATATTGTGTTTAAAAAAATAATATTGCTCTTGATGTTAAATATTTTTGTATAGTCTCTCCTTTGTAAAAGAAAAAATAAAAAATCCTACACAGATATAAATTAACATTTGAGTCAGAATGAAGAGTAAGCTTTCTCTGGAAGCTTTATGTTTCTTTCTGGAGATATGGGAGGCTATTTCGTTCCTATGAAGAGCTTGATTTGCCAAAGCAAAAGTTCTTTACGGATTTTTAATTCTCTCTGCATAAGTTTCAGTGGAATATTTCTTGAATGCAGTGTTGAGTTTCAAGTGTAAAGAATGAAATAAAATAACAGGCAATTTACACAATGTTGAGTGTAGCAGAGATAATAATTCTTTATTACCTATGTTTTAATTTTTTCAAGATGTAGCTTTTGTTCCAGAACAAAAACCCTATGCTGAACAATCAATATTTTCTGAACAGTTCTAGTAAATTATGTACTATGCAGTGAAAAATATAATTTTTAAGGCTTACTATATGAAAATAGGAGCATTTCTATTCAATAAAACAGACTTATGTTTGAAATACACTTCACTAGTATTTACATTTCAAATATCATTAACATCAACAGAAAAAATCCACATTACTTACAAAAGTGATCACACTATTGCTTGAAAACTCATTTTTTCACATGAACTTTGTGGAATATGATATAAAAACTTAATAGAGATGCACTGTATACCAAATTTAGCTTTTCAGTTGGGAGACGCAACTTCTATCTCGGAACTCACGGGAACGAGAAATACGTCTGCTTTTCAGGCAGTTGAAAACGTCTTTACTACATTGCCTGTCATCTTCAATCTCCTACAAGTATCCTTTAGAGGTTATTTGTTTCTGAGATAAAAAATTGGAATCAAGAGAGACCAGTTAACCCACGAAGGCTATCAACATGAACAGCTGAATGTACAACTGTCATTTGAGCTCATTTCCACATAATAAATATGTGTAAAGATCTACAGTTCATGAAACCATCTCTGTCAGTTTGAAACATAATATGAGGAAAAGAGAAGTAATTAGGCAAAGAACTTCTCACGAATCTTACTGACAGTCACACTACAAGAATCCATGTTTTTCTAAAATGTGGAAGTTTGTCTAATCTGATAAAGTCAGAAGGACTCATTGAAGCATAATAACCACATGCATGCAAGATTTAAACTCTGCTTGACAACTTGATCACTACTAAGTTAGTAGTCACTTCTACAGTTCTGCAGAAATTTTCACACTTTTATCAGAAATCCATTTTCATGACCTTAAAAATGTTTGTTTTCATGCTATATATATTTAAATATCAACATTAATACTTCATTGCAATACATATTAATGGTTTATAGAGTACTAAATATTATTATTCTCTGGAAAACTTCAACTTTGTGTATTACAAAGAAAATCACAGTATTTTTTGTTCAAAAATGAGGGAAAAAGACTTCGTGCATGTCTTTCATATTTCATTTTCAAAAACAATAATACAAAGTAAAATTCATCTAGAAATCTGTCAGAATACCATATGCCTTTTAATAATTTCCCTTGTAAGATGTTTCAGTCAACCAATTGGAAATCTCTTTTCTTAATAGAGAAAAATAATAATAATATATAATGTTAATCTTTATTATTAATAATTATTAATAGTGTCCTATTTATGAATATTGCTAGTGAATAATAAACATTAAGAGTGTGGAACCTTTTAGATATCCTTAAAAATTATATCAAATATTTTAAGCAAAATAAAAATGTATTAAAAAATTATGGCATGAAAGTCAGATGATTAGTCCATTTTTGTCTAACATACCACTTAATTATTTATTCCATTCATAAAATGTAATAATCACAGAATCACAAAATTCAAAGAAATTTTTAGGTTGGAAGAGGCTCCTTGACAAGATCATCTATTCCAAACCATCTGCACAAGAATGGTCAGGTAGAGAAAGTTACCCAGGACTGTGTCCAGTTGGCTTTTGAGTGTCTCCACAGTGGAGACTCTACAACCTCTCTTGGAAACCTGTTCCAGAATTTGACCACCCTCACACCTGAAAAGTGGTTTTTGTATTTGGATGGAATTGCATGCATTTGAATTTGTGTCCTTGAGTACCACTGAAAACAGCTGGGCTCCAACCTTCTTTACACACTTCCTTCAGAAAATTTATACATCTTGATAAGACCCCACCTGACCTTTCTCTTCTCTGGGGTAAAGAATCTCAGTTTTCTCCACCTCTCCTCATATAAAAGATGCTCCAGTCCCTTAATCATCTTTGTGGTCTTGTGAAAACTCACTTCAGTAAGTCTATATCTACTTTATACTGGAGTGCCCAGAACTGGGCACACACTTCAGGTGTGGTTTTATCAGTACTGAGTGGAGGTTAAGGATCACCTCCATTGACCTGCTGGCAACAGTCCTCCTAATGTAGCCCAGTCTGTTAGCCTTCCTTACCACAAGAAGACATTGCTGGTTTATGGTCACCACCAGGACCCCCAGGTCCCTTTCTGCAAAGCTATTTTCTAGCTGGTCAATCACCAGCATATGTAGGTGCATGGGGTTGTTCCTCCCAAAATTCAGGACTTAGTGTTCCCTTTATTTAACTGAATGGGGGCCCTCTCCCCTCATTTCTCCAGGCTTTTTTTGTCCCTCCAAAAGCAGCAGAATCTGGTGTATTAGCAACTAATCCAAGCTTTCTATCACCTGCAAACTTGCTGAGACTGCACTTTGTCCATCATTCAAGTTATTAAGGGTCTCAGAATTTTATGGTGTCCTTTGTCACCAGATTCCCTATTCATTCAGCAGTGAGCTCGTGTTTTCCATAGTCTTCCTTTTCACTTTTTTCACTTGTAGAATACTTTCCTGTCACCCTTCACAAGCCTTGGAAAATTCATCTCCAGGTTCACCTGGCTTTTCTAACTCCATATCCATGAATGATTGGACAGAAACTCTGTGCTCTTTCTGGGTCTGCTGCCCCTGTTTTTATCTGTTGTACACCTCATTTAATTTTGAATTCAGACAGGAGATCCTTGCTCATCCATAGAGATCCCTGCCACCTTTGTTTGATTTCCTACTTTTTCAAATGCACTGTTCTTGAGCTCCACCATCTTACATTCACTGAAGACAAGGCTATCTCCAGCTTTCACATCCCCAATCAGTTCATCCTTGTTCATAAGCATCATTTGGTAAAACACCTTTCTTTGTTGACTCCTCAATTACCTGTGCCATGAAATCGTCATCAGTAAAGAAATCCCTTATATAATTTGAACCGTGTTATATTAGCCTCCCAACACACACTAGAGTGGTTAAAATCACTGTGAAGACAAATAATGTGCAGCTTCCTCCAGTTGTCTGAAGAAAGGCTCCTCTACTTCTTGTTCCTGATCAAGAGGTCCGTAGCAAGTGCACACTACAACAGTCCCAATGCGGGTCTGCCCTCTAATGTTCACCTATAAGATCTCAATTGACTCCTGACACCTCCTAAGACAGAGCTCAGTGCAATCCGTTATAATAAGATGTAGATTTAAATCTTGGACCCATAAAAATAAATGCTGTTGTTGTCTTCAACTGATGGCTTTATATTAATTGCTTCCTGTGATTCCGAAGTACATCCTAAACATACAGTACTCCATTATTCAGTGAGAAAGGATCGTAAAGGAGATAATTCTGCAAAACACGTATTGAACTATTAGTGCTTGCCTTTTAAAATGAAGGTATACTTAGTTTTCAAGTGAAAACACAAACTAAGGATGTTCTTCTTGAATGTATAATAAATCTTTTAATTTATTCTTGAAGTTTTCAGCTGCCTATATATAGAAATACCTCTAAATCAAAAATATTATTTTGCTGTACATGCATCACTTTGTAGAAGAAGCACTAGTTCTCATACTCACCATAAAGCATTTTTATTGACAACTGTCAAGGTTGGGACACCAGACTAAAAGCACCTTTTTTATGAATTAGAAAGACAGTTCTTATATGTACGTACGTAGCACCCACAGCTTTGTCTCAAAGTGACTTTTCAGTCTCACTGACAAAAGTGCAAAAAAAATTGAATGTACTTGTTCTTTGAAGCTGGAGATGATGTAAAACTCAAACTTGTACCTGTATATAAAATCTGATACCATACTTACAATATACAGGGCTGTACAACAATTTCAACACCTCTATCTAAGTGTCATATTGCCATTTCATCTGGAAGAAGGATTAATTTGGTCATTTGTTCAGTTACAACAATAGTCTGAGAGACAGGATAAAACAGGTTTATCCTGTATTTGCCTATTTTATAGTATGTAATACACAATTTTAATGAACTCAGAGAGTTAGAAGTTTCTTTGTAAGACACTCAGAGGAATAACACATGCCTCTAGTGATTGGTTAGTATCTTTAATTTGTTGTCTGCTTTTAATGATAAGGGCAAAAATGTTGTGTCTGGATCTTCCTTATTTACTGTTTTTGTCATTTTGGTTGATTCCCAGAAATATTGTTTGCCAGAGGCTTGTTGGTATACAAAATGCCTGGACGTTCATTCTGATATCCCATATGGTCTGCCTTGGTTTCCCAAATGCCTACCACAGTGAAACCTATTTTCCTGGCAGCCAGAGAGGCCTTTAACAGCCCGTACTACCCATTTTCCATTGTTAAGAGATGGTTCATATTTTTCTTGTTAATTTGGCATATAACTATGAACAGGTGTCAATAGGTGCAGGGAAGCATGTGGTGTCAGTGTAGCAGGGCTGCCACAGAAGATGGACTTCTCTCCTCTTTTCCTGGAGAACAGATGTCCTTTGCAGCGTTCTGCAGGCCTTCCTATCTCAATCCTATTGATACCTGGCATCTCTGCTTAATGGCAAAGGCTCTACCAACTTCTGAATGGGCACCCTGCCATCCAAACAGATGGTCCTAGGTTCAAGCAGCCAAAAAAAATCATTGCGGATGTAATATATTTTTAAAGGCTGTAAATCCAGCTGGCCACATTGAAATGGTTGCCCTTTCTCTGCTCCTGTAACTATTACTCAGACAATGTGCTACTGCTACTTTGTCTTTGGTCTGGATTAAAACATGAAATTGAATTGCATAAATTACATTAAACATTTATTTTTCTCATATATACATATATATGTGCATATATATGTACACAATCAAATCAAATTAATATGTAACATTTAGCAAGTGAGTGACTTACAACTTACTTAGGTCATAATACTTAGCAGTTATGTAATAATTTAATATTCCAAATTGTCACTACCTTCAACTCACATATTCATTAATTCATATTCAACATCTCTGTAATCAATCAAGGTCAAGGTAATCAATGTAAACACATACAGTTAATAAATAACGTTAATATGTGTCAAAATTCATGAAAATTTTCATGCCCTTTTTTGCTGGAAGCTCATGTGAATTATTACAGAAGGTGATGCCTTCTTCATATTCTTAAGCATCATGCAGAAGTCATGAAATGAGATTCTGTGTAACCCTTTCTAAGGAAGATAGTATTAGATTGGACTTTGAATGTTTTCCTCTTTCTGACACTATAAAATTTCCAAAGAAATGCTAGTTTAAATTCATCCAACTCTTAGGGAATTTTTTCTTTAGGTAATATTTACATCTTTCTGCTGTATCATCCTAAATTAACCAATTATACGTGCAATCACTTAAACAAGTGACTTGGTTGCTGCAGTTTTAATGCATTTAAATTTACATTAAGAGTGCAATGACTTAGGCAAATATATACAGAGGACCCTGAAGTAAGCTGGGAACTTACTAAGAATTTCAAAATTGCTCACTATTACAGACCTTCAGCAATAATATCCTAGGTCACTACAGAAACTGGAAACCTCTGGAGTTACCCGTTCAGACATTTTCTTTTTCTTGAAGCAAATAAGATGCAAATTTGATCTATTTGTTTCACAAATGAACAAAACTGGTTTTCAAACACTGTATATTTTTTTCAAGTGGCTTTTTTCCAAGGAGTATGAAGAGTTTCACTATTCAATTTCAATTTCAGTATTTTCAGTATTCTATTTCAATACTGAAAAGGTAAATACTTTTGTTCATGTTCAAAAACTGAAAACTACTGAAATAATTAGAAAATGTACTTTATTTTTTTTTCATCCAATAACAACAGTTAATCTGTTGCCTACCATGTTGTTGTACAAAAGATCTCACCCATCTTTCTTTCAAGACACTAACACCAAATTATATCTACTACGCTATCAGTTGCAAATATGAAGTGTGTCTTTATTGTAATGTTATGCTGTAACAAGGTTTCAAAAACATTGCCTGTACACTTTTCAGAATGGCTGTTAAATATTCATTTTCATGTGCCTAAATTACCAGCAGATACAGAAGTAATTTGATGTGGGAAAATACTTTCAAATATGAAATTTCCCATTTGGTTTCATTATCATGGACGTAGGATTTAAATTCCAGTAGCCAGATGTATTGTTGTCAAAAATCTCCACTAAAAAAAAAAAGATGGATTACTAGGAAAGAAGGACATGACCTATTCTACAATTTTTTAACTTAGCATAACTGACAACAGTTGCCATTTTTATCTGAGAGCCTAGCATGTCCTCAGGGGCACGTAATAAAATAAAAGGACTGCATAATAAAATTGTATCTATGGTGTTGTAATTGCCATACAAAGAAAGATAATACTGAAATAAATAGGAGCTATAGCAAAATACAATAATGAACTATAACAAAGTAAATGAAAGGCTACCAGGGGAATAAAAGAAGACCTGCAGTTGTCAGACAACCCCACCAATCACTTGATTATATCATGGTATCAACAGAAACTCCATTTGCAGAGAAATCAATCAGTCCAGCTTTGTTTCATAGTAGTCTCACAGCTGTATTCTTATCTATGATTTATCTCCAATAAACCTCAAAAAAAGCCAGGATATGTCAGTTGATATAGTAACATGCACTTCACCAGAACATTTTCGGCATCCCTAAGTGGGTCCAAAGAAAATCAGTTATTTCTCAAAAGACAAGAATCACCACCTGCCTGAAATCAAGAGAAGTAACTAGGGACTACAGATATAGATTTATGTGAAGTTATTTTTTTTCACAGATGGGTTAATAACACACATAGAGTAAGATTAAGCAAAATTTGCCATTAGGTATATTTTGAAAGTCATAGGACCATAAATACAAGACAGAGCAGCACTTGCAGACCTTGAAAGGCTTCAAGGAGTTTGCAACTTACAGAAGATACAGTGAGAGTGCTGGTAGTCTAAACATGATACTGAATTCGACTCCTTTATAGGGCTTTACAAATCCAGTTGCATTTACTGTTAGTCTGATAAAAGATGTAAAATAATTAAAAGTGGTAAAAATTAATGAGGGAGTGGGAAAAAAAATCCATAAATCATTTACACTCAGGGGTAAAGATACTCCAGCACATTTTGTTAAAGGACAATCATTTTGAAAAATGTCCTGGCGTTTGGAAGAGGTTATTTCAGCATGTGTGCTAGTATATTATTTCTGTCTGTTTCCAAGGAAGCCTTGCCTTCAGTGTGGTTTAGATGCCCATGATGTTTTGTTCCTTCTGGCTAAAATTAGGTTATCTGCAATCATACTTACATCTATACTGTATACTTAAAGTTGGCAAATTGTTTCATTGAGAAACAGTGGAGAGCACATCAGGTCATACTGGAGATAACCCTGCTCTTTTCAATACTTTCTTTGCTGAGAAGGTATTTATACCAACTTATAATTAAGGTAATCTGGTTTAACAGCATGACACAGTAAGAGGACTCTGCAGGTGAAATTACAAGGCATATATAGGACTTGCATCTATTAGTCTGCTATTTTCTGGAAGTCATCTCTGGTACCAATCACTGAAGAATCCAGGATAAACACTTTTTTTATCTTTATAATTTTATTAATGACTACTGACTTACTTTAGTGGATTTCTGAATTATATATTCCATATAGTTGCTAGAACAGTGACTAGATATATTTCAGCATACAGACACATTTTTATTTAGAAAACAGTGAGAAATGGTCTTATAAATTTCTTTCTCTTTAGGTCTTCAGGTCCTTTATTGCACAGTGCATCTTTCTTTTATCTATCTTATAGCTCAGATATAGTAAAGATTATTGTGTCAGTGATAGTAGGCTGCCCAGGTACAGTAATGAGCTCACAGCACTGTGGATTTTTCATGGTAACATGGCTTTCACATGGTCCTCTGGGAGGAATAACATGCTCTTACTGAGGGTTTTATTTGCTCTGCTGATATTTATTTCACAGTATCTACTGTATTTTTGACAACTAAACTTTCTTGCTTGTATTTCTGGTATGAATTCCAGAAAAGGCAAGATTAATTCTTTGTCTGTGATTCCACATCCACTAAAGTGAAAAGAAGAAATCTCATTTTCATTTCAATGCTCCACAAAACAAGTAAATTTACATAAGTTTGCAATAGCACTATGACTACCTGTTGGGAAAGTGATTCTTAAGAGGAGTCCTGCCAGACAGGTATATGACAGGGAACTTGGTGTCTTTGTGGTTTTAATACTGAGATATAATTTAGAGCTCAAATCAGTTCAGCAATTTAATTACCTAGGTAGCCTCATCTCCTCGGATGGTAAGATTGACGGAGAGATNTAATTCTTTGTCTGTGATTCCACATCCACTAAAGTGAAAAGAAGAAATCTCATTTTCATTTCAATGCTCCACAAAACAAGTAAATTTACATAAGTTTGCAATAGCACTATGACTACCTGTTGGGAAAGTGATTCTTAAGAGGAGTCCTGCCAGGCAGGTATATGACAGGGAACTTGGTGTCTTTGTGGTTTTAATACTGAGATATAATTTAGAGCTCAAATCAGTTCAGCAATTTAATTACCTAGGTAGCCTCATCTCCTCGGATGGTAAGATTGACGGAGAGATCGACAACAGGTTAGCAAAGGCATATAGTGCCTTCGGAAAGCTTCATGAAAGAGTTTGGCGTAATAAACACTTGAAGAAAAGTACAAAGATCAGTGTTTACAAAGCCATTGTGCTGTCTACTCTCTTATATGGATCTGAATCATGGGTCATCTACCGCCACCACCTGCGTCTCCTAGAACACTTCTGTCAACGCTGCCTCCACACAATCCTAAACATCCACTGGTCAGATTATGCGACCAATACATCTGTTCTAGAACAAGCAGCAGTCACAAGTACTGAGGTCATATTGCTGAGAACACAGCTGCGATGGGCAGGACACGTCTCAAGTATGAAGGACCACTGCCTCCCCAAGATCTTGCTTTATGGTGAACTTGCCACCGGCTGCCGCAACAGAGGAGCCCCAAAGAGAAGATACAAGGACTCCCTGAAACAACATCTCAGCCTTGGCCATATTGATCATCATAACTGGTCTATTCTGGCCTCCAATCAGGAGGTCTGGAGATACGCCATCTATAACACTGCGGATGCTTTTGAGAAAGCACGCAGGATCACCCTTGAGGAGAAAAGACAATGCAGAAAGAATCGTGCCTTGCAGAATATACCATCTAAGGAGTCTTTGTGCTGTGCCTTTTGCAATCGGACATGCCTATCTCGTATTGGCCTTTTTAGCCACCAACGTGCTTGCAACAAACGTGGGTAGAGCCCTTTCCAAATCTTCATTTGTGAAGCCTAGCTATGAATGGAATGAATAATTTAGTAGACTATGCTACCACTGGAAGTAAGTGTATGTAAAATCAACACCAATTATTTTTTTTAATATTCCTGTGCTTGTAAAGAGTGAGGCCATGGTATAATAGAAGTCCACAGTGTCTTTACCTACATCCTATAGTACTGAATGCGACCATTAGAGAGGCCACCACCTCAGGGAAATATTTCCCTGAATTTGGTATGGTAATGTTAGCTAAAAAATAAGTTCAGTGTTTTGAAAAGTTCTGCGTTGAGAACTTGGTAAAACATACATGATTGTACAGGTGAAAATATATTGCACAGACAATAAAATGGAGTTTGGACATCACCATTCTACTTCTGAGTTAATAAAAAGAACTCAGGGGAAAAAAAAACCAAACTAGGAGCCCTGTATATCTAGCTATAATATTTCTTTTTCACAATCTCTATCCAAACATTCCTAAACATAGAAGTCCCTATACAAGTCTAATAGGAGGTGTCCTCAAATATCAGCTTCCAAATACTGCCATTACAGATCCTTTTAACCTAAATCTTTAAGGTTGTCACTGTCATAAAAAAAACCCAAAAAACCCATACAAAACATCAAACTCAAAATCCTAATTGCTTTGTGTTATTTAAATTAATTGAAAAAGTTCACTTATAATTCATTTCCCTCTCTGTTTTGAATGACAAAAGAAAAAAGTATTCTTTTTGGAATCTCTTTGATTACTCCTTACACTTATGAAAGGCAGTGCTAGGAAAGACTGAGTATATGGGAAAGGGATGATTTGTGTTTCCATGAGCAATCTGAATTTCAGTGATAAGTATACAGAAGTGAGCACACTTGTCTTGTAGTAAAATGACCCACTAAACAAAACCAAATCCAAAACAAACAAACAAACAAACAAACAGATTAGGAGATCCAGAATAAATTTCATTACTTTTAATTAAATTTAATTTTCAGAATCTAGGGCCAAATCTGTTTGTTATACAATAGTTGCATTCTAGATTATTATTTCAGTTCTTATGAATGCTTATTACTTATGACTTTATTAAATAAATACATAAATGAAATAGTAAGTTTAATTTTTAAAAGTATGCAGGTAAGTATTTCTGTCAAGTCATTTTGGACTAGATTAGTGAAAGCCAACATATAACTCTCACACAGACAAAGAAGCATATAAAAGTCATCACACTTTGTAAAAATAGCTCTTTGAACATGAGTTAGTTAATTATTCCATTTCTTCACAAGCATTTGGTACCCATGGCGGAAACTCAGTAGGCAATATGGAGATGAAAGATATGTTGTGTTTACTAGACAGTTTAGGGCTAAACTTCTCTATCAGTTGGAAAAGTGACAAGCTTATGATAACAGACACTAATCAAGAAAGAAAATTTGAAAGAAAAGGTACAATAACAGACTATTAGGGTGATTGCAGCAGGAAGGAGATTTCTGGATGAGAGGACACTAAAACTTATATTCACCATTTAGAGAGTCTTGAAATCATATTGATCATCCCTACAGGAGAAAGGAAGCAGCCTGTTTCACATCTACAATGATCCCAAGTTACTAGACCTGTTGAAAGGTAGTTCTTAAAGCTCAGGAACAATCTGCAAAAGGTCTATCTTTCCAGATCAAAGATAGTAAGGCCAGATTTCATTTTTTTTTTCTTTGTAGCTGCCTGTGTTCTGTAATCATTCTGGCTTGAAACAGTACTGGTTTGAGGATCTTATCATTGCGCTGATGTGCGGCTCACCACGGTTACCCCTTAAAAGAGTTTGTTTTCCTTTGGTGGACAAAACAAAGAACAGATAAATTCTGGTCTGTATGTGTAAGAGGGTTGCCTGCAGGTCAAAGGAGTCTTAGCAATGTGCATAAAGACCTGATGTCAGGAAGAGCAGAGGACCAAGACAGTTTCTTCTCAGTGGTGTCCAGTGAAAGGCAAAGAGACACCAAACACAAGGTAAAATGCAAGTCACTCCACTTAAAGATTTACTATGAGGGTGGTCAAACAGTGGAACAGGTTGCCCAGAAATGTTGTGGAGTTTCCATACCAATCCAAATCCAACTTAACATGATCCTGAGCAACTTGATGTAACTGACCTGCTTGATTAGGGGAGTTGGACTAGATGATTTCTAGAGATCCCTTTCAATGTAAATGATCTTGTGATTCTCTGAGAAGTTTTAGCATAAATCATCCCTGGCTAAATAAGTTATGGAAATTCATTAGAAAACCAAAAAAAAAACCCTATACAACCAAACCAAAATCACCTCCCAAAAAGTCTCTACTTCTAAGAATTTTGGATCACCTAGCTGAAAAAGAGAAAAAAGAACTTTGACAACGTTGTGCTATCCAATTTCTTGTCATACTTGGATTCAAGTGAATTAAGACGTCTTTTTTTCAACTTTAATTAGAGTTCAAATTTAACTGAAGGAAGTTCTTTTTAATAAAATTGGCTCCAGTCCACCTAGCTTTATCTCTGAATGATCACGAAAAAAACTCAAAATAACAATCTGAAGAGGATAATTGAATCCAAAAGTTAAAGGTCTTGAAGAGTAAAAGGTATTGGCGTAAGAGTCTAAATTATATGTCAGTCCTTGAATCTATTTTTAACAATAGGTGTGGTGATAAGGCTGGATTTAGGGTACTAGTCTTAGTCTCAGTGTAAGGAATATGATGTAAGACTGGGAAAACAGCTTAATCAAGCATGAGAAACAGCCATTCTGGGGAAATGGCAGTCCTTTGGAAATACATGGACATAACACAAAATTATGCTTGATCATTTCAGCCTCAATGCAAAAACTTGCCCACTAGTATTTTTTCATTGTATCTTACACAATTTTGACCATGAGGTGCGGCCAAATAGGTTACAGTTAAAAATTTCTGCAGTTACAACAGAGAAAAAATGACCAGGACTCTCTAACATGCATGAGATTGCCAACAAAGCTATTATTTAAAGAAAATTTCCTGAAAAAACTTATAAAAATATTTTCCATGATTTTAAATTATTATAATTATGTTAATGCTCAACATTATATTATATAATATTGAAAGAAAAATACATTTCTGTTACAGAAAACTTGTAATATCTTATTTTCAATTTATTAGGACAAATCAGACTTGCTATCCAAAACTTATAAAGCCTTTCAAACTGCTTCCACATAGAGGTATTGAGTCCTGTTCTCCCACTGAACTACTACTTGGCTGTGAGTTCTGATATTAAGTCTGGAATGAAAAATTCTTGAAATGAATTAAAGAAATTGTAATTTTTTTTTTTAGAAATTTACATAGAATTATATTTTCCCGTGTATTGTGTCAGACTAGCAGCACAGGCATCCAACTATTAGTTCCTTTTACTGTATAATAACAGAAAGAAAAAGTCTTGGAATTTGACATAGAATACCTTCACCTGAAAGCATTAGCATCTAAGAAATAATTTGAGTAATTGTGTGGTCTCCGCTAGAAACTTGCCAAGGTACCCTATGAAAAGAAGTGATTGTTTCATAAAATTAAAGTATTATTATTGTTACTGATTTCCATATTTTCTTGCAATTGCAGGTAAATTTTCTCAAAATATTTTAGCAAAATAGCTGAAATCACTCGTGATGGGTATTTTTGATTAAAAAATAAACCATGTAAAGAATCCATCTTGAGAATCTCACATATAAAAGGTCTTTGAATAGCTTATTTTAATATTGTTATTTAAATATTGTTCATCTTTGAAGTCGTAGTAGAATAGCTATTTTATAGATTTTTGATTATGTGGAGCTGAATTGTGAAGAATACTCCTCCATTCACCTCTAATCCAAACCTCCAGAGGAATTATAGCTGCTACCTGGAATGAAAAGAGGGTTTTTTGCTATTATTTAATCATCATATCTATTATCTATTACCTCCAGTAATAAGAGCAAAGTTCAAAAGCTGTAAGTCCTTCTTTAAATTAAATACCATTAGATATAGCCCCACATCAGATTTTCTTGAGATCTCTAAAAATAAATGCCTTCCTTGGATGTCTTCTATAGGCAATTCATCCTCACTTGCAAGTACAGTCTGAAATAAAACACTGTGCATGAAACACAGAAAACTTTACAGTATAGTAATGCAGAAATACTGCATCCATTTGAGAGAGAAAATAATTTCTCATTGAACTTTGGGAATTTTTGGGGAATTTGCTTGTTAATGCAATTGCTTTCACCTTTCTGATATCAATGCTAAGATCATGTCATTTCCAATCTGTTTAAATTCTATCCATTCCTGATTTAACATCAGTGGAAAATTCTATCTCAGAATCTTGAAGTGCCTGCCTGTCCTAAGCTCCTTATAAAGGAGTATCTGTAGTGCTAGAAGGAAAAGACCCGCCAGCATTTACTCTCTTCTGGCAACTTGTGGCAAGTTCCTGCATGCTATTCATTCATTCAGTTCATCATTATTAACTGAATTTCTCAAATGAATTTGTTAATTTTGTTCTCCAAGGTTTGGGCCAATTTATTGTTAGCCTTGATGCGTGCATTAATGGGATATTAAAACCTGACAGTGTTTTAGAAAAAGAGAAAAGCTGTGATCCGTCTAAAGGCTCTCAGAAACATATTGCAAAAACAGTCTGAAAGTCTCTCCAGCAGGATTATCTAACACTATCAGAGATGGAACTTGGCTATGACTCAACTCACCTCTGTGCACTGGCAAAGCCACCCTGAGCTATATCCACGCAATAGTAGAGGCTGCCCAGATTATTCTCTAATATTATGCTTCCTGAAAATAAAACATCTCTGGTCATTACTATTTGGATTATATTGTGTGACCTTTCCTTCATCAGTTTTTAAGTCTCCTGTTGCAAAATAATGTAAAAAAGATGGCAAAATAAAACACTTCATATCATGATTATTATTGCATATTATTTAAAAAACAGAGACAAAAAAAGGCACACACACAAAAAAGGAAAAATCTGCTATCTTTTAAAAGAATTTTTACACAAGTAACTCCTGCACATTTTCAAATATTCACATTCATCAGTATTCTGTGTGCTTAATTGCAAATGCAAAATATTGATGATTATATTTCCAGAACAAAATTTTGAGAAAACTATAGCCCAGAGTAACTGGAAAAAAACTTAAGTGAAACTGCCATTCAGTTCCAGGAACACAGATTCTAACATTTTGACTGTATGCTCACTTCTACCAGAAACAACAGTTTCTCTGAGACTGTTAAAGCCAGAAGTATTTCAATCAGATCTATTCAGTTCATTTGACCTTAACTTCTGCCCAGTTCTTTTTTTGTCTTAGCTTCTGATCCCCATACTTATTTATGTGTCTAGTTTGCAAAGTAGGTCAACTTTTTTGTTTTGATTGGATCTCTGGTTCCTCTATATGAAATTTAGTTCTCAAAATATGCATGTAAATTAGCTGGACGGAACACATCCTTACATCATTCAATTCTTAAACTTCATGTGTACTTATGATTCTTTTGAAGGACTCCAAAGACTCCGAGGAACCTTTCAACAAGAAAATTAAGTGTGACTGGTACACCTAATTCTTATGGAAACCTTTCAATCACCCGTTTTTCATTCCTAAGAAATAGCTATTGCAAAATAATTTAAATATCTTTATATTCATTGGAAACAATAAATTATTTTGTGCAGTAAATGCTGACACCAGTTCTGACTTTTTGGATAGTTGATTATTAATTCCTTTTGTTGCCATGTTGCACAACAGCAAGATGTGTCCAAATCTGGATCCTTGCTAGTCAAGTAATCTTGAAGCATGGGAAATAGAGCTAGTGAGGAACATTACTTTGTATCTAGAAAATGTTCAGCACAGGGGAGTTAGTGAAAAATCCCAGTGTGACAGTGTGAGACAGTGTGAGAATTCTGAAAGTCCTTCAGCAAGATTCCCTAAATTGATAAAATGAAAGTGAACCATATGGAAAAAGAATTTTGTACAGAAATTTCTGAAGCTCTATCAGTTTCTTGAATCTCTGTGATGAAGAAATTTACTTTCTACACCCTCAATGCATCCACTTACACATTAATTTTCTTAGAGATCTGCTAGCCATATGAGGAAGCTTTTGAAAACACACATGGCAAATAAAGTTTAGTGAGGAAACACAGCACAACTCTCACACAATGACACATACCCTCATGTTTGAATATTCGCATTAACAACAATTACTGATACACTATCTAATAAGATTATCTGCATCACCACACAAGGCTTACAAAGCTTACAAATTAGAACAAACACATAAAAATAAATTGCCATTTAAGATATTGTGTATAGTTTAACTACACAAGCAGACACATACTTAGACATTACGGAATTTTGTTAAAAAAGGATTTCCCTTTATGTTTACTTTAAAGTTACAATAAATGAATAATATTATGCCAGATTCCTATGTCACTAACAAGTAACTATTCAATTTCCAACATTTTTCTGTCCACTCTACACCTAAGAAAACTAAATTAAAAAACAAACAAACAAACAAACACAAGCTTTTTAGGCTTTCCCACCCTCCCTGACTCATTGCTAACTTTGCCTCTGAGGTCCTGTCACTCTGAAAATCAGTTTAATCAGGACACCCTTGTGATATTCTCTCTCTCATGCTCAAATTTATCAGGTTCTCGGTGATAAGGAATATTTATAAATAACAGTAAAACAGATTTCCATGACTTACAGTTGTGTATAAAGTTTTTAACTACATATCCTTATGCATGATGGAATGCTCACTTTTGTGGGAGGGCAATCACAGATTCTTCATACATCTCTTTCGGCAGTGCAAGGGAGAAAGAGGAAAAGAAAAGGGTGTCAATATTATAATAGGGGAATAAAAGCAACTAGTACAGAGCAACCATAGACCATTCATTTAGGGACTAGATTTGCAGATGAAAATTTATGTAGTTTCTACTACAGCAGACCTGTAGTTTCTACTACAGTCTACTACATACCTGGAGATTTTGCTGATTTTTTTGCTGTCTTCAAACAATGCGTACTGTCAAGAAAAATTTTTGTAACATTCGTAATCTGTTAATTTCCTAATATATGATACAGTATACACTGGAAAGATACTAAGATCAAATTTTACTTTCAGTATAAATTGTACCAGCAAACAATTAACCAGGTAATTACCAGTTAACCAGGTAATTAAAAGGTAATAGAGTAGAATTTTACCCTTGTGGTATATTAGCTGAGGTAATATACAAGATTTTATGCCTTCGTGGTATAATGTCCTCAGACTACAAGTGACAGGATTGACAATTTGTAGTCATGACACCTTTTAGGTAAATTACAAGCAGAGATGTTCGAGGAAACTGAATTAAATGAAGACACTGAAGGAGAAATATTTTAGTATGTCTGTATATGATGTTAGGATCAAGAACAAAGTTGCTATACTCCCTGTAGAAAACAGTCACAGGCAAATGCATGACAAAACTGTTTCATAAAAATGAAGAAAAATGCAGTGGATAGGATTAACTGACAAGAAGGAAGAATCAATAATGGAGAGAAAAAAAATTAAAATATATGAAAAGTAGAGGAATCAGAGGAAATTTCATTGGAAAGAAGAAATTCAGCATCCATGAGGAGGTAGATTGGATGTGGGAGGATCAGAAGGGGAAAAAAATATATAAGAACACTCGAAGCTGAGGGAAAAGACTGCAAATGTTAAGAGCTGGAGTTGGGAAAGAAGAGTGTATTGTTCATTTAACATGGGTTCAAATGTGAATTTTATCTATGGTATGCAGCTAAAAGAGAAAAAAAAATAACACAAGGTAACCCAATCAGAGATTTCTGAACTGCAAGTTCTCTGGTTTCTCTTTCATGTTTTGTAAACAGTCCCAACCTAATATCTTCTTGTAATCCTATGGCTTGCAATTTGTTTCATATGTATCTATGCTAATGTTTTATCCAATCACATAGTACTAATTGTAAAAAGAAGCCTGTATATTCCTTGTCACAGCTTTGTAGACTCTGTGCTAATTATTTTCTTATTTTTTTTTAACAATATGTGTTTGTGTATTTGTATGGACTTATATTTTAGAGAAAATTTACGTGATCAGATTTGAATGTACTTGATACACTTTGAAAAGCAAAAACCGAAAAGTATCATTAAATGTGCTGAGGCAGTGGGTATATGTCTTTTACACTTCAGTAATTGTCTTTCACATATTAGGTACACTGAAGAAAATATTGCTGTGAAGTGGAAAGATTCGAAGTATCATTGTAAGTAGAACATTACTAGAATCAAGTATAATTGAATAAATTGGGAAATAAACTATTCAAATAATTCAAGAAAGTACAGAAAAGTATCAAGCATTTTCTTTTTGGAATTGATTTAGGGCTTTGAAATACTGTTATTGGATCTTTAAATCTATGGTCCATAAGACACTGATGTGCCAAAATTCTTATTTAAAAAGTGAATATCAGGAATTACTTCATTATTCAGGAAACGACAACCTTGTGTATGTGAAACAGTAAAAACAACAAAGCCCCAAAGCATCACGTTTCTTTTAACTGGTAGCATGTACTACTGGCTGTATCAGGTCATGTTGCACAAAGCAATCAAATTCAAATGCTATTTTTGAACACTTTTTGTTACCTACAAGCAGTGAGTCTTTTACTGTTATCCATGGGAAGGAGTCAGTGGCAGGTGTTCTGCTTCTGGCATAGCCCTGCTTTAGAATTTATGGGATTCTTTCTTTTTCCAAGGAAGCTTTCATTAAATGCTGTTACAGCTCTCTATGCATAGTCAACAACCTAGATTGAAACATAAAAGAAGAACAGAATTCCTTCTCCCTGCAGATTCTGAACAAAAGGAATATATTATCCTAATGCTTATTGTAGGGAAGAATGATGCCTAGTATGGTACCATTTATGGTTATAATAAAGAACGGGTTGCTGATAAGACAAGCTGTTCATTAGAATGCCATTGGCAATAACAGTAAGAAGTACATAACTAGATGTTTCTGCCAGCCTTAAAGGCATTCTGTGCTCGTGAACAACCCTTAGGATATTCTTTCAACAAATTTCAAACTTTTATTTGCCTCAGGAATGTATAGGTGTCCTGTAGATTAAATCTGTGATGTGAAAAAATTTATCTCAGGAACTCCCCATACACAGAAATCAAAATGTAATTATTCTGGTGTGTATCTTTCAGAATCCATGAATTTAATTTATACTCATAATAATTTACATAAAACTAGGGAAAAACTGTACTGGTTGGGTTTGTTTGTTTTTTTGTTGTGGTGGGTTTTTTCCCCCTATTCTATCAGCAGAACTTAGTCCTACTTTTAAGATCTGCATGTTGTATATCAGTTTTGTCTAACTGAATAACATGAATATCATCAGGTTATTCCTTTGTAGCAATAAGATTAAATTCATTATCACACTTTAAATTGATATTTTTTTGTTAGCAGTTGAGAATAAGTACAAAATTGAATTAAGAGAATGAATTATGTCATGATAATGGAAAATAAATTTAAGAAAATGAAGTTCTAATGGAATTTTGTTCCAATATGACTTTGTAATGGATGTTTATTTGCCTTGTAGGTTTGGTAAAAGTTAAAAATAGGGTTTTTTTAAAGGAAATACCAATATAAATAACGTTAAAAGTTGTCATCCGAAAGGCATGGATATTTCATGGCAGATAACAAAGGTTATTTCATGTAGCAAGTTCTTTATATAGGTAAATCATATAAAAATGCATTAAACAGAGTTAGATGATATATATTGATGTTTATATTGTAAGCATATTTATGTGGTCTATTGACAAGAAATCATGCTCTGACCCTGCTTTGAGTTGAATGGAAATGAGATAGTGCTGATATGAAAACTGGAGAAGAGTTTTGGCAGATTCTCTAACAGCAGAATAACTGTGACATAGATAAAAAGTCAACCCCCTTGTGCTTACCTCAACCTCTTGCGAGCTTCCCTTTTTGAATTTTGTCAGGAGCTTGTTCTTCATCCATACAGGCCTCCTTCAACCTCTTCTTTACTTCGTATATGTCCAGATGGACTGCTTTTGAGGTAAGAGGTAACTCTTAGGAAACCTACAAACTCTCGTGGTAACTCCTCTATTTTCTCCAGGGTAATGATCCCCTGGGATTCTTCCAAGAACAGGTCACTGTCTCTGGTAGTCCAAGGTTAGGACATCACTATTTGCCTTGCTCCCTTCTCTCATGAGCAAAAACTCTGCAACTCACAGCTACAGCAGTCAAGGTTGCCTCGAATCTTCATATCTGCAAACAGTACTACCTCAGTTTCAAGTATGAGGTCCAATGAAATACTTTCCCTAAGCAGCCACTTGATCTAGAGGTTCTGTTCAATGCAATCCAGAAACCTCTTGTGTAGGGAAAATAGATTATGGAAATGAATTAGCATAGTGTAGGAAAATAATTGATCTTAGATTTTGCACTAGACAGCTCAGCATGACTGATTCACTTTTACAGCAACTTATGGGCATAAAACCACATAGATACACCTAGAACTCTCAATATTCTTAGTGAATGTCTCATACTGAACTTCATGGTAAAAAATAGAATCCAAAAGCTGCATATATGAAGTTACTAAGTAGTTTTAAAGGAAAAAAAAAGAGCCAATTTTTTTCTTGGTCATGATGCCAAGACAGGTTAAGTTCATGCAGATAGTAAAATAGGCATAATCCTAGGAAGGAATGGTTGGAAAAACAATGTAATGTGTAACAAAGCTTATGTGTGCCTAAATTTGTCTGGTATTTTGTGAATGCTTGTTGATTTCCTGTATTCTTATTGTAGCACGTATGAACTTAATCATACAATTTGTAGTGGTTAAATTCATGTACTTCAGGAGAAACAAGCATCTTATTAATTTATCTGTGTTCAGTACATTTGACTACTTTTTAGCTCAGCAGTTTGTCATAGAACGGGAATAATTCTGTTTATGACAGATTATTCCAAATTTATCTAAAACTCTATAAACTGGTATATATGTATTATTATTGACCTAGTATGGTATACATAAACTTCTTTGAATGATTTAGTTTCTTTATTAGTTTCTTACTAGTGTTAGTTCACTACTAACCTAAAATGAGTTTACCACTGTAACTCATTGGAACAATGAGTAACATTGCATTTTATTTTGAAAGACAGTACCTTAACTAAAGTCTTTCTTCCCATATATTTAAGCTTTTTGTATGAAGTATTTTTTATATGTGAACTTTCTTAGTTAATTCAAACAGAATGTACTCTATTATATTTATTGAAATAGCTTGTATTTTAAGCAGGAGTTCGTTTGGCTTGTGTTGGTCCTATGAGTATGCATTTCATAGTCTTAAAATTTCCCCTGTAGAGGTTCTGTCTTATGTATAATGAGCTTTACCCATATTGTCAGAAGTTCCACCTTGTTGGAGGAGGAAAGCTGTCAGTTTCAGATAAGGTGTTCCTGTTAAATGTTTTTTTATCTGTGCTATAAAATATAGACTCCCATACTCTACTGCGTAGCTGCTTATAAAACTACTTTCTGACAGATTATAATACAACCCCAAAAGTCCTCAATCACCATGAAAGACCATAGACACACTTCTAAAGATTACGTTTCAATTTTTACCCAACCGTTGTTTTGCATTTTTACAAAATTCCACTAAAGTAGTTATTAGTTCCTTCAACACCATTACAGGTGTGCTAAAATATGCAGTGAAATGTGTATATTTCATAGATTATTGTCTGATGAATTGTTGTTACTATCAGAGCACAATTCATAGCACTATAAACTAAGATGAAAATAGGAGGCAATGAAACATTATGATGTGCAGAAAAATTTTATGTATTCTAACACAGTCCTTTATATCTATTAAAAGAGAATAGAAACAATACAGGTCTTCTAATTCTTAAGCTAAGTACAAAAAAGGGCAGAGTAAGGAAAATATAACTTGCTTAAAGAGATCATGCTCACATTTATATCTATCATGTGTTTTGTTACTATTGATATCAAGATGGTTGGAAACATTTCCTCTGGTTTGTCTTAAGTTTCTAGTGGTGTCTTTGATCTAGAAGACTTCAATAACCTTTTTATTGCAAGTGGTTTTATGGTGAAGGAGAGAGAGAAATCAATAAAAGTACCTAACAAATACCCAAAGCATGCAAAGGTAAACCGACCTTCCTGTTTAGCAAAAGATCCTTTACAATAACCTTTCACCCGTACTTTGAACTTACTTTTTCATATGTGAACAATTTACCCTGAAGTTGCTATCATACAAAATTGGAGGTCAGCCAGTTGCAGATGTGAGAATTGTAAAATCGCTTGGAGAAACATGGCTTTGTATTTATTATAAACAGAAAAACTGTTCCCCAAAATGATGGAGGAGAAAGAGAAGAGGAAAGGAAAGAGGAAGGGAAAAAAAGAAAAAAGAAAAAGGAAAAAGAAAAAAAAAAGGATGAAAAAAAGGAGGGGAAAACAAATGGGAATAAAATAGAAAGGAATTCTGAGCAAGAGAAGAGATGTTCCTGAAGTTTACTTGATTCTTTGCTAACCAAATATAAAAAGAGATGCACTTTTGAACACAGGTTGTTCAGGAGAGAAATAATTGCCTGAACCAGAACCTCATATCACAGTTCTTATTTGTAACCCTTGATTTTTATCTACACTGTAGGAATAATTCTGTTCTCGTGTTTTTGTAACCTTCATAAGGGTTTTTTAAAGGTAAATTTGATAAAAGCTATTATAATTTAAACCATTTTATATATATATATGTGTATGTGTACATGCTTATGTCTCTGTCTTCATTATATATGTCCTTAAGTATTAAACTTAGTTATGTCATTGTTAGAAGTTGCTTACGTAAATACTCTCTTTTGTTTAAATAGAATATTCAAAACATTACTTAATTTCTTGAAAAAAATCAGCAAATAACAGAAACCTTACAAAAACAACATAAAAACTGAAATAAATTCACATCCCTTAAGATGAAGAATTTCTGAAGGAAGTTAACAGCAGGTATAAATTTGCTTATTTTCATGCTGCACAGGAGATAACACATTTTAATCAATCCAAAAAGCATTTTTGCAAACCACTGTTTTTGAGAAAAACTCATAAATCTCATCCATGTTCTCTTTCCAAATTATGAAGTAGATCTGCAAAAAAAAAAAAAAAATCTGAGCTATAGACTACGCTTCTATTAATGAACTTATACCTGACCAATTAATACTCTGTGATAAAACTTACAGCACACCTTAGTAAACAGTTGCTATGACTATTTGTTTCAATCTATCTTACATTCCCCCAGAAAAAATATGCATCAATATTTGGTTGAAATTATGTGGGAACAATTTCCAGTGGACAATTTTCAGGAAGACATGATATTTTCAACATGAAAACACTTTTATTATCATGGGCTTGGACACGTTAGGAATGGTTTTGGACGTATTTGATCTATTATTGCCTTGACTTATAAGGTCATAAGGTCTCACACCACTAATAGAAATTGTACTGTGTGTATTTTACCTTTAACTGCAGGAAATGCTCGTCAGGCTTCTCTGAGAGATCCAACAGTTGCTATTTTCCTAGAATAAAAAAAGGCAAATGAAAACTATTTCTGGCTTCACCTCGACAGATTATTTTAATGATCTTACACATATTTCACCGTCTTTCTCAATAAAAAGATGGTTATCTTCTATATATTGTTGTATTTAATCTCTGATATTTTAGTTACCTTTTATTTATATTGAATCAAACTAAATGTCCTAGATCAAGTAAAACATCATAGAAGTACTTTTTTTTAATTGGATAATAAACAATATTTACTTAAGAGACACAGTATTTTTACTGAAAGTATTACCCACATAATATACACTCTGCTTTCCTGCAGCTCTGTCATAGCTACTGGCTTCCTAATAGCCATTTGAAGATACAGGAAACAAAACAACAAAAATATTAATAAAAAGTATGCATAGCAGCTATTGCTTAAGCAAATCAAGCTCCTCTGTCAACAAAGATTCCACTAGATGAAATTTAATTGAAATTTGAATTAATGTTGACACTTTTTTTATCTCTATAAACTCTTACTAAAGAGATGTATTTTAGTTCACAGTCCCTCTCATTTGTGAGGTTTTGGGGGTCTTTCATGGTTTGGTGTTTGGTTTGTTTTTTTTCCCTTTGAGTTTCCCTCCTGTTACCAGACAGCAATTTTTCATTGCTGCTTAAAGGAGCTGTAGCTTGCTCCTATTCTAGCTGTACAATGCTTGTATAAATAAACATCTCATAATATACCAAGAAAGATAATGAGGTTCATCCTAAACTATGGTATCTCAAGTGTCTTATTCAGGATAGGTTTTTTAACACTTACATACTTTCAGCAACGTTAAACAGCTAGCTGAGAGCACCCACAATAATTAACATCCAAACAGTGTGCCTTGTGAGCCATGTCTAGACTCCATTGTCTGCCAGTTTCCATTCACAGTTTGTGTCCAAAGCTACACTGTCTGTCGCCCTCTGTGTGCTCATCACTTGCCCACTCATCTTTTTCATTTTGTTGTTTCCCTCCTCTCAGGTTAGCAGAGCACCATGCTGTTGCTGCAACACTTCTTCCCTTCCCACTGTGCTTGTTATGTGACTGCACAGAATTGTCATACTCTTCTAAAAGAGAAGTTGTTTCTGCTGTATGACACTTTACACAGCATTTTAATATGTTTTCTTTACTGACTGTCAGGATAGGTAACACGTCTGAAGAAGGAACCTGGACAAGCTCAAGAAGTGGACCTACAGGAACCTCATGAAGTTCAACAAAGCCAAGTGCAAGGTGCTACATCTGGGTTGGGGCAACTCCCGGTATCTGTACAGGCTGGGGGATGAGCAGATTGATCAGCAGACCTGCTGACAAGGACCTTGGGTTCTGGTAGATGAGCTCCCAAACAGTTTTTCTGGTCAGTATGCAGTATTTTTTTTTTCTTCATTTAACATGTTTTTCCTTCTCTTTGCTATAGGAACCATTAATCTGATTTTTTTCTTTACATCAAAATGTGTTCACCATCTATCAGTCTTTGAAAGGTATAGCTTTGAGTAGTCTTACTAATTCACTGGACCCAGATAGTTAATTCTATTTGTAAAAGATGGAAAAAAAATTATATGTCAGTTTACACATGACTCCTTTCAGGTCTATAACCCACTACAAGAATATGAGATGAATCTTCTTGGCCACAGTGCCCATATAAGAGGTAAACTACAGCAGGCCACAGAAGAGCCATTGCTCTGTGTAAGTAATGGAGAGAAAAGACACTTTCCAACCCTGCTGATTCTGTGATTCTATGATTCTCTTGTCCTGCTGCTGAGTCAGGAGCAGTGGCACACAACTGAAAAGTGAAGGATTTACACAGTAGAATATATTTCATAAAGTATTAGGAAAAAAAAATACATCCGAGGAGAAACCCTATAGAGTACACTTTGGGGTTTTTTTTAATAATTTTTGACATTTTGTTCTTAATTCTCTATTATGCAAGTTACCTTCTTTAAATTCTTCAGCATATTTTCTGAGCTGTTTGTATGTCTCCTACTTTTTCTATAAACTTATATTTTACACTTAATAGAGTACTGGACAAGTAAAAATTTTCTTTATATTTTCCGTGATGTCACATTAATCTTTAATCTCTCTCCTCCTATCATCCACAGTCTGGATAACTGAGGAACATGCAGTGTGCTATAGCAGATGTTGAAATTACTTTGATCAGTGCACTTACACTACATAACTTCCTCTGAGCACATATCTGTCCTCATTCTTTCTGACAGTGCTTCAACATTCTTGTAAGATTTGATTCCACACCATCATGAATTTACATATTGTTTATTCCTCCATATCTAAAAAAATATAATGAATAGTTATTGTATTTCTCTACCTCCTAGACCATTTTTTAATTAGATTAAGATCTTTTTTCATGGGGAAAGGAGCTTGAAACTGAGAGCAGGGAATAAAGATAGGGTAGAGTGGGGTGTGTCCTTTTTTTTTCTGTCATGAGATCACACTGTTACACACTATATTTAGTAGTAAAACCATCTGCTTCTTTCCCCACTTTTGAATATTCTCTAAAACATCAAAGACCTTTAAATGTCTGGAACTTGTGTTTCTCCCATAAATAGTGTTGTTTTGAGCATCTCTCTTAATGGTAAAGCAGTGCCATTTTGTAGGCAAAGACTACCTCTTAACACCATTTCTATAGGAAGTTCAAAGAGAATAAATTATTTATTACATTCAAGAATGGGCAAAATGTTCATTAAATATATATAGAGACCTAGATTCTAGCTGGAGATGACTTCAGCAATGAACTTGAGGTGTGCCAGTTATAAATATCTGACTTGACTTGCACCCGTATACAGTATTTTTTACATGCCATTGGATTTATCCCTTTTCTTTTTTTATAACTTAAAGGAAACTGTAAGAAGAGCTTCTCAAATTAAAACAAAACAACCCCACAACTAAGAAGCAATCATTTTGATATTCAAGGAATTTGAAGAAAGGTGAAGCTTCCTTTTTTTAAAGTAATAGCTGTAATGCAGCCACACAAAATCTGAAGTGACACATCAAAGTAATTTGTTGCAATTAGAAATTATTCAGAGCAAATACAGGAACCATTGGGTCAGTATCTTACGAAACTGTTTACTCTAAAATTTGAACTGAATTTCTTTGTCCCTATTTCTGGTTTAAAAATAAAGCTATGACATGAAGAAAAGTAGCAGTAAAGGAGAAAATCTGCCATGGTGTGTACTTGACATTAGCCTACCTGAGTTCTACTGCACAATACTTCTATTATCATATTTTTAATTTGTTCAGTTAATTCAAATTCTGACATCTAAAGGCATTCCAAAGAATGGCTTAGAAGTGTGAAGAATTTGCAGTAAGGATAGAAGGCAACTGAATATTGATACTGAGTAAATAATGATAGAAAAAGACATGGACTGTTAATAGACTATGATCAGGTCATTTATATTAAAACTTCTCCTCTTCTCTGCATAAGTGTGGACAGTATTAGAAGTCTTTCTTACTACTAGAACTGAAGGCTCAAGCAGGGGTAAGTATTTGTATATGACAGGTGCTGTATGTCAGCAGCAAAAATCTGAGGTCCTTTTGCAGTAGAAAATTTGAATTGGCTTTGGAGAGAACTCCTTTCTCTTCCCAAAAATTCTGCCTCCTCACAGAAGATTTATTCTCCATACTTCATAGGATGCCACATTTAAAGCCAACACCCTCCCCACCTCCTCCAAAAAAATAAATTAGAACTATCAACAGTGATTATTTGATTATTAAGACAAGGGAACAAATCAAAGCCAATGTGTCAGAACACACTTAACAACAATCGCTCTTTCAATTACAATCCTATCTTTATATTCCTCTGTAGGAAGCTTTTGCGAAACATTATTCTTTGAGATTTGCTCTTAGTGAGGCCTAAAATAATTTAGTCATACACACAGAGAAAAAGTGAGTATTCTCTTTATCTTTTGTATACAATACAACAGTTAATTGCATAGTATTTATCACTGGTACTTTCATAAGCTTATAAAAGATATACAGTCCATTCATTACAGACAGATGAGGAGTAGACAGCACTGCCTTGTGGAGCAGGGAATAACAAGTCCAATGTCAACAGCCAGAAGAAGAAGCTGAAGGTTAGGCTCCGGTGAAGAAGTGCAGGAGTGACAGCTGTAAGAAACAGAAGAGCTCAAAGTAGGTAGGAGTGACAAGTAATGAGTTGTGATTCAAGATACTGTTGATAAAGCCTTGGCAAAATTGAGTACAAACCAGTAGAGAAGCAAACTGAACAAAACTGAGAAGCTGAGGAGTGCTGTGAGGTTGATAAAATAAGTGGTACTTACATTTCAAAAAGTTACCATCTTTCCTCCAACTTCATTGAAAGCCTTTATCTGAAGGCTTGCCTAGATTTTAAATGCTGCTGTTACCTTCTCAGTAGTTCAGTATTATCATGAGTTGCCTTTGTTTTAACAGTTTCAGTTCATGAACAGCAAGTAAAGAGTAGCATTGTAGTTTTCTGGACTAGTTTTACTTTTGTGACTAGAAGTTCCCCAAATATTTAAAAGTGTGAACTCTTTCTTTTATGACTTTCACCACTTTTTCATAATGGTTGAGTTCACATACTGGTAATCAGTTGTGATAAATTCTCATACTGAATAAAACCAAATTCCCTTGAGGACTAAGTGTTAGTGTGAATTTAGCAGGCTTCCAAATCTCTGTGAGCATGCAATTAGGGTTATTATTAGTGTTCTCTGACCTGAATACCCTGCCTCATTTTCACCACTCTCAAATAAACCTATCAGGACCCAATGGCTTGGATTGGAAGGAACCAGAAAGATCACTTAGTTCCAACCCTCTATCACAAGCAGAGATGTCTTCCACTAGACCAGCTTGACTGAAGCCCCATAAAACTATCCTTGACTTCTGTGACAAACTGATCTGAAACTGAAAACATGAATGATGCCTTACACTTAGCAAATGCAGAAGTTAAGGTATTTGGAATAGAATATTTTGTGCTCAACAAGCTAGATTTTTACACTGAAATTTATTTAATGAGAAGATTTCCATTCATCTCAATTTAAGAAATTATCAAGGAAATCTGAGTCATGCGGAAATAACCAATATTTTCAATAAAGCATTTTCTAGATGTTAATCTTTCACTTAATGGTAGAAGGCCTTAAAGTCCTGATAAAAGTAACAAATTAATTCTATTACTTTTTCATTTTTAATGCTGATTTGAGAAGATACTTCATTTCTGAAAAAAGAAATCTGCTTTTACAGCTCTGCTTTGAGGTTTCTGATTAAATCTCTTATGTAGGATCTTTTGTTTAAAGTAACATGAACAAGACCTCTTCCATTTGAAGCCAGGACTGTTCTGTAACATAAATATCTTATAAATATAAAAGTTTTCCACACCATCATCCTCCCAGCAGTAAGATCATATTAAAATCAACCTGTATTTTTTTCAATATGTGTCTTGTTTTTTTGTAAGACTGCTGTTTGTTACTCTGCGTGGAGGTAGAATATCTGAATTTACAACATACTACTTGGAGTGTATCTGTATCTTACCACTAAAGGATGTAAAGAATGTATTATAACAAATATTGTTTGTACATTTTTTTTTTTAAAATACAGCTTAAGATAATATCATATGAAAAAGTTCAGGCAGGATTGCAACTATAAAATGAGATTGTGTGAGCACACTGGAAGTAATGAACATCATTTTAGAAAGGAATAAGTGTTATCCTTCCTAATTCTTAGCTTGTATTCAGCTAAAAATTTCAGAAATTAACTTTGTTGCTATTAATTTTTTCATTCGTATTTCACTGGTTTATGCTATTGTCATAGTTTGAAATTGGCCCCCCTTGAGAGTTCGAGGGGCTCAGAGGTGATTGGGTGCCAGGACAGTGTTCCCTGGAGAGCCAATCACCACTCATGTTTGCTTCTGTTGAAAAATCATATATCACATCACCGGAAACGGTTGGCATTGCAGTCTTGGTTGTTTTTGCTGTTGGTGTCTGCTGCGTGTAGGTGGACAAGGCCAGGGGGTGACTGGGCTCCCTCTCTTCCCCTCCAGGTGGGAGAGGGGAGCCCTGCGACCCCCCAACTCAGCCTTTGGCTAGAGTTAGAGTCAGCATTTGGAGTGTGTGCTGTGATGGAAGAGATTCACAACACCTGAGGTAAGAGGGAGGAGGTTAGGCCTTCTTTCCCCCCCCTGCAGCTGTGGGACGCTTGGGACAGTGCATAACTGAACCGAGCTGCCTGTGGCCAAGGCTAGGGGGCTTTTTTTCCCCCCACTGCATTTAGACTGGTGGGGGGTGGATTTTGAGGCTCAGTGCTTGAGCAGAGCCAAGTGGACGGGCTGATAAAATCAACTCGGTGCTTGGGAGAATCCCAGGCAAAATTGGAGACAGGCCAAGAGAGGCTCAGGAGTTGCCTGCCGAAGCTGACCGGAGGCAGCCAAAAACTGACTTAGAGGAATGAAGATTCCAGGACGCGTACCCTTGATAAGCTACACTGCAGCAGCTTACGAACTGAGGTGGGACAACGAGAGGGAGAGATCACCAGCAGCAGGAGAGCAAGGACTCAAAGCTTTCTCGGACTTTATGAGGAGGAGAGACTACAACAAACAACTGCTGGACTTGGTGAGGAGGGAGTGTTCAGGAGCCCAGAACACTCCCACAGCAAAAGACTGTGTTACACATCAGCCTTAAAGTTTCTCTCCAGTGTTAGGATAAATTGTTGAGAAGGGGTAGGGGAAGCTTGGAAATTGGATTTTAGATTTCTAATGTAGCTCAAACTGCTACAGCTATCCAAGATGAAGTTAAGCTAACCATAGCAAATAGACCTACCAGACATGTTTTTACTGTGCCTTCATTCCCTATATTTCCACTTTCAGCTACCCCCTATGATCACAACTCTATCTGTGACTTAACAGGTGATGACTAACTCCATTAGAAGGCCAAGATATATCCCAAGGCATAATGTTTTTCTCTTCAATGATAAAATGGGTCCTAATAACCATTATAGAGCATTCTGTATTAGTGAAAATTAGTGAAATTTACATGCTGATGAGAACTAATTAGCTTCCTAGTATTTACTTGGGACAGAAATATTAATGTTTTTCACTCCAGCATTACAGTTGGTTTGAAATATACTTAAGTGAAACCAATTATCTTGCAAACATCCATCCCTCTCCATGTGTAAGGTAGGATACAAGATACCACAAAGAGTAAAGGGCTGAGCACTAACCTTCCTTGGCCATTGCTGGGCATGCAATAAGGCTTTGCTGCAAGATACCAAGAATATGGTTTGGGCTGTTTTTCTCATGCAAAAGAGCATGAGAGGTGTAAAGTGAATTACATTTAATCGCCAAAACAAATAAAGGATCCTGGCTAAAGTGGAAATCTTTGATAACAGAATAGTAAATAGCAGATTTCTATTTCTTCCAAGTATTCCCCCATGAATTCATATATGCTATTATTGATTTAGTCTGCTGGAATTTTGAATGTATTTGAGGTTACTAAGGTTTGTCAATAGCAAAAATGTCAGCAGGTGAATTCATTATTGTTGTCTCCTTGTATACATATAACTAACTTAAGAAACTAGCAATATCTCATTTGCATGGATTATATTCAAGGTCAGCAAATGCAAATAATCAGCTCATATAGGAGACATTTTATTAAATAACAACTAACAGTAATTTTTGTTACACAGATTTTAGTTATTAGGTCTAAGCAAAGATCTTAATAAAACCTGTTATAATTGATTTCTAAAAATAGCAGCAATAAAAATCCATTATGTTGATGATGAAATCATAAATGTATTACACAATTCACTACAGTAAGTAGAGCAACATTACTGTGGTTGTTCACAAAAACAGTGAACACAAGCAAAAATAATTTCTATTTGTTTTTGTATTTACAGACACACATATGAAGTGTTATTGTCGCACTGTGACTTTATCACCATGTCTTACTCTAGCAAAAAAAAATTAATATTCTTAACTTTTATTTTCAGGTTTAATAAAAGAATGGTTGACAGTGGCACCATCTCATTAAATGGTCTTATTCATTTTACATTTTCAAGAAGATATAAATTTTACTTGTAACATTTGTGGGTTTTTTTTGTTTTCAAATCAGTTTTTTTAAAAGTACTTGTGGTGGTTTGAGCCACAAATTGTTTTCTTAACAATAGAAATAAAGAGTAGGAAGAGGTTTAATAACATTTACACACGTAATAAAACTTAGCATCTCACCATTTTAGAGCCCAATGTGTTCATTAATTTATATTTTTTAAATGTAAACCTGGCTGATACAGAACCTTTATTAGGTTTAGCAGTTTCATATTCTTTTAGCTATGCTCAAGAATGCAAGATAAGTCTTTTATCAGTCAGCAAGCAAAATTGCTACACATATTGTAAAAACTGGAGCAATATAAGCAGTTTACTAGGGAGCAAAACTTGTCTATCTCACATTGGCCTTTTTAACTACCAGCCCGCTTGTAGCAAATGTGTGTAGAGCCCTTCCCAAATCTTGATTCATGAAGCCTAGCCAGGATGACTAGGGAGCAAAACTTGAGTTAAATAAATTTACCCACAGATTGTTTCAGCATAGATTGCATGCTGAATACCATTCAATTGCTGGACTGAGGATGAAGAGGAGGATTTGAAACCTTCTGTTTTATAGTGTAAAGAGGGAGAAACTGAATTGTTTTAACTAGAATTGAAACCAGACAAGCAAGGAAAAAAATAATGCTGAAAACACAGTTCAAGATTTGCTCATTAGGAATCCAGCTCAACCTGCTGGTATGCAGCACTTTTCTCTCTTCTGGGGAGAGAAAGGGAGTAATGACAGTGCTTTCACCTGCCAAGGAAGTCACTTTCAGCCAGTATTTTCTGTTTTGCTGCACACACACGAGAACCCTCTCCTGACAATTTCTTTTATCATTTTGTTCGTTGATTTTCCTCCAGATTTTGTGATTACATTCTCAGGAAGAGAAACAAGTTCTCTCTGTCACAGTAATTTCTATTAAGACTTTCAGAATCTCTGTGTTTCTTTATCTATCATTCTCTCTCTCTCTTCCTTTCACTCTTTTCTCTTTCTCTCCATTAACTAAACAGTTCCAAGATTTCTCTACTGAAGTTCTACAATATTCACCTTTTAAGAAAACTAACAATGAGACCACTGCAGTGATACATGTTTTTGCTCTGGAAAACTACATATTTCTTCAGCGGGGGGAAAAAAAAGGAAAAATCAAATAAAAAAAAAATCAACAAAAGCAACAACTTATGATAAGTTTCTTGGGCTTTTATTAGTTGCATTAGAAAACACAAGAATATTATAAGGGATGAAAATTGTGTTTAAAGTAATGCTTCATAGACCAATTTTTTTTACTATGTTGCATTGTGCTACACCAATAATTAAAAGGAATATAATATTCTTTAATATACAGAGCATACCCCTAAAACAAAGGCACATCTCAATTGAAATTTCCAGAATTTTCTACCGTACACTGATCTCCCGTTGTACATCAATACTACTTGGTATAGGTTTTTTGGACACATCTTTGTCAGCCTATATGCTATAGACACTTGCTATGGGATCTGTAGCTTGAAGGTCAGTTGCCTATGTACAAAAAAAAATTATCTGGGAAAGCTCATTTATGAAGGTGCTTAACCCTCGCTTGGCTCTTAACTTTAATAAATTCTCAGAATTACCACTGTTCTTTAGGCGCTTAAACTGAGCTACTACATTACAAGGAACAGGAGTTGCTAGAGTAAAATACATAGCTTAAACTCTCTTGAGGTGTTGAAATAATCCAGATAGATGTTTAACCTCTGCAGTTGGAAGGACTTGGTATCTTAACACTCCTCAAACATACAATACTCATGCATGTCTTTGTGAATATCTACTACACTAGTTGGGAATGCTTACATTATGAAATACAGCCAAATGGAAGAACATCACCTCTTTGCCCTACTTTCTCAAGATTCTTCAACTTGTTTATATATGTTCCTCATCTCTGTGTGCATAATGACACTCACTATTCTCTTGACATCTTATTTCAAAACTGGTCTTTTCTGTTCAGGCCTTTGAATATTCTGTCTGAATTCCTATTAATATTCAATGTTAATATTACCTTATTTCCCATTTGTCATGCCCATTGACTTTGAATGCTTTCATTTTTGCTGCTTTTTCATATGGTACAGGGCACACTGTGTATCTTTAGTATATTTTTCACTAGGAAATCAGAATTTAATCTATATGATACATAGCATAACTGGAGTTTAGAATGTTCTTCATTAAATGTATTCAGTGTAGGAGTGGAAAGTTCAAACATGCATTCAAACTTCATTAAAATGAAATTTTGCACCTTTTGAACTTCTCATAAAACAGAAAACAGTGGCTTCTGGTTTTGCTTTTGTCCGAAAAAGGAGAAATAAATAAAGATCAATAAGGAACTATAATGTAAAGATACCTAGAGATAAAAATAAATTGAACATTTACAGATTTTGTTCCACATCTTATAGGAAAAGATTTGTATTTTTTGAAGACAAATTCTAGTTAGGAGAAAAAATTAGTGAGTACTATAGCTACTTCCTCTTTATTTAAAAAAAATCAAGATAATTTACCTTTAAATCCAACACTATTCTATGTTTTCAGTCTAAATTATTGACAATTTTGCACGTTCTACCACATTCTGCACTATCTCTTCTGTCCAAAATAAAAATTTGACAACCTTTCTGTGAATGCCAGATTGAACTCTGAATAACTAAGACTATCTGTGAGTAGGAAGATGGAACAAGTAGAGTCTTACAGCTTCAGTGCATTTACAAATTTGACTCTGGAAAAAAAAGAACAACTTTCATCTGTCAAAAGCCTTTATAGGGCAAATATTCATTTTTAAACAAAGGACAAAACTCCAAATAGACAAACACACACAGTACTATAGTTAAAGAGATTATATACCACTTAAATACTTATGCCTAGTATTTCTGAATAGTTGTCTCTACTAAAATTGTTAGTAGTAAACTGCAAAATGCTCTTTAAAGGAACTCAGATGAAATTTAGGCCATATGAAAATTCTTTTTCAAAAGCGAGTGCTAAACCACTCATTTCAGTCTATTTTCATATGCAAATAGTTGTTTTGCTTCTATTAAGAACTTAAAGACAGAAACAAACAACAAAAATTATTTGCATTTTCATTGCTTTTATCAGCAGTAAGAGGTTTTTTTTATATCCCTCTGTGAAGTAAATACAACCCAGTGTGTTTGTTTATAATTTAAGATGCTCAAAGAGTTTGAGATGATTTCTGAAATGAGTTAGTTTTTATATGCCTTTAGGATCTTATGAGGAACTGCTTAAAAAAAAAGTATTTCTCTAAATAGAAGGAAACTATAGCTGTAATATGTCTTAGTAGATCTCTATTTTGTTATGAAATAATATATTAATATATTTGCTCCATTATTAGGCTTTAACTATATCATACTTAATGTTCCACATATTTGAATGTCTAAGGTATGTAAAGCACAGTAAATTGGTAACTAATTCCAGAAGGTTTTATATATTTCAGTTCTCAGAATGGTATCAAGAACATGCACCAGCTACCAGTTATATGAACATAATCAGCATGTTACATCAGAATGAGACCAAGGAAGCTTGCCTGCAAAGCAGAGTTAGCTGGTAAAACAGCATTGAGGATAGGAGAGGATGCAAAATTCTTCCCTTTCTAAAGATAGAATATTTCACTGAAATTTTGAGAAAGTAGCATTCGTACTGTCATTATTCAGTATTCTCCTGAGTATATGTGTTTAAATTTAGAGCTCATTGTCAAAGTATTAACGTAAAATTCCAACAGCTAGATCACCACTCATGAGCTTTTCCAATTGAGTAGAGAGTTCACATATAACCACCAACAGTTATGTGCTCAGGAGTAGTTTATCTCTGAACTCTACTCTTTCAAGAAGACTTGGTAAAGGAATGCCTAATTTCTGTGTCCAAAGGAAGTCTGTGTCTGAATTGACTTTGAACTAATTGGACTCTGGAATTCTGAAGATGTCTGGAAGTCTAGGGATGTTCACAGGCACAAAAGTACCCGATACTCTAAAACTGAAGCTGGACATTATCTAGGTAGCATGTATTTTCCAAGGCTAAATGACAGCTAGAAGAATAGGGCTTTGGGTTTTTTTTATTTTACTTTTAAGATCTCAGTGACATTTCACAGCCAAAATGAACCTGTTTTAGGCAGCTATGTACTAAATTTAAGAATCTGGTTTTAAAGTAAGGAAACTTGTTTCAAATTGTTACATGGCTTTCATGCAAAGAACAAAAAGAAAAGACAGAAAATACAAAATAAAGTTACTGGCTAAAAAATACTCTTCCTTTCCAAAAAAACATACTAGACATCTACAGGAAAATGAATTTCCACTTTTTAAATAAATGTGATACTTCCCTATTTTTCTCAATTCCAGGCTTCTATAAATAAAAACAAATCAAAGCAAAACTCCCAAACAAATTACTGGCCAACCTCAAACAAACAAAAACAACAACCCCCCCCATCCAACCAGATTTACTTTACAGATAATGATTTTTTTTCTTCAGTCAAATTGATCCTCATTTACTTTTGATAGCCAAATCATATGTGTTATTTGAGATCTTTGGAGAACTGCTTTAGAATTTTCTAAAAGGTGTCCTGATAAACAATCACTTGGTCTGTGGAAAGGATTGTGAAAATATATGGTATCCATCAAAGTCAGTCCTAAACAAAGAAAAATGAAATCTGAAATCGGTGACTTAGAGGGCTTAATAACCACTTCTCACACAGGAAAAAATAAAATGGTTTTGTTTCATGTTGTTGAATGACTTTGTGTGTTTTCCTGCAGTATACCTAACAAACAGATAAAATGTGTTCCGAGCTGCCTCATTTTGTCTGTAGACAAATGTTTTGTGAAAACATCTCTGTTTTCTGGTCTGCCTAGAATTTTGATTAACTTATAAGGCTGTTAAGAAAGATAGTTTACTCTCTATGTTTTTAGTAAAATTTCCAAAAATATCAATATTTGGACTTAATTACTTTTTTTAATCATTTAAGTCTGCACAACTGGAAGTCCCTTCTTGTTCTGACTTAGAGATACAAATATCATGGGATAACTTTTGATCTTTTTGTGTTAGGTTTCTAACCATAAGGGAACAAAATGAATAAGCCTCATAAGAAAGGGGGGGGGGAAGCAACCTAGTTCTTATTACAGTTTGGATATATTCATTGAAACAGTTGATGAATTTTCCAAATAGTTCATGTAGTTTCCACTCATTCAAGAACTATCATTAACACATGCAACTACTATATTATCTAGGTTACTTTTAGTGGTACTCTTGCATTTGTAAATATATGATAAGTCACAAAAATTGCATTAAAATGATGCATGGTTTTCAAATTTAATATGAACAAAGATAAGAATATAATTATTTCTATACTTCAATTAATTTGCTTTTCAATAGTGTTCTGATTATTAAATATCAGAATGTTAGTCCTATAATTATACTCAAGAAAACTGATATGCTAGCTTCTCCCTTTAGTCAAACTGTTCTAAAAACAACAACAGTTCACAGAGATTTTAGTAGGCTCACAATCAGATGACTCTGAAGAATAAAACTAAATAAACTGTGTTGATACCAAAGTGCTGAGCCTACATACTTCCAGAACACCTCCTTCATTTGTAATGTCACCTAAAGTTTCAGCACTGTCATCAAAACCAGCTGGTGAAATAGCATTAAGGGCTAGATTTCTACATGTCGTAATGGCTGATGTGCTTTACTAAACAAAGGCTGTACTTCAGTTGTATCTTTCTTCTTAGTGTTAGTCACAGCTAGCATGAAAATAACATTTTGGGGGCAGGTAAGTGTCTAAAGTGTACACACAGAACAGATCTCTCTGTCTGATTCTGTTCTTGCTTGGCCCACCTCAGGGATCCTTGCTCACTGTTGGCATACAAGCAAATGTACTAATTTTTCATCATTTTCTAAAGCTGACATTTTGATAGCAGTCCTTATAAAATAAAAATCCATTTCTTAATAGAGAATAGTATTTATATATGTGTGATAAAAATGGACTAAATAGTCCTTAATTGTTCATTCTTGGTGTATGTTTAAAATTATTAGGATTAATTTAAGGACTAAAACTGTGTATTCCTGTTTTAGTGTGTCTCACCTGGGGTTCAGGTGCTTGAGAGGAGTCAAATACATCATCAGCAGAGCCCTACTATTCCACTGACTTGCACAGCTTCTAATATCCTTCCTCAATCCTGTTGCAACTCACATAGTCTTCATCTCCTGGAAAGTTCAGGATTATTGCTCTCCACCTAGGATTTCCTGAACTGAGATGAAGGACACAGGACAGGCAACCTTCAATTATTTCTTTGCCTGCTTCACACTTGCAGCCTTCTATTAATACTTCTGGGTGAGGTCTGGGAAACAGGCTTTCCAGCCTCCTCCGCTTTCTTGACTAGACAGGAAGATGTAGAAAGAGTTTATCAACTTCTGTGGGGAGTTAATTTGGTTTCTTCTTTTAACCCTCTGAATTTCATTTTCAATAAATCTTTTCACTTTTCTGTTTCCATAACATGTGAGTTGAAACTTATTCTGTGGCTGTGGTCTCTTAAGTGTGCAGGAAATTTAGCTGCCAAGGCCTGTACATCTATAATAAAAAAGGGCAAAAGAACACAGACTGTCACATCTTGAAAAGTTGGGATATAAAAAGCCTGCAAGGCCTGGGCTGCAGAGTAGGGTAGAAAGGATTTCTGTACTGGGCTTGTAGTGGTTGCAGAGTCTGAAAACTTTAGATGCCAAGGCACATGGAGTTGGGATACATGAAACAGGGTGAAAATAGAAGTCAGGAACCAAAATACAGTTGCACTGTTTGATTTCTCTTTTGAATAACAGGTATTTACTACAAGCAGTATATTCATAAAGCTTAGTCTGCCTGCAGAGGAATGACTGAGCTGCACCCACGTGTTAGTGTTGGTGCCAGCACTCAGGGTGCCCTCAGTTTTTGCGAACATTGCAGAGGAGCACAACAAGAAAACATAGTCAGAAAGGAGAGGCCATAGCGTGGCAAGAGGCAAGACTCACCACCTTTCAAAGAACAAGGACAACCTGCATTTCAATAACCAATGGCACTTATATGTTGCATAAGCACAATGTGAGTTTTTTGTCTAGTTGTTTTTTTATAAGTATCAATTCCCCTCCAGACTTTCTCTCTGTACTGATGATAAATTTGACCGTTATTCACACAAAGTAACACGTGATGTGGAATGACAGACAATTATTCGCACTGAGAGTGAAAAGATATACTGTTTTTAAAAAACACGTATGTAGTATTTAGCAACAATGCAATGAGGTATTTTTTATAATGCCCTTTTATAACTGAAAACACAATCCAGTTGCCAGGAAATTTGTTTCATGTTTGCCTGACATGCTCAGTACAAGAAAAACTACAGCAATAGAGAGAATATAATTTGTTTCTGTCTTATGCCTTGTTATAAACTATGGCATTTTTCCTGCCTTGAAATAACTTTAGATCCTCTAACTGATGTAGTAAAATAAACTTAAATTACTTTGCGCTCAGTTGCAAGGAGGTAAGTCTCACTATAGGAAAAAAGTATTCTTCATCTCAAATATATTTCGGTCATTAGCTACAGATAATCAGGAGTACTACAGTATCTTTCTATCTGCCTCATTCCAAAATATGTGTATTTAGCAAAACTAGGGTTCTAAGTAACACTGATCAGAAGAGAGAAATCATAGTCATATCTCCTCTGTCTTAGCCTAACTGCTGGAGAGAAGGGACATGTTTTAAACTAATATTACAATCACATTAAGAACAACTTGAAAAAATATGTTCTAAAGGTAAAGTGATTCTTCTGGTCAGCTTTTTAAAATAGGAAAAAAAGACAAAAAAAGCCCTCCAAAAGCCTTGTATTTCTATTTTTCTATTATCTTCAAGTGTTTCTTGCGACCTTCAGGATTAATAATGTAATGTTTTACATGAATCAACCATACAATAATGCAAAGCTTAAACGCTTCCTGAATAAAGAGTACAAAAGCAGTACTAGATAATAAGAGGATAACCATTAAAATAGCTATCAAGTAACAAGGTGTTAGAGATAACAAGAAAGTTACCATAAATACTGCTACAACATTTCATAAAGCAATATCTATAAACATCAGTAAATATTTGTAATGGAATAGGTTTGAAATACTCTTTACAAATTCCATTGTTGCCTTCTGTTAGTTTGTGAGAAGATAACGAGTCCTTTGAGATTAACACAAGGTAAACCAGGGAGGAGTGGCTGCTTCAGAGAACAAATCACTCTTTCCTGTTGACCTAGTTAGAGTTTACTTCTCAAAAATAGGTCTGTTCCCTAACTCTTTCATAACCCTCAGTGCGATGTAAAATAGGAACACATTCCATAGAATGGGGAAACAGATTCACTTCTGGTTATGCTGTGCTCTTTATAATGCACATGGGAAAAAGAAACTTAGAATTCTCTTATTTTAGATAAGAAAGAAGAGAAATTGCAATATTGCTTTCATACAGTCTTCATAATATAAAGCAATCTGTTTTTCAAATGGAGTGCATAAAAGATTGGGGAATAGGGATTTAAAGTTTTTTAAACTTTAAACTCCAAGAACCACAGATGAAGTTTTCTCTAAGCTTCAAGTGAAGTTGTTTTTGTATAGTAGCCTCGATTCAGTCTCGGCTTTCTGTTTATGTCTTTCTCTACCAGTGCAAAATTTATGTTAAGTGGATATAAAGTGCAACCAAATCAGACATGGCTCTTTATACCTACTGTACATTCATTCTGCTTTAGCTAAACTGACCACAACAAGGCACCTTTCTCTCTTCTATGTGGAATTGTTGAAAAAAGATATTTTTTTTTTTTTTAGTGATCATTTATTTTCATTTTTGCTGTCTTTAAAACACTAGTCACGGAGACTTATGGAAAATTAGAGATGGTTTTCTTCAGAAAAAATAGTCTCATTATTGTGTTTTACTGTGTTAGTTAAGTGTTCTGCTTGTGATCTGCCAGTAAGCCTTTACAGTGAAAGGAGAAATATCAATTATGTTAAGTGGAAAATTATTTGGAGACTAAAAGTGCAAGAGACCTAATAGAATTAAAATTTGGCCAAAAAGAACATCTGTTCAGGATTAATTTGGGATAGACTTTTAGCATGCTTATGTCAGAGACCACAGAAGTGAAGCCGCTCCCTAAGGGAATGTTAGCCATGAACAGGGTGACCTCAGTACAGGTTCTGACCACAGCCAGCTGCTGGCAACAGTGTCCAGCAACATTTCCAGACTAGGGAAGATGAAAAAAAAATCTGAGGTCTAATTCATGGGGTCCATTTCTTACCATCCAGGCAGGAGCATCAAGAGACAGGCCCAAAGATAAGCGTGAAAACAAGTCACAACATACCTCAGAGAGGGGCATCCAGGAAAGAAGGTACCTGCAAGCTGGGCACGAAGTCAAACAGCATGCAGAGACAGGGCTGGGGACAAGCATGTCTTGGGCAGAGCTCACTGAGAACTGACTGCCCAGGACTGAACTCAGCTGGGCATCCGGGGTGCACAGGACAGGGTGCACCTGATTAGAGCCATTAAGGCCTGTTAGTACCCTTGTGACTCTGAGAGCCAAAAGGGGTAAAATAACAGTAGTCTAAAAGTTTGGGGTAAATATTTAAAAAAACCCCCACAACAACAATCAACAGACTACACAAAAACAATGAACTCACAAAAAAAATCCAAACCCCACAATATTGACATTTACTCCCATTTGATACACTAAAACATACTTGGTCAACTAATAAATTCAAGTAATAAGCTTTAGATCAATGGAACTGTTTAGTGACGACAAATTCTTGAGGGATTTTCATGCTGTAGAGGAATAACTTAAAAATATTTTCTAATTGCAACAAAACCTGAATTTCTTAAAATATTTCTGTTTAAAAAAAACAATGAAATGTCAAATTTACACCAATTTATATCTAATAACATATTGGTGGTTTTTAATCATGGATGGGAGATCTTTCTTTACTGAATTTATATTATTCCTAAAAGGCAGTGAAATATCTACACTGCTTTTAGAACATAGAACTCAACTCACGTTGAGGAACAAGCTTATCTTACATCCCACAATCACCTAGTATGTGAGTCAGTGATTGGTGTGTGAAGTGCACTCTCAGCATGTTTGTGTACAATATGAGATCGAGAAGAGCAAGAAATTTTCTAGGGGCAAGGCTGCTCTTCAGAGGAACCTGGTTGGTCAGGCTGGAGCCATGATCTGACAGGAATCTCTTGAAATCAAATAATAACACATGCAACGTTCTTTATCCGGGTTGGAATAACCCCAGGTAAACAGTGTAGGCCAGGGGTGAGTTGTCTAGAAGGCAGTTCTGAAGAAAGAACTCTGGGATCCAGGTAGAAAACAAGTTGAAAATGAGCCAGGATTGTGCCCCTGCAGTGAGGGGAGCCAAACACATCCCAGGTTGTATTATTAAGAGCGTAATCAGTAGAATCAGGTAAGTGATTTTCCCCCTCTATTCAGGACTTCTAAGACTGCATCTGAAATGCTATGTCCAGTTTTGGGCTCCTGAATGCAACAACGATACTGGCATACTAGAGCAAGTCCATCAAAGGGCAGCAAGATGTTCAAGTGCTGGAGCACAGGGTTTATAAGGACAGGCTGAGAGAACTTGGTTTGTTTAGCCTGAAGAAGAAAAGGCTCAGATCTGCTACAGATTTCTACAGCTGATCAGAGAATACAGAGAAAATGGGGCTATACTCCCCTGAAAGGTGCACAGTTCCTTTTTCCTGAGATAATTAATTTCTGGAAAATACTGACTAGGTAGTAAGGAGGTTTGGGGTTTTTTATTTTTTTTTTTTTGTTTGTTTTTAATCAGAAGGGTGATTAAATTCTTAAAGATCTGAAATTTCCATCTTTGGGCAAAACACTGAGCCAATAATCCAATGAGAGCTTTCTGAGTACAGGTCTGAATTAGAAGGTCTCCACAGGTCCATTCCAACTTAAATAATGGTTGCATGATCCTATGCGCATTATTCTTAATTTGACTGTGTTGAAATAATGACAATCGAAGCTAAAGATATAAAAAGTACAGATCTAAGGACATAATTGTAATGTATAATAATACATTAATATAATAATAATATTGCATTATTAATAATAATACATTATATAATAATAATAATACATATAATAATATCTAATGCATAATGTA
The DNA here is from genome assembly GCF_001604755.1 of Lepidothrix coronata. Taxonomy (NCBI): domain Eukaryota; kingdom Metazoa; phylum Chordata; class Aves; order Passeriformes; family Pipridae; genus Lepidothrix; species Lepidothrix coronata. The sequence goes on from NW_016690180.1 coordinate 13,337,533, forward strand.
GCCATTTACTCTTAAGAGATCTTAGTCAATGTCATATCTGAAGTAACATTCATAATACAGTTTAAAAGCTGAGTTGTGACTTGTGAACCTGATAAGAAAGGAAAGAATCATCATGAGGCATGAGTATATGCACAGTTATGTATATTTTAAATATTTTACAGATAGAAATGCACAGATAGAAAAGAGAAATCTCAAACCGTTATGTACATAGGTGTTCACTATTGATATTGTAAGTATGAAAGTCTATATATGGCCACAGCAATCTTCAAAACTATGTGATTAAGACTAAATGCACTTACATGCAAAAAGGACAATTTGAGAGTATTAAGAAAAGATCAGGGCAAGATTCTAACATTGATATAGAAAAAAGAAAATTAAAAATGTGCAGTCTTGAAACACGGATAACAGAAGCTTTTAAGCAGGAGAATAACATTACGCTGAAGAACTGAGCTGACTTTTAATAAGTTTATAACATATGATGTAATGGAATGCAAAAAATATCAATTTCACCTGTTCTCTGAATGTTTTAAGGGAATTTCTATTGATTACTTCTAGATTAACATATTTCTGAGCCTAAAAATAATATATTTTCATGTTAATCAAGTCCTCCAATTAATAGTGCTTTCATTGCATTGCTGAAAGCTTAGATCACAAAGCTCCTGAAAACAGCTATGTGTTAGCAAAGTTGCTCACTCTAACATCACTGCCTAAAATATCAGAGGTGACAGCCAAAAGGTGTCACGTACAAGAAATGTGTCCCAGTACTTAATAAGTAACAGAACTATTAATGACAATTTCAAAGTTTAGTTAATCATGAGCATTTGAGTACTCACAGAACTCACAGCAAATGAAGACAATAAAAGATAACATGAAGAGTTTATTGCTGAATTATTCTGAGGCAAGGGGAAAAAAAAAAGGTCTCAAGTGCACGTACATCCTGTGTATCCAATGAGGTTTGCAAAATCGTACCCAAACTGACATGCTACAGACTGAACTGAAAAAATTTTTGGGAGCTAGTGGCTTTTGCAGTTTTAAACAAGGTCAGGGAGGGTCCATTTCCTGCTTTTGGTACCAGGGAGATGTGATTCACCAAATTAGTTTCAACACCTAGTCTACATTAGGAAATAACAAGATTTCTCTCAATGACTCAGTAGATATATACCTTAATGTACATATTATATTTTTAATTTAATATACATATATTGGATTTTGTATTAAAAATTGCTCTGTATATTATACTGAAATTTTTTTAACAAAACCTTAAGCATTATGAAGAGGAGCCTAACCTGAATTATTCAACACTTTCCAACACCCTCCCCCTAAAATTAAACTTCTCAAAGTTCATCTTCAGGATGTGCACTTGATACTCTTGCACACTTCAATCTGTATCAAGATTATTCCAAACAGGTTGTCCTTAGAAGAAAACAAAAACTCACAGTCTTGATAACAGTACTGAAAGAGAACTGTTCCTTATCATAAATAAGGTGATCAGTATCCTGCTCATATATGTTGAGTGACCTCAAAGCCTTGGAAGTAACTACTTCACAAACCACAGTTTATCTTGCTCTACTAATGACAGAAAAAAAAGTGTTTCCCCTGTTTAGGATACATGATAGAGAGCACTTCAGATTAAAAAAAGGAAATAAATATTTGTACTCTGAATACAGAGTTCCTTTATGAGCTGCGTTACTTACTTGCTGCCTAGTTCAGTTGGCAATGAACACATTGCTGGTGATTTGGATGGAGTAAAGAGACAACAATCCTGAAGACTGGAGCCATTCATGACATCTTTCCTCATTACAAATGTTCTTGTACACGATAACTTCCAGACTCTGTAAATTAATTCCCTACCTAGCACTGGAACAACAGTACATCTCCAAAGTAATGTGGATTGAAAATTTCCATCTAATTTAATAAAAAATAGTTCATACCTGTCTAAAAAAAATCTAAACCAAACCAAAAAAAACAAAACCTGAAAGTTATGTACTTTTTCTCAGACTTTCACTTTAAAAATAGGTTTGTAGTAATTAGGCCAAGGCTGAACAAACTATAACTTCCATAAAGCTTTTTGATATCTTTCCCAAATTCACTTTTACTTGGCCTTTTCAACCAAAATATTATGATTATTCACTGAAAACACACTACTTTTTGAATTTTAAAAATTTCATATGCAATTAAAAAGCTTTCATTCAAAAATTAGCACAAAATCATCAGTCAGCAGAAGAGTCCTTAAATACAGTTGTAAGATGGTCTAGTAGAATTCCTGATGCTCTTTTCCTCAGTAAGGTCAAGTAGGGATCCTCATTCATATTTAAATTCCAGCTAATATTCAGAGAGAGGATTTTGCATCATATTTTCCAGATCTAATTAATAATGTCTGGACATTTGGGAACAGATTTAGAAGTGCTAAATGTGCAACAGCTAAGAAATTCATATGCCAGATGAGAGAAGTAAAGAATGGAATACAAGTACTCAGGAGAATAAAAAGGATTTTTCAGTAAAGAACTTCATCCTTTGCTGCATCCCATAAATATGAGAAAGCAGAAAAAGGAAATATAGTAAAACACGGGGAAGATTTAGATCCTAACACCTGGCAACCATGCCAAGCATCCTCAGCAAAGGGGGAAGTAGCAAGCAGTTACATAACTGCTAAGTGAGAGAATAGAAAACTTAGATAAGAAGACCACAAGGTTTGCTTAATATGAAGAATTAGAGCTATTCATAACAGAGTTCAATTAATGCGTTATAGTGCAGGGATAGATGGAAGTGGGGTGAGGAAAAATCAATTTTGTATAATAGCAAAAGAGAAAGGATGGAGTGAAGCCCATCCCACCCTTTCATACATCTGTAGCACCCCTTCATTGATTTATCCAGTCTCTTTACAGAGCCAAAGCTGAGTCACTTTCCTCTGTTTACCAACTTGCTCACAGTTTACCTTGCAGGTAAGTGGTCCAAACCTTATAGAGAGCCTGTTCTGACCACCTACTATATGGATGAATTCACCCAAGAAAAATAATAATACCAACAGCATTTTGAAAGTGCTACTGGTGTAACATCAAGTAAATTCACAGTGAAAGGAAAGACTTGCTGTGTTTTTGCAAGAGTGTTTGAAAAAAAGAGTAAGTTTGTCTCAGGTTACATAAACAAAACTAAGCCAGGAACTTAAAGAAAACAAACAGAATAAAAACAAAAAATTAAGGCTTAAAAGTTTGAGTCAAATGTAAAAGACTATGATGTCTCTTATTTCAGAGGTGGATGTTTTAATTCCTTCCTAGCTACATATAAACACAGGAACTGTCAAAGCTATGTGGAGCTCAATAATTTAAATGCACTGCCCATATATAAAGGAGCTAGTGCTGTATCTCAAAAGAAAAACTGCTGTCAAAAAATAGTCATTTAATTTCCAAAACTGACAAGGAGGGTCATCAGTTTTAATGTTCTGTGTTTGTAAGCTATACCTGTCCAGAATAAAAATGGCAGTATTTCCCTTTTCACATACCCAATAAAGTGTTTGGAAATAGATAACAAGCAAAAGCTTGCAGACTTTGGGTGTCTACAGATGTAAGTAATCTAGGAGTTAACCTGCCAAGATTAGTTTGGATATAAACAGAATGAATTCAGCCATGCAGAGGAATAGAATCTCTACAAAAGGGAAAGGTATGACTATATGGAGAAATTCCATCACTAGACTGGACTGCAAAGAACAGGGAGTCAAAAAAGAAGTGAATAATAAGCATTTAAATGGAAACTATCACAGGACATGCAAGTCTTACACAGGATGAGATAAATGATGGTACATTTACTCAAATAAAATGAACCTGTAAATGGTCTACTGAACATCACACAGATGTTAAAAGGAAATATTCAGCCCAGTACAGGTAGATTTGTCTGTACAGCTAATACAGTGGAAGACTGGATCTCTGGTAGTGCAATGACGACAAGTGGTTTCCTTTCACAATAGCTTCAATATGGTGATTCCCAGTCCTAAACCACCATAAAATGCAATACACCCTGCTGGTTTGGTGTAAATAATCCCTGGATTTCACCTGAAGTCACATCTCATGCCATCTAAAAGTTCCTTTGAATGAATCTCCATGGATTTTACATGGGAAGTAGAAGAAGAAAAGAAAAAAAAGACAATTCACTCACTGCAAGGAATAGCAACCACGTCCCCAAATTACAAATGGTTAGGCCTATATACATCAAAGATACAGCAGCCAGACCAAATGTGGTAGAATGCTGTGATGAATTATGACATTTTTCTAAAAATTATCACACCAGAAAGCATGTATTTCAATATAAGTAATATAGCAGGTGTACTGGCTTAATCCAGGGAACAATTTCAGTCATATTTTATAAAACCAACAACAATGTTACTTTTCTACAAGAAATGTAGACTATTAAATTGTAGATGTTAGTAAACTTTCAGAAATGATATTTTGAACAGAGGGAGACAGGATGCTAAAGTAAAATAATCCAATGGCATCAGCTAACTGAGAATGACATAATATTTGTTGTCCTAGTGTTATCTCAGTATTGTCTACTTAAGAAGATGATGAAGAGAAGAGATCACATGGGTGGAAAATAGTGACAGTGTTCTTTTATTGGCTACAGGTGTTTTTGATAAGGGATGAAAGGGAGTTTTTCATTCCTTTAAGCCACTATTAATTTCATGGAAGCACTAATTCTGTTTCTCAGTATGTTCTCAGTAGCACATGATACTATACTCCATCAAAGTCAGTCCTTCATCCAGTTTTGTTATGAAGTCTGTGCCTTATGTAATTTTATCACTGTAGGCTGTAAAAAAAGAAAGTTTCCCAATTTTTAAATTCCTTGAGAAAACTAAAATGGTCTTTCTATGTCTGAAAATTTGTTTCTGCATAATATTTTCAAAAGGGTATTTCTGTGTATTAATTTGATCACATGAGGAAGAGTCCTTATTTTTCTAAAGATCCTTTTCAAATTCAAATTGCAGCAGTATTTATCAGATGAAATACATACTTGCAGAGACTTTCCTAGTTTTAGTCATACAGATATTAACCAGTTATTTATTTATTAAGGCATAAACAATGTTCACACAGTTTTCTTCCATTGAGTGTTACTAATATTCTAATATACTTTAAAATAAAAATAAAGTCTTAGATGTTAGAGATACACACAGGAAGAAAAACAATTCTGTTGAATATCATAAATCCATGGTAGTGTAAAATTGGTTTTGCTCACTTTTCTGTCTAGTTCACTTTAAAAAGCTGATCTTTCAAAATGAATTCATAATTCCCTCTGAGAGATGCAGTTCTTTTCTCCCTGTGCTCCATCCTACCCTATCCATTTTATTTTCTTCAGAGAAGGAAACTGATCAGAAATATTTTTTTTTTAATCTGTGGTAGTTTAATTTGCAGCTATTCCTTAGGTTTTCCTAATGAAAACTTACAAAGACACGAGGGACAGATCAGGGAAGAAACAGGACTGGTCATTCCACCGGTTGCAGTGTTGTTTTACAGTACCTTAAAATGCATGGGAACTACTTTCTTAGGTGTATAGTTACATTGAACGAACACCTTGGAACTGTGTAAGATGTACCCCAGTACAGACTTACTGTTTTGAACCATGAAGAGCAAGTGCAAGGAACTAAACTTTGAGTATAGACTATTTCAGTTTAAAACAAGTGTAGTGTTGAAACCAACCTTGAAAAGTACCACCTTCTGAAAGGTACTGAAGACTTGAAATGCCCTTTCAAATTATATGAGGAGACTGTAAGAAGCACTCCACACCATTAGGTTCTGACCATATGCCTTTAAGAAGGTGTCAAAAGCCTACTGCAGTGGGATGGTGAGTAGCAGGACTTTTTATTTCTGCTTTTTTCACCCCACATCCAAGGACTCTTAATCACATGCAGGGATACACAAAATTCTCTGTTAAATAAAGGGGACAGGTCCTTAGGATCTAGTCTCACAGACATTAGTAAGTCCAGACACTGCAGAATTTTGATGATATTCATATATTATTTGCAGAACTTTAGATTATGTGCCATTCTAGTAAAAAGGGAAAAAGTGAACTTAGAAGGGTAGTAGAAGAGATAAATGAGCCAAGATCATGAAGTAGCTTATGCTAGGTCACAGGACTGAGTGGTAGAAGAAAAAAATTGGATTGGACAAGCCAACATGAACTTGAAGCTAAAAGTAATTCATCAGACTAGGACGTGTTTGTAGAACACTATTTGTAGAACACTATTGAGCACACATTGGACACTACTGTGATACTGAAAATACAGATAGAGAAGAAGATATAAATAATACTACCTGTAATGAGGTCAAAGAATGATTTTGCAGAAACACCTTCATCCTTATGGCACACTTTGTGCTTTGTTAGGGGTAAATTCTGATCTACAGCCTCTGTCTTTGCACACTTAAGGGGTAAAGAAGAACAGATTAATTTGACCCTTTGTGCTTTCCTTTCTGTGAGATGAAAACACATTAGCTCTAAAAACTGTTTAAATCCGGTGCTGCAATTGCTTAATCAGAAAAGCTTTTTCCTCTGATGAACTAGTTGTTAGAAGCAATACTTCCAAACAGTCAATAGAAAAATGGAGCCAAATGCTTCTGTAGTGATGTTAATCCTTGGCTCCCACACTATGTCCCTGCAGTAAAGTGCTTTGCAACTAATTACAGTGTGCAACCCCCACAGCAGACCAGAGGCATTAGGGATGATTAAATTTGAGTGCTGGAGCTCTCCTTTGGTGATGTGCTTCTGCTATCTGCATCACCACCCTACTTATCTATTCAAAAGCTACAGCCTTGCCATTACACAGGCATGTACTATTAAGCACAATACAGAACTATTATATAATTCTGCATTTTTGCACAAATGTTTCTCAATAAAAGCATTGGGAAAATACTGCACTCATAAGAAGACAGAAACACACAAAACCCAGTGTGTGCGTCTAGACAGGATTCTTTCTCAAATGTAGGAAAGAATGATCAACCATATTCTCCAGAGGTGATGGCTTAGGTGTTTGGATTCATGACCAGTGCAAGAGGCAGCTCTAATTCTACCTGCTGTTCTTCTCTGCTTGTGTTAACATCACAGATCTTGAAAGAAAATGGAAAATACTTTTACTCTGGCAGCTCTGCACAAATGTAGAGAGAAAGGAGGGGGAGATGACAGTTCTTGTTTGTCCTTAGAATTTGAGTTCCTCCTCAGGATCTTACACTAAAAATGTTGAGAACAACAGATTTTATTTTAAAGAAGCAAAGAGTCTTTCCTCCTAATACTCATAATTAAACCCCAAAAATGTGCCATTTCTGCCTATACCCTGAGCCAGAAGCAATGCTAAATTAGCTTTATTGTTTTTATTGTGTTGTGGGCTGCCTGACAACCAGTGTCACAAGCCAACACCCCACTGTGCTAGGCATCACACAAACAATGAAAAAAAAAGACTGCTTTGGTGCCAAAGAACATTTCAGCTGAACATTGTAGTTCAGAGAAAAAGAAACTGGAGCCAAATGTAAAGTTCAAATATAACAGTATGCACTATCTCAGCTAGTTTCCATGCCCTTCTGGATGTCCTGTTTTATCTTTCTTCTGGTTTTCAGCTTTAGAATGCACCTTGTCATTTCACAGCAGAGTCACAGTGACCTGAAGAAATGTGAATGCAAGCAGAAAAAAATCCTTGACAATGCCTGATTTTGTCACATTATTTACTTTTTTTTCTAATCAACCACTAGGTTAAAAATAAAGTTTAGAGGAAGATAAAAGGCCCCCACACAAGAAGAAGTCATTAGGGATTTTCCACCTATCTAGCAACAATTAAGAAGCTATGGTAAAATAATTAGGAAGTATAATGATACTCATCTCCTGCTCAATTTTTTGAGTATGCAAGCTCCAGAACTCTGCACCATTGGTCTGAAATATGTTTGTTTGCTTACATAACATCTGACATCAATGAAACCAACACGAAAGAATTGAAGTGGACCTGGAACTAGATTGACTGAACACCTCATGATTCAGAGCAGTGGGTGGACTATGAAGAGAGGGCATCACTTATTGTGCAGATCACTTGTGCTCTAAAGCCTTCAGCTGGGATACTGTGACTAAAACTTAGAAATAGTAATGAACAAGGACAGTGTAACGAATCGAGTGTATTTAACCATATTAATGAACTGTGTATATTTTTAAGGCAGGCATGAGATTTATGTGCTATTTTAAGTGTAACCTGCATATACCCACTGTTAGAACTGCAGTGCTTCTCATAGAGCTAGTTATGATATACTATGGTTTATGTGGAAGGAAAGCCAAGACATCTGCTATTAACTATATATTCAGCATTCCAGTTCGGGGCAGTAGGGTTGGGGATTTTTTTTATGTGTTTTTCTTATTTGTTTGTTTTTAGATACTTACATGACTGCCAGTCATAGTAATCGCAGGATAGGTCACTATCTCTGATTTTCTGAGTGAAAAACCAGTGTCAGCTGGACTACTCCCCAAGAGAGCTGCGAAGAGATGGAGGTGCACAAACCAGGACATCACAGACCTGGTGACCTCCTGTCAAAAGCCCAGAGATTTTCAGGTAAAAGCAAAATAACAAGTCAGGTTTGAGGCCCAACCAGGAAATGCAGACAACAGTTCAGGGACAGGAATGGAGTCAGGCACTCCTATGACATCACTGGAATAGAGACTGATGGACTTGGGCGGGGCTGCAATGGGATCCTAAGCTGTGGACAAAGCTGGGCAGAGCCCTGGGGAGGCTGGGCAGGGATAGTCAGGCTTGGTAATGCCCTGACAGGTGTGAACGGTGAATGTTTCTTCTCAAACGAGTTTTGGAAAAGCTACAGCTCAGAATCTTTTCACAGGGGATGAATGAGAAAAAAACAAACAAAAAAAAGAGCAACTTGTGTCATTTTTCAGTAACTATTTTGGTTTTTTATCTCAATCTCATTAATTAATTTCTCGGCTTTGGATAGTTACTAGTATCTTGATTTGAAGGACAGTATGTTCAAATACTGCCATTGTATCCCCTGTTAGACATCTACACTTTCTTCTGAACTATTTCACATACAGATCTGTCTTGACCAGTGATTTGCTTCTTCTTCATGCTCTTTTTCTTCTTCTCATACAGATTTTAAAACTATTTAGTACATATAATTGCACCAAAAATTCCGGATTTCATCTCTCTGGGGAATATAGGACCATTTATCTGGAGAATAAATAATAATAAGAAATAAGAAATAATATAATAAGAAATATTAAGTAATTCACATTACATGACTGATTCCAAGGACAATCATTTATGTTTTTTTAAAAAATGTCAATATTTTAAACAACTTTTTCATGATACCTTTAGTATTCCTGTACTGAAAATGCAATTGTGAATTCTTGTGGCTATTGCCTCAAGAAACAATCTAATTTTGTGTGGAAGAGAATAACATTCAAATTAATATTAAATGGAGAGACTGAAGTTATTTTTCAGATAATGTCTTGATCTGCAGGTTTACTCTGAAAGATGTCACTCATTACATACTTTTTTGATGCAATGTTTCAGGTCTATCTTCATTTTAATAGGTGCACCTTGTGACTTAATTTCCGCTCTACCAAAATGAACCCAAAATTAAATAAAAAAAATATTCTTGTTTGCACTAAAATTCACTCCTGTAATCCAAGTAATTCTGGTATAAAACATATACAGAAAAAATATGGTGTAAATACTTTTTTATTATCAATGTTTGTTCCATAGTATTCAATAGTGTTCCTTAGATTCAGAGAAACTTGGAGTTAATCTATAAAATTTAAGCTGAAGAAAATAACAATTTTTTTAGTAATGAACAGTCAGAGAAATTAGTTGCCTGTTGTGTGACATTATTTTTATGCAGAGTTTAAAGGTTAATTAGTAATGAAAATTATGGAAACAAAAAGCAATGGAAAAGAAAATTGGGTAAGTCTAACTGAAGATCTTCTTTGTTGTATTTTTCAGCTTTTGTTTTCCATGCAGTTGTCCAGAGCTAATTAAAAAAATAATAGTATTAAAACTCTTGTGAGTTTATAGTAATTAAATCTGGTAAAATGAAACCTATTAAATAATTTTATTAAGGTACAAGCCATATAAGGCATATTATAAGTGTTGGTCTAAATGACAATGGCAATGTAATCCCAAGAAAACACAAGGTATTAGTAGGAACCATTAGCACTCTTTTACCAATAAAGACATATTTGCTAACAGATAACTCGGGACGCATTCAGGCATAAAAATTTTCACACTATTTAACTCACTTTATACCAGGCAATGAATCAAACTAATAGCATATTGTATAGAATGTTATAGACATTGTACTACTATAATACTATATGGATAAACCTTCTACAACATATATTGTATGGTTTACCTTTACATAACATCAGCAACAGACGCCTTATATGATAGTGAGTGCATCACCTTAAGGCTTAAAAACCAAAACATGAAAGAAAAGGATGAAAAGTGTTGCAGTTTTGTTCCTTTCTTTTTTTTTTAAAGTCTCTATGGAACGAATAATGAATTTTTAACAAAGATAACATCTAACCAGCTATTTTTTAGTTCTTGTGTTTACTTAATAATTTGACAGAGAAACACAAAATTCAGGCAGGATATCACATAGGATTTCTAAAACAGGAGAATCTGTGGGCATCAGAAAAGATTCTGAGTCAAGAAAGCAAGAAAAGGTGTGTCTGGGAATAATTTCCAAACCATGAAGATAAGTATACAGACATTCATCTTCACAAGTGTTCAGACTGTCCCCTGTCTTGACAAATAAGCCATAAGGTTGGCATAAAATACCATATGCAAGATGTTGATGGAAACCTAAAGATCTTAGGAATCCTCTCAAAATTTAAAGGAAAAAATATTATATTTTAATTTAATTGATAGAATTTATAATTTTTCCCCACCCTATTTAAGAAGTATGCAAACTCCATAACTTCGTTTTCCTGTATGCCATTATATTCACTGTGTTTCATAACAGATTTCCACTTTTATACTCTGAATCTCTAGTGAAATATCTGAGTGATGTTTCTGAGTAACATTTAGGAGGCACACTCAAAGTACTGTGTCTTTGTACCATTTCATTTTTTTTTCCACATGTGGAATAGGAAATATGGTATAAGCTTGCCTGTAATTATAATCTAGTGTAATAAATCATAGGCTACTTCTAACATGTTTCAGTACATCATACAACATAACTGCTACAGTTCACTGCATTCTTTATGTTGCTTTATTTGCTTCTATAAAAAGTAACCTCGCTGCCACCATCCAAGCTTGCTCGGCCCCGGCAGATGAACCTTAGGATTAAAGGGTGGGCTCAGTTCAGCACATCCTGTGTCTCACCTAAAAAATCCAGTGCGCAGGCTCGAAGGCCTTACCTGCATTTGCAAAGCCCTGTATCACCAGCGCACTTGTAACAAATGTGGGTTGAGACCTTTCCCAAATCTTCGTTCGCGAAGACTGGCCATGATGATGATAAAAAGTAAACAACTTGCAGCAGCTATAATACCTTTGGAGTTGATGCTAACTACATCTGGTCAGCAGCACACTGGTACTGGTCAGGATCTTCTTAAAAATATTTTAAAGTCTATAGAAATTTTCAGGTCATGTTGATGAAATGTTTCATCTATCTTATTGAGGGTAAAAGATTTAACTAGGTCATGTCAACCACAACTAAAATATTATGTTCCCTCTTTTTTAATTCATCCATTTAACTGGCACAATAGAAGGAGAAGAAAAACCACTCAGAAGATTCTCCCATCACTGCTGTTGATTCTTCCTATTCTTCACAAATATAATATTGGTTATTTGTCACAAAGTCCAGTGCTTGAAGAAAACCAACTATATCAGAATCTCAGCTTTCACAAAAAGTGTACTTCCAGTTCTCATAAAGGAGCTTGAAGACATGAAGAACATGAAGAAGAATGATTCAGAAGCCAAAAGGAAAATGATAAATAAATAAATAAATAAATAAATAGTCATGTTAATAGCTTTACTTTTCAATTTTGTAAAAAATGTCATGGCTCAGTATGAATGATATATATTTTAAAAAAAAATTAAAACACACATAATATAGACAATGGTGCTACTAACTATCTCAAAAGACAAAAGCTCACCAAAATTAATAGTAAAGTTAAAACCAATGAGTTAAATACTTGGATTAAGACATATTGTCATTATATTGTATCTTTTATCCCTATACTTTACGTCACTAGCTCACCCCAGTCTTTACCTTGCAGTAAATATCTTATTAGAAAATAAGTATTTAGGACTTAGATTCTGAAGATATTGATAATGTTTTCTTATCATCTATTTTTTATGGTCTGGAGGGTTTGCAGCACTGAAGAGATAAGACTTGTGTTATTAGGATCCTACTAAAGGTATCAATTGAGATGTATCAGTTGACAGCCACTGCTAAGAGAATATTTCCAGTCTGTTCCACATCATGAAATCTGAGCCACCTTTCCCATCATCAGCCTTTCCTTTTACCTAATGTCTTCTGCCATAACAATATCTCATTTCAGCTTTTCATCCTGGGGAGCTGTTTCCCTTTTTTTTCTTTTCCTTCAATGATGAGAAGACTTGAGATTATTCAGAAAATATCTTCCTGTCCACAACATGAGTTCAAGGATAAAGATTTTTGTATACCATCAAGAAATTTAACTGGACAAAAACAGATAATGAGTAGATATTGATATTATATGCATGAGATTTTCTGAAAAGGAACAAGTCCAATAAAACAGTCCTATCAATAATTCTTCTCTTTGGTGGTGGTCTTTTTTTTTCAAAAATCACAAGAGGTTGAAAACTTGTTTATCAGTTGATTTGTTAATAACTCTGTGAAAGCTATGTCCAGAAGTACAGAAGTTACTATCTAAGCTGCAAAGTTAGGATTAAATAAGGATTTAGAGACTGGATTCTAAACTATTTGCAATCATGTCATGTTCCATTAGACCTAATGCAAAACACATGTATATAATCTAAGAGATGACCAAGCCATGGGCATAATTATGAAGAGATAGACTGATTAAAAAAAAGTCCCAATGTTTAGTCAGAAAAATATAATGTGTATTTTAATAGAAGTATAACCTTTTATATAGTGCACATAATTAAAAAGTTAAGGACTTTCACAATTCAAAAAATAACAATTTGTTTGTTTGAGTCTTTTTTTGTTGTGGCATACTGTATACATAAAACTATGCCCACTCCTATTGTCACCAGGCAAATATTATGATATTCAATGAATGCAAGACTGGCAGCAGTAGAGCACAATTTAGACACAATTTCAGCTTACAAGTAGAATTTTCTGTTCATTAAGTTACTCTTTTTCAAAGCAAAAAACACAACCTCTGTAATTTTGGAATTGAGATTTTGAAATATAGGAGGAGAAATTTTTAGTTTATAAATCTAGTCTGATAGTGACAAGAAATATCCTATTCAGTTATTTAAATTGAATTTGAATGTGTCCTTGTTGTGCTGTCATTTTCTCATTCAAATAATATCCTTAAATTTCAGACTTACCAGAATAAGTAAATAAATAAATTAATAATCTTAAAGTAACATTTGGTAATTAACATTTAATATCCATCACTGAAGATCTGACATTCCAGATTCTTTTGATTTGCTTAATGACAGAAGCTTCAATGGACTAAAATCATTACTTAATATGTGTTATTCTTCCAGTTAAATAAAATAGAACTAAATATACTATTTAATCATTAGTTGTTATTTAAAGAGATATTAAAATCTGGACAAGCTGTTATTTCTGAAACGTTAGTAATGATCACAATACACTGAAAATATAAGTAATACCAGCACGTTTACATTTCTCAAAGAGGGAAGGTTATTTCATTGCTTGTAATTTATGTTATAAGCTTTGTTTTTTGGGTCATTTAACAAATAGGGTAAATTCCAGTATCGGTGTAACTCTGTTAACATTACTGTGTTAGCAGGGAATGTGTATAAGAGAGTATTTATTGCAAGCAGGAACAGTACAAGTCCAGTGGAAGTAGGTATTAATATGCATAGTGAGACTCTTAGTTTTCTAAAGATGTCTTCCCCCCATGTAATTTATGATGGGTAGAAGGCAGATGCACTCCTTTTTTTATTTGGAAAGCAACAATTTTTTTTTAAATATATCAATGGATTTAACTTACAGCCAAGGTTTCAGGCATTAGTTTCACTACTTTACAAATCCAGATGTGAGTGTACGATGGATTTCTACAAATCCATCTTAACACATCAAGCATTTTTGTCAGCAAATGTTTTTGTGACTTATTTACAGTTACATTGCAATACAACATGCAGTAGCTGAGTTGTAACTGCTTAACAGAACAAAAATAATCCATATAAATAATTAAAATTTATCAGAATAACAGAAATATCAGAATGTTTAATATAAGACTTAGAAATTAACTAAGAAAAAGCTCAGTTTTACAATTAGAGAGGTTATGTATAAGATTTTATTGAACACAGAACAGGATGTAATTTGTGTTTTACTCCAGCTAACACTGACCAAAGTTAAAAGGGACAAGAACACCACAAACCTCTATAACTCTAGGCAAGTGAGGGAATTGCAATAACTCAGGAGATCACAAAACTTTAAAGATAAATGAAAACACCTTTTGAAATTCAAATACCATTCTTTTCCCAAGGAGTAAATTATGTAGGAAACTTTTTTTTTTAACCGGAAACACCAAGTAAAACCATGAAAATATTGAAACTATTTATTTATTTTACTCATTACTGTAATGTTTTGCCATATGACACCCTACCTTATTCTCTAATACCTTGTGAATTCAAAAAAATTTGTATAAATGAGCTTTCAGATCAGACAAGAATTATTTAAGTTAAATCCAACACAAATACAAATAAAAATAAAATAAAAATGCAAATAAATTTTGTCATTATATTTTCTTGACCATCAACAACTCTTTCAAATAAAACAGAGGCATGATGCCGGAACATCATATTACTAGCTGTTGTAATAGTACAAGATTTTATAATATCCATATAATTTTATTCTGTTATCCTGTCTCTTTCATTACTCCATACTTTTTTTTTATTTATTTTGACGACTCCTTTTCATAGTAATGGGAAGTCTAGAATATAGTTTTAAGTTTCAAATCAGATGTAGACAGAAGATCTGCAAAAACTTCATTATAATTTTTTTTTTTTTGGCAATCACAAAAACAAATTTTTGTTGTATAGAGAAAAGTTCTATTCATAATTATTATTTTCTCTTTATTGTGTTATCATAAACTTTCTAAATCTAGTTTATTAGGTAACCTGTGATAGTTAGGGGTAACTTCTTGACCTCGGCAGTACTATATTGCAGATTTTGCAGGAGTCAAAGATGCCCGTTGAGGATCCCTACAGAATCTTGAGTTTATGGTCAGATAAACCTCATGTTCAAATGTATGGTCCTCAGGGATTTGGCAGTACAAGACCTCGCGCTTTAGTTGGGGAGAAGCATAGGGTATTAGCTCTACTGAGCAAGGCTTTTCCCTGTGTTTGAATATTGTGTGGCAGCTATATGATACTCTACAACTTGATCAAATTGGTTGCTGTCTGCTGTGTCTGGGTTGAGAAAGGCCTACATTTAGAATTTGAAGAAGTCTGTACTTGAAGTTCTATCATTTAAAATGTATTGTAGCTCCCAGATTGCTTTAATAATTTCTTTTTGTTGTGGTTTGGTACCATGAAGTTCAAAGGTTGTTAATTATTCACTGAATTCAGCACAAGGAAATTGAAAAGTGGAGAGGAAAGAGAGATTCTTGTAGTTCTATATTGTCTTGCTCATTTCACTTATTCATCTGTTACGCCTAACATTATGGAAAACATGACAATCCTTTTGGTTTTTTCCACAGTTTTTCTCCTCACAATACAAGATATTCTTACTAATTTTATCTAGAGAGAAAAAAAAAAGCAAGAAGGAAAAAAGAAGAAAAGAGGAAACCCACATTATTTTCTTACAGGTGCCAAGTTGTGGATGGCAGATATAAAGGGTATGTCTACAAAATAGTTACTGGTATGTAAGCATAGCACGGTCACTACTAATTAGCTTGTTAACGATGTCTTGGTAATATTCTGGCAACTCTGGCAGAGCTGAATAAAGTCTTAAGCAGCATGATGAAGGAAAGAGCTACCACAAGTTGGATTGACACACCCATAACATTTACAAATGAATTGAGTACTTGGAAAAACTGTATCATACTGAGTTTAGGCAGATTTATTGCACATGACATTCAGTGATTAATGAAAGACTTGCTTCTGGCCTTTCTTGAACAGATGCTCAAGGAGAATACATAGAGACTGTTCTTATTTTGTGAACAAACACAATTATTATTCTTGCAGTTAAGCATTATCTACTCTTGGTGACTTTCCATAGATGACATAAAGAGGTGAAAAAAGATAGTTCCATTGCCTTGTTATGCTGGCCATGCATAGAGGTAAAGTTTATTATTCAGAGTAGTTTATAATTCTCAGGCACTTTTGAGACCTCACAGTTCAATATTATTCTAGAAAAATTTGTGGAAATCGCTACTTCAATTTGCTCAGATTTGATTGCAGATCAATAGTAGAAAAGGTATCAGGAGCATCTAGTGTTACAGGTACACTTAAGACAATAAATAAGCAGGAAATTACAAAAAAAAAAAGTAAAAAGCTCTGAGAAGGTGAGGTCTGAGAAACCTATCTGATCTCTCTGCTAATGAATATGGAGCTCACAATTTGTTGCTACAAAAGTCCATTTTTATCTTCTAATGATTCTTGGCATTATTACTTTTCATGCCTTTGATCAACTTTTTTCTCACCATGCCTTTTAAGCCAATATTGATTTTTTTTTAATTTCATTTGGAACGTGTGGATGATGGATTATTTTTGAGAATAAAAGATCTAAATCCCATTTTGACCTTATTGGTTTTACTTGTTATTGCCCCAAATAACTAGCAAAGAGAAGTTACCTGGATATATATCCACTTCCTTATGGATGTAAGATCTCCACGTAGCAAGACTGTTGTGCTAAATTTTATATTTTTGGATTTCACAGTTTTATTTACATTTTCCTCTTTAGACAATTTCTTAATATTTATATATTAACTCTCAGCTTTGAGTAACTGATGCATTCTGCTTTTGAATTTCTTTAAGATTTCTTAATAACATAGCACAGGTGGATAGTTCAGGGTAAAATTCTTTTTTTGCTGATTTCCTTAGAAACTAGAGCTATCTTGTCATCCCAAACCTTAGAAATGGTGTGTAATGATAATTTCCGTCTGATATGTACTATAATCTCTAGCAAAACTCATAACAAACCCAGTCTTTTCAATTGGAGATCACAGATTAACATCTTGAATTTTAAGAGGTTGCACTGACAGTTTTTGTTCTAGCCTTTCTATTCTCCCATTGTAACATCTGCTGAGCATGATGCTGCTTCAGCCTAGTTCCTGAGCTTCACAATTCACTGAGCAATTCCTAAAATCCTAATTCTCTCCTTCTTTGCTGAAACTAGAGAAAAATGAAAATAATATAGTTGTTTGGACCTTCTTTTATTTCCTTCCAGTCTAACACAGTGTAATCTACAAAAGGAACATTTGGGTGCTTCAGTTTTGGTTCACTGATTTATTTATCATTTACAAGCTCCCTGTAATGAGTGCTTTTTAATTATTATAATTTATATCTGCAAGGAAAAAAAGAGTTATAACTTTCTGTAGTCCGTTTTATTTTTTAATGAAGGCTTTGATCTCTTCAGGCTTTTGGTGGCCCAGTTTCACCATAGCCAACAAATCATTCACATTTAGCAATTAAGACAGTAATGAGCTTTAAAACAAGAGTTAAATCACCCAATCTTGTCATTATACTTTAGATGGATTTGTTTAGTAAACTGAGCTCTGTCTATTACTCTCTTTACACATTCTGGCTAAATGTACCAAAACCATAAAAACTGTTTTGGTTTTAATACATACCTATGATAAAAATCTGATCAGTAAATCCTTGGTAGATGAGAACCAAATTCCTGACACAAAACCCAGTCAATATTTGGCTTCTGATGACCAAAGAGAATTCAGGTCATCACCTTCCATTTTGGAGTCAGAGGCACATTCAAATAATTTATCTTACATACCAAAATCATGCACAGTGGACAAGAGCTGTTTCTGAACTCAGTCTAACTTAATTCTTCATCAGGCAAACAATAAGCTTGATGGAACACTCTCTGCTTTGAATTTGTAAACAGATTATTTGTTATAGGTTAGAAATTCAGGGGAATTTTTCTTTCCTCTGCCCCCTCACTGTAGGAAAGACGGAGTTTGAATGGAAAGGGGGAAGGGAGTTAATTAGCCTTACAAAAGAACTAGCTAGCCAGGCCGCATTCCTCACTGATGGCCCATCAGAGGGTGGGGGTAGAGGGGAGGAGTTTTGGGAGGGGGTGGCTGGCTCTGCTCCGACAGGAGAGAGTCAGATGGCTGGGTTCTCTTTCAGGGACGGAGACAGGGTCTGTGTTTGGTGCATTTGGAGAGGAGGCCTGGAAGCCTGTCTTTCTGGTTTCCTGTCCTGGTCAGCCCTGACTGCTGGCCTCAACTTGCCTGTGAGCTGTCTTTTGTCTCCAACCCGGACCTGCTGCATTTTTCATCAGAGAGTCTCTGTGCTCGCTGGGAGAAAAGGAGGAGCTTTTGAGGCACCATCAACTGAGAACAACAGTGAGTCCTGTTGGGGGTGAACTGCTTTCCTTTCCCCTTCCTTCCATTAAGGGAAGGGTCCCCCATCTTCTTTTCGGCTCCTCCCGTGACCAAGACCCCCCCTCAGACCCCCTCCCCGTGTGGTGACGGCCAGTGATCCAACAGCGCCCCCTGCAGGCCAACACAGAGAACTGCAGGCCCTGCACCTTCAGTGATCCAACAGCGCCCCCTGCTGACCGTGATCAGAACTGCGCTAAAGGACAGAGAAGTGTTCATTCAGACTTTCTCTTTTGTTTGAAGGGAACTTCTGGGTACAGGACTATTGTTTAGCTGTTTTTGTGTTCTGTTACTGTTCTTGCCAATATACATATATCTTTTAATAAAGGGTTGTTATTTCTTCTTTTCTTCCACACTTCCTCGAAATTAAAGCCCCTTAATTTTTGAATTTACAATTGTTGAGAGAGAGGAGTTTGGTTTGTCTCATAACTCATCCTCTTTAACAAACATTCCAGTCTCTTCAAACTGACACATTTTTGCATTTAGAAAAGGAGAAAAGAACAAAATTTATAAATCATACGGGAGTTCCCAGTGAACCACCAGTTATGAGAAAGGTGAGCCATAAATGTCATCCAAGTTCTGCATTATCTTCTTCTATTCTGAACTGCTGAAAATGATCCAAGAATAGATACCTGAATCGTGCCTCTTTCTTCTTCCAAGGTTGTTGGGTGACTTTGTGACACACCTCTCTAAGAGTTGGCAAAGCAACTCTTCCTTTTCAAACTTGTGGTTTCTTGGAAAAGTTATTGTATTGTGCAAAAATTTTAGCCTGAGAAATGAAGTATTCTCTGTTCAGAAAAAGTAATGGACAAAAAACTGTTTTGCAATTTGTCTTTGGTGTTTTATTTTAAACTGAGAGTAAGAAGGTGAAGCCCTGCCAAGACTCAAGCTGTTCTTTACTTTCTGACTCAGAGCTACAGTGTTCATATAAGCTATAAACTGCACAAAGCCCTGTAAATATGACAATATGTTAATTTTAAGTTTGCCGTGCTTAAGAAAACTACTGATACCATTTCAGGCATATCTTGTGGATTCTAAAATGGATTATTTTGTTTACAAACACCAAAAAAAAGGTTGAAATTATTTATAATGCAACTCTAGATTAATAAGAAATTATACTTTGACTTTATTCAGCAGAAGACTCTACCCCAAGATACTTAATATCACTTCAATAACTATGGGAACTCTAGGGGAATCAAAAAAATAAATTATAAAGGAATTATTGCTGAAATCACATTATTAAGAAATGGATTGCTTAAATTGTATTTATCAGAATTGTAATTTTCTAACCCTAGAAAATTCAGAAAGTTAAATTATAAGGTGAATACTTGGAATCGCTTCACTTACTATGAGAAGAAAAGTAAATTTATAGTTATTGTAAAAATTAGATTAAAATTTTTGACTAGAATTCCCCATTTGTATTTGGTTGAGCAAAGACACAAGAATAATTTATTTCATTAGTAACTGTAAATGCAGATGAAAGAAATGGAACCTCCAGTGGAAGTCCATGAAGTCAAATAAGCTGGGAAGGAGTGTTGATCTGCTGCAGGGTAGGAAAGATCTGCAGAGAGATCTGGACAGACTGGATGCATGGGCCGAGGCCAGTTGTATAAAATTCCAGTTCCTGCATTTAGGTCCCAAAAATCCCATGCAGGGATGGGGAAGAGTGGCTGGAAAACTGCCTTGAGGAAAGGGACCTGGCAGTGTCAGCCAACAGATGGCTGAACGTGAGCCAGCAGTGTTCCTTGGTGCCCAAGAATGACAATGGCATCCTTGTATCAGCAATAGTGTAGCCAGCAGGACTAGGGCAGTGATCGTCTTGTTGTGCTGGACACTCTTGAGGTCCACTTTGGATTCTGTGTCCAGTTTTGGGCTCCTCAGTTCAAGAAAGACATTGAGGTGCTGGAGTATGTCAAGAGAGGGGCAAAGAAGCTGATGGAACATCTGAAGCTCAAGACTTTTTTAAGGGCAGCTGAGGGAGCTGGAGTTGTTCAGTCCAGAAAGGAGGAGGCTCAGGAGTGACCTCATCACTCTCTACAATTACCTGAAAGGAAACTGTAGCCAGATGGGGGCCAATCTCTTCTCCAAGGTAACAAGTGACAGGAAGAGAGGAAATGGCCTCAAGTTGCCCCAGGGGTGGTTTAGATTGGATATTAGGAAAAATATCTTCATTGAAAGGGAAAGTATGGGAACAGGCTGCCCAGGGAAGTGGCAGAAACAGCATTCCTGGAAGTGTTCAAAAAGCACGTGGATGTGGCACTTGGGGACACTGTTTAGTGGTGAACATGGAGGTACTAGAGACTTAGAGGTCTTTTTCAACTTTAATGATTCTCTGATTCTGTGATTCCAAGCCTTCTCCATAAATCTGGTTTTACAGATAGCATTAATGATTTGCAATTCACTGATTTGATGCAATAAAAGAGATACTTATCTAACATTCAATTTACTTTCCATATTATGATTATTTTCTATACTACTATTAGCAACAGCCATTGATAAGGCAACATTAATTTAAATCTCAGGGGGAAAATTAAAAAAAATAAAATGTATGCAATAGAAGAGCAAACAGAGAAACAGTTCTAGTATATATGAGCCCTACTCAAAGTGAAAAAAAAATTTCACTGAATGGTTAGTACTGAGGTTTTGTCAGTGATCATACTTGTCATTGATGGTACAATTTGAGAAAACAAACTTTTGAGGTCCAAAAGGAGTAAAAAATTTCACATCAGTAACATCCTTTTTAATTTTATGACATGCTTTTACACATCTATTCTTGCAACTAACCCAAATATGTATTAATAATACTCAGAGTGATATTTCTGCTGATAACTGTACATACAAATAACAACTTGAAAAATAAATCCTAGGGTTTTACCCTATATTCTCACTACTTAAATCAGTGAAATATGCTAGTGTTTGCATGCACTCATGTTATAAAATACAGCATGACTGCTGGCATTTTAAATTCCCATGAAGTTCTTCAAAACAGGACCATTTTTCATCAAACTGAAAGATTATCTCTCCCCAGAGATCGTCTGAGATTGGACTAGTTCATTATTTATCATTTCCATCTTAGAAAGCAGTACAGGAAGCAGTGATAGCTCACATGTATAGTGTGCCAACCAATCAAAATATTTTTATTTCCTTTCATGACAACAATCATAAAAATATTATTGCAGCAAACCATCAAAATTCAAATGATACCATCAATCTGACAGTATGTTGAAAAACAATTCTGTTGCCTGTAGCAACAAATAGCTTTATTAAGTCCTATGTTGCCTTAGAGATGCACGGAGGCAAAAATTAAAGAACTATAAATTAAAAGTGAACTAATTGGTGAAAACAAAAATAAATTAAAAGCTATAACTAAAGATGTAGTAGGTGCAACACCTACCTAAGTCCTAAGTTCCTTGTCACCAAGAAAGTTCCAAAAATATCCGATAAGTATCTACATTTCAGGAGCAGCCCACAGTGTGCCTTAGAAATCTGATCTATAAAATACATAAATTAATGAAATTTGAGTAAAACAGTCAGGGAACACTAAGCATATGGATCTGAATTTTGCTGTATATACAATACAGGGAATTACATTCAAAGAAAAACAACTCCATACACAGCCTCAAAAAGATACAGCATTTACTGAGGTTAGCTTACTAATTGCTATTAATGTTGCATTCACTCACACACACCAACGAGAAACAATGTTTAATTTCTAGAAAAAAAGCCATAATACCCTCAACTTTCACGTACATTTCCTGTACACCAAGCCATGAGCTATTTATGGTGGAGCCTCTTTCAGTGCTTTTACAAGAGTTGAAAGAGGTTTTTTTAAACAGAAAGCCAGACAGGAATTATATGAAACTAAAACACAATAACTAATGCATGTATTTGAGAACTGGAGATCTTTACTCCTCAGACTATATATGAATGCATTGTTAAGTGCAGTTAGAAAACAGAGACCTAATAATGGGTGTAATCTGAAATTTTTCCTTCTTCTGTTTAAAATGTAAATTAATTCTACAAAATATTAGCTGAAGTGGTTTAAACATGACTCAGTCATTCTTTTGTTCATATGTGGAATCTGGGAGCTAGATATCTTGTTGATTAGGGTAAACTAGAACAATCTGGAAAGTACTGGAGTACTGTAAGCTTTCAGATCACAAGCATGTTGTGAGATATTCAGATGTGGCAGATGCTCAGGAGTACTCATAAACAGTAATTTAAGAGGTGAACATCTAAAGTCATCTAAGTTTATCAGATCCTATCAGGGAGAAAATGTAGATTTAATCACTTGTTATTAAAATAACAAGTTATTAAAATAACAAACTCCTTAGAAAGACCGGCACTAACTGTTGTTTCCCACATTCTAGTCCATAACCAGTGCCTCACCTTCTCTTTGGAACAGATTTAAGAATAAGTAGGAGTTCTCTTGGCTGATACAATATGATTTTAAGAACATATTTTCACAAAGACTTTCCAGAACACATATATAAATTAGCAGGAATGCAGACTGATCTGAAATTATTTCCTCCCTCTACAGTTGTAATTTCTGCCATTACCTCTGGATTCACTTGGATAACATGACTGTAAAATAAAAGGAACTTTCAGGTTTTAAGAGATACATCTATCAATTAGAATAAGCATGCTTCAGACAAGGAAGATGATTCAGATCCTGATCTAGCAAAGCATTTAATAACTTCAGAAACCATGCCCTTAATTAATTTATTTCCTATTCAGTAGAAATTCACTCCTTGGAAGCTTACAGTCAGAAGGCAAGAGTAATTAAATATCAGAGTTATCAAGGATGCATCCCTTAACAAGTAGATATTTAGCTACCCTTATACTTCTGGAAAGTAGGAACAAGCTGGAAAACTTCAGTTTTTGTGAGGGTTTGCATATTGTATCATTTTTTTATTGTATACTTAACAACTTTTAAATTGAGAATATAGACTCAAATTCCATTTCACAAGTTGAATCCCATTTCAAGCTTACAAATTTTCATCTGGTTTAATGAACAAAAGTAATTACAGTTATAAAAGATAAGATAACTGTGATTGAGAGGATTAACTATACAGAGAACCTGTCAGGATGTCCTTTAACATTCTGTGCAGCCAGATAACTCTACAACAGATGCCAAAATTATAAAAGAAATAGTCACTTGAGGCTTGAGCTGTCTGCACTTCAACAACCCAATTAAAGATTTGAGGTTCAATCAGGGGCTTTAATGATTACATGTGACTGTGAATTGGTAGGAAATGCCAGTCTGTAAGAAAAGGATTGCATATCATAGCAGCAGAGAAGTTTGAAGCTAAGCGTTTTTGTAATTCTACACTGAACCACTTAAACTACACTGCAATCAGCAGTACTGTGTTGCACACAAAGTTAAAGAGCTTTGCTCACTGGAGAAGGACACCTAGGAGCCCAGGTGAGCACTTAGGGGCAGTCCTCACACATCATCAATATAAGCTAGTGGCTAAGTATGTTGGTGATGATGGAGGCTGTGTCTTGAAAAACACCAGCCAAGAATTAAGAGGACAAAACCCAGAAAGGTATACGAGGTTTGAAACAACAAGTAGGTAATGGCTTGTCACAGTTCTAAATATTCACCTGTGCATAAGGAAGTCTAGTTAGAAAAGGGAATGTGGCATTATGGTAGTTGAGTGATTGTAAGTACTTGCAATGGCAAAGAAGAAAATTTTATAGAAGAAAAATTATCTGTTAATGTATTCTCTTAGTATGAGTTCTTGAGTAGTAATTCTATGAAAGACAGCACATGTATTTTTTTGTCTCTTTATAGATATGCAGGATCTAATTTTACACAATGGGTAAAACCTCTTAGTCAGTGGTGAAAAAAATGAATGCAGACTGCAGCTGTTTCACTCATGGAAAATACTTTCCTGACAAATTAAAGGGATTACAAGGAGATGGGAACTCTTTACTTTTCCTTGGAAAAACCTGCTTGTAGGGACTTATAACACAAAGAAACTGTAGCAACATTTTGACTTGCTATTTAAAACTCAAGTAAGGTATCTGTGGAAAAAGCCAAAGTATCTAGAACTCAGAAAGATTTCCATAGCCTCTGTATGTGCCTATGAAATCAAGTTTAAAATAGATTTTAAAATAGCATAGTATAAAATAAACTAGCTTATACACAACAGATCATAACATT
Source organism: Lepidothrix coronata (assembly GCF_001604755.1). NCBI lineage: Eukaryota > Metazoa > Chordata > Aves > Passeriformes > Pipridae > Lepidothrix > Lepidothrix coronata. The sequence goes on from NW_016690180.1 coordinate 13,362,440, forward strand.
GTACTTTTTGTTTTGACTCAAACATGGTTTGGATGTTTTGTCAGCTCTACTTCAGCATTTCAATTTTTTAAATAACCTCTTTTTCAGGTTGAAAATTTTGATTTCTTTCCCCATAGTCTGAAAAAGGACTTCATGCCTAGAAATATTAGATAAAAAAGTTTCTGTACTATTCCATGTAGAACAGGTAGCACACAAAGCCTCAACTCTAAAAGCTTAAGATACACATAAAATATCCTTTTCAAATATGATTTCTCCTTGTAATTTCTGCCCTTAACTTTAACCTAACTAACCTTTTATGCATTGACATCCTTTAAAAATACATATTACAAGTTATGTCTCTGATTGGTGTCAGGGGAATATCTCATGTTATCTAACTTTTTCTCTGCAAGGCCACAACCTTACTGAAAGTTAACTTCATCCTCCTTTGTTTTTATTTCTTGTCAAAAGCTCAGTTAAACAGCTCATGTAAATTATTCACATATTATTTGCTTGGAACTCTTTTCTTCATTTGTCTGTAACACTTTGTACTCAAATGAGAGAGCTTACTGTGAGCCTGTATGCTCAGTACTGTACTGATCTACAAAGAACTGGCAACATTAATTTGCTTTTCTCGATCCCTTTTCTCCATTACTTTTTGTGATCTATGTTGTTAGGAGGTCTTTTACAGTTTATGTTTGTCCTTATATGTCTGCTCTGTATATATGTACATATTTAAAACTATTTGCTTTTCGCTACAACAAAACCATTTTAAATACTTCTTAAGCACTAGGAAATGTAGAAGGAAAAATAACTAATAGATTGCAATAGAGACAACTTTTCTAGGTTATGTGGTTTCTCTCAAATTTTCATTTGATTATCCTTTTAAAAGTGCTTCTTTTCTATAATTGTCTATTTTTTTTGCTTTCTCTTTGCTGACTAATTTTTTTATGGCTTTGTTGTTTTTTGCTTTGTGTTTTTTTCCAAACTCTGCTTGCCATCATTAAACTAGAGATCTCCTTCCTCCAGTAGTTCTAAGACTTATGTACATTATTTCCTTCCTTTTCAAGATGAAGTTAAAATTGAGAAATTAGGACATCATTAATGTACATTTTTTATTGAAGGTAGTGCCTATTTGTTTGTATAGTTTTTAAAATATATTTAGGCAAGTACTTCTTTTGCACAAAGCCAAGTTAATTTTCCTTCTTCATTTGAGAAAGCTAAAACCCCCACCACTCAACAGAGTTGAAAAGCTAAAAAGTACATTATGAAATACATGTCAGGGGTATAGATTTATATGCACAATGTGTGTAAATTAACGCATTAGTACCAGAAGTTATATAAATTAGCATTTTTCACACTTTATTCTAAAGCATTTCAGCTACACTTGCAGCACTGGATTTGGATTTATCTGAATTGTAATGTAAACTCAGAATGGGAGAATAATAGCAGAAGGATTCTGTGTTGTTTTGCTCCTAATGCATTTTTATGTCATGTAGCTATTATTTCTTCTTAGTGATATGATCTCTAGCCATGAACTTAAAAAAATGATGATATTAAGACAAAGGGAATACNTGGTTGCTTCACAAAATCTGAAGATGTGGACATCAGAACAGAAAGAGAAGAACAATTAAACAGAAGAAATATGCAATTTCTGTGTAAATATCCTCAATAGGCTATATTTTTATTTCCCATATTAAGTTTGAATTATTAAAATACGTATTTCTCATTTTAGAAAAGCAATATTAAGTTTCAGTATGTATTATGAATGAAAAGCTTTTAAATTTTTTTAAAAACTTCAGGTTGGAGTTACAAGACTGGGAAACGTGAGTTGCTATAAAACTCCTTTGCCTGCGTTACTAATTCAAAATTGCATGCGAATATGTTGAAAACCTACATATTTTTGCTTCTTGAAGCAAACTTGATATTCACTTTGTATCCAAATTAACCCCTGAGAAACAGAAGGCCTCAAGGCAAACTTTGACAGCGAAGTGTCACTAATCATCTGATTGAAAATGTTCTATATTTAAAACAGCCTTGGCTATAGTTCTTCAAATAACACTACTATAATTACTTAGCATGTTTCACACACAGGCTCTTGCTCTCTCTCCAAGGTACTTATTTAGCTTTATTGCTCTCAGTAGCTCATACAATACACAGATATAAAAGAATAAAGCAAGCCATGTGGGGATTAGCAGTGGGTTTAAGTGTTAATGCTTCATAACACTCCATATTGTCAGAAATTCGCATTAAAATTCTGAGAGTGGCATAAGCAGTGTGCAGAATCTTTGAAGAAAGATACTGTTAAAGTAACGGGTTGGGGAAGTTATCTAGAGGTGAAAAGTGCAACCAAGAAAGTATGTTCTGAGCAGAACTTTTGTAATATGACTGAAAAAAACTGTATAATGAATTCAGCTCCAGTAACTACAGGTACATTAAGGCTGTGTCTGATAATAATTGTAAAGTATTTTTTATTATTTCTGCCACGTTTCTGATTTTTTTTTGTTGTGTGTAGTTTTTTGGCTTTGTTTTTTTTTTCTGTAGTGATAGCAAGTATATTGTTACTGATTATGGTCTACAATTTTTACTTTAAAATACAGGTTTATATTTTATAGATTTATTATATTTTATAAGCCATATTTTCTTTGATATTTTGATTTTCACATTTGTAACTGATCACAGCAGAGGCACTCCGAATTGATGAAGTTGTAAGGATGTCCGAAAATGGTTTCTGCCCAATTTTGGTTGTGTTTATTTCGTGGACTTTAATCCCTCCTTCACGAAATCTGCTCTCAATTTCACCATGTCAACAGAAAAATCCAGACTGACATTTCAAACTCTTCAACTTTCTTTCATAAAGAGTCATGAAAACAAGACATTTTACTGTCCAAATTACTACTTGCTATGTTGTTCTCCGTTCCTGTTGCAGAAGTGACTGACCTCTACACTAACTTTGGAGTTCTCATTTTCCTGAGAAGAGGCCAGAGCTAACTGGTTTTTGTTTCACCCCATTCTCAAAACCACTTCTCTATGCCACAGCAATCAGCAAAAAAAGTCACAGGAGATGGTAACACCAAAAGGTGATATCCATTGGAGGAATAATCAAAGAAAATTGAAATCATCAAAGACTGGCTGTCTGATTCTTGCTTACTTATTGTTCTAGACCAGGCTTTTTAGTTGACCCTCTGATGTGCTAATCCTGAATTTTTCAGGACTGGAGGGAGTCAAAACTAATTTTTTTCTTAGCTCTTCAAGAAGCATTACTTCAATACAGTGCTGATTATATGCAGGCAAATATAAACCTGTTAGTATATTTAGAAGTCTCAGATTTCTCAATTTTGGTAGCATTCTAATCACAAAGATCTAAACTCATCTTTCATTTTTATTTCACTACCAGGCCAATACTTGACTGTTACTGTAAAATTATTTTGTGACAGAAATTATTTTTTTTCTTTTCTGTGGTCATCCCAGAGCAGATTCTCTATTCTTCTCCATATCACCTGCAGTATGATCAAAAGATTGTTAACAAACATATTTCCTTCGCTGAAAGGTAGAATCTTCTTTAGCTGTATGTGAAAGTCACCTAGCACACCGGTTGTAAAGTAAAATAGAGCAGACAGCACAAATGTAATCACATAACATTGCTCTGCTCTTCTCTTATCTGACAGCTTGTTAAAAGCAAACTGGTTTTGAGTACATCAAATAATTTGGCCTCACTTCAGTCAGCAGTAAAACTCCTACTTGCTGGATTAGAACAAAAGTGATGACAATAAGTACAACAGGTAATTGTCATTCTGCAGCAATATATATAAAATATATGTATATATAAATATTACTAGATACTGTAATTGATCAAAAATAAGTGATACAATTTTTTAGAGGTTATGGAGAAGTACACACACCAGAACCCAGACCAATTAACCATAAGGGGGGATTATTATAAGTAGTACTCTGGACATTAATTTCAGATATTTTGACATTTTCCCTCAATAGTGTCTGATTTAATTATGAATGCAAGTGTTTATCACTAAAAAACTCTGAAAATCACCTATATTCACTGTTATAAAACACAGATCTTTTCCATATTCTGTGTTATTCCATGCTGCATTGTCAACTGATGTGACCTTCCTTTTGACAGTTTGTAATTTAACTATGTATGCAGGTGATCACCATTTAGAATCTGTCAGTCGCAATAATTTTAATTCTAGTGTTATCCTACTCTTTGCAGCTATTCATTTCATTAGTATTTTTCAGTCTCTTTTAATAAGGAACACAATTTAAGGAGGGAGAAGTATTCATTAAATGGACCATTAAGTTTTTTCAATCACTAAGGAAGACTAAAGGAATAATATATGCGTTTACCTGTTTAAAAAAATACATATAATTCTCTTTGAAGACACTCTCAATATTAAAAAGCAAAGTGGAAAGGCAGGTCTTTACAAAAAATACAAGTTTAAATTTTGGAATATTTTTCTAATACACTTACAATATAGAATCATAGAATGGTTTGGGTTGGAAGGGACCTTGAAGATCATCTGGTTCCAAACCCCTTACAATGGGCAGGGACACTTTCCACTACACCAGGTTGCTCAATACCCCATCCAAACTGGCCTTGAACACTACCAGGGATGGTGCATCCACAGTTTCTCTGAGCAACTTATTCCAGTGTCTCACCACCTTCACATGAAAAAGAATGAAAAATTTCTTCTATATATCTAAACTAAATGTCCCTTCTTTCAGTTTGAACCCATTACTCCTTGTCCTATCACTACAGTTCCTGAGGGAGAGTCTCTCTCCAGCTTCCTTGTAGGCTCCCTTCAGATACCGGAAAGTTACTATGAGGTCTCCACACAGCCTTCTCTTCTTCAGGCTGAACAGCTCCAACTTTCTCAACCTGTCTTCACAGGGAAGGTGTTCTAGTCCTCTTATCAACTTTGTGGTTACCCTCTGGACTTGCTGCAAAATTATATGTCCCTTTTATGTTGGGGTACCAGAACGGTTGCATTATTCCAGGTGGGGTCTCACAAGAGCAGAGTAGAGGGGGATTCACACAGCAATCATCTCCTATTTAATTTCTTATAGAAGGAAAAACAGTTCCAGAGTTTACCCAAACAGCCCAGACTATTTTCATTTACAACCTTCTATAAACTCTTTTTCCACTGTTTAAAGCAAGTCCATAATAAAGCACCCTGCAGCTTTACCTAGATTTTGCATATCTATCATTTACTTGATGTCTGATTTGCCTGCTTATTTAATCTTTTAAAGTTAAAAGGTGTCTGAGAGAGTCACAGGAACTTATTAACTCATTTTAACCTGGCCTGTTATACTAAATATTGGAGAGAAATATCCACTAACAGTAGCATGCCTGTTCTAAAGCTGCTTTTAAAAAATCATGAAAGCATACAAGTCTTAGAAAAACCTGGATGGAAATCTTATTGACAATTTGTTTCACAAAACAAGGTTCTATTTTAATATACAAAGTCTCTCTCTTTTCCCGTGAATGTATTGGCAAAAAGCTGCATGTGCACAAGAGGAGCAGGTGGAAAACATGCTAGCACTGCAGTACTCCTAATACTTTAATTTCATTATGCGCCTCTGCGTCTATTTTTTCACATTATTTTTGTCAGACTTCCTCTTTCAGAAAAAAAAAAAAGCATTGATATGAATGACTTAGCTCATTTAATCAGCAGCTTTGTGAAGAACAGATCTGCAAATTACTTTGAACTGCATGCCCCTGAGGTAGCAAGGCAGGCAGGTGCTTCCATGTTGGGAGCTATTGAACTTCTCTGAACCCAGTCAGTTCAATCCTGGAATGCATCCATGCTCTAATAGATATTAGAGCTGAAAAGAATCTATTTAAGTCATCTGTCCCTCTCCTTGCCAACATGAGCACAATAAATATAACTGATCGAGCCTAGATTTTAAGGACCCAGGCCATGAATATTTTGATTTCTATTGAGAGGCTATTCTTCAGTTCAGATATTCCTTGGAGTTTGTGTTAGATTTTATGTAGAACCTAAATTTACTTTTCTCTTATTTAATGCTACTATATCTGACTACTGTACCTTTCCTTCAGGTTTGGAAAAGACTGAACTTCTAAATTCAGTGGCCAAAGTCTCCTTGACATAAAAATGACCAAGATTTCACTTTCAATTTAGTCTGCTAAGTGACTATTTCCTCTTACCCACATATCTAATCCCATATTCAGAGAAATCAGCTTTCCTGATTGCTGGAATAGTAAATAGGCCTTCCTATCAAAGAAATCTTCTAATCTTGAGGATAGGTCTTTCTTGTCCTTCTGGACATGTTCTCACCCAAACAACCCAAACTGACCCATGACTAATGATAGTTTCTACTCAATAGATAAATATTAATGGACTGTACATCAAATAATGTCTTTTGGTACTGACAACCACTCTACAGCCTAACTTAAGAGACAATACTAAAATAAAATGATGATTTCTGAGATTTCTTATTTGTATTACATTTATTTATTGACAAAGTACATTTGTTTTTCTTTCAATTAATGATAATGGCCCTAGAGGTAGTATAAAGCTAATTCTTTTAAATTATACTCAAAATACGAAAAATACTTAAATTTGAGTAGTATATATAAAACATAATATAATTTTATACAGTATAATACCTTCTCTTAGCCCTGGTTTTGTCCTTGTTATTTTCTTACAAGCTTGTCTCACGCAGCAAAGATCTTTGAATTTTTTTTTTCCTCAAATTTTATGAAATTTTGGGGGTTTATTTCTTTTTTCATTCTCTTTCTTTCACAGTAGCAAAACCACTATTACTTCATGTAACTTGAAGCGTTTTTCTAACAGCACTTGGCATTTTCCTACATCAGCTAAATTCTATTAACAACAACAGTTTCAGATTATTAAAAACGTGTCTTTTTCACATAATGCACTCTTTAGGGAGAGGGAGAAAAAGTATCAGTTGACTCTAAGAAATTTTCTTGTCATATATTTCTCTAAGATATATAAAATAATAATTATTTGTAGTGCAGATTACTTTGAGGATAAGAGTCTAGCAGTTTTTGGTTTGATTTGGGAGATTTTTTTTTTTTTTGCAAGGGAAGGAGGAAGGTGTGGTAGTATTGATTTGTATGCTTTTTTCCCTGGGTTTTGTTTCTACATTGTACAGGTAGAACTGTGTGGACAAATTAAAGGAAAGGAATTAATCATGGAAAAAAAATAATAATTGCACACATGTTATTCTTCAATTTATATATAAAATATATTTTATTACTCACATATATGTATATACATGTGTGTGAAGGCATATACATACATATGTATAACATTTTTTTTGCTATGATTAAAAAAAGATTTATTAGTTGACTATCTATACCGAGAGCTAGTAGGTAGCCATTTACAAAAATACTGCCATAGCTGTTAAAAAAAGGAAACACCTTTGAAAATCTGGCCCTGAAGTGTGTCAGCTGTGCAGATTTGTGTCATAAGGACATCCAAGGAAAGCTGAAGTAGCTTCTGAAAATCGTTAGGTATCCTTCCATTGAACCACAAGTAAAAGTTTATAGTCAATATTAGTTTTATAATAAGGTGAAGTATTTGATTCTATTTGAAAATTCCTGTTAACATGTGGGCAAAGAGACAAAACTTAGCACATCACTTTTATGGATAGATATTAACCTTCACAGATCACTGAGTATGTCCAGACTCTATAATTAAGTGTATTTGTTAAAAACAAAGACTCACAAGCTGCTTCCAGATGACTCAGCAGAAATACATTTTCTAATGGCACTATATTGATCTTAACTGTATATCCTCAAAGAAAATCTATGTGTCAGGAAGCTTTGACCCGAATTTTCAATGACAGCAGAAAAATTATTTTCTTTTTTTCTTCCTGGATTTAGAATGAGATTTAGCAATGTGTCTTAAAGTTTACAAGACAAAATAATAAAGACAGTGATAAAGCAGCATTTCAAATTTCGCTGAAATGACTGAAAAATGCATTCCAGACTCATGGAAAGAACCCTAAAAGTTTCATGAAATATATGAGATAGTGATGTATTTTCCAAACACAGAAATATTATAAAGTAAAAGAAAGAATAAAACACAGAGAAATCCGAGCTAGGATTTTTGTTCTGTTTTTCTTTCAGTTTTAGTTCATTGGCGTTTTTTTATGTGTTGGGCTTGGTTTTTTGTTTGTTTTGGTTTGAGTTTTTTTGTTTGGTTGGTTTTTTGTTTTGTTTTGTTTTGGCTTTGTTGTTTTTGGGGTTTTTTTGTTTTTTTTTGGTTTTTTTTTGTTTGTTTTGTTTGTTTGTTTGTTTTTTAATTCTGATTACTAGAACACATTTATCTATATTTTCCAGAAACTGATTTGTAGAGCACTTTCAAGACTGGCATTTGTCTCCATCTCACTTAATTTTGAACATCAGACCCTGCATGTATTAATTCACAGAAATTTTACTACTTAGTTTCAGCATTTATCTCAAACAGAAGCCATTTGGAAGTCACAAACCAGATGCCCTGTTTCTCTAGTTTCTAAAGATGCCTCTCACTGGTATATATAAAGCCCGTCTAGCAAATACCTGCTATTGAACTCACCCCAAAACACAGCAGTCACTGTCACTTGAAGGATTCACTGTTCCTGCGTTTTATGGGGCTTCTATTGAGGAAGTGGGCTCCAGTTGCTTCAGAACCTGAAGGTTTTAAAAATACTGCTAATATGTTCTCACTGCTGCCAATTAGACAAAGTGGAAACCACTGTCCTTACTGAATTTCTACCAAAAATTCAAGGTTAATAGAAATGCAGAATCATTTATGTTAGAAAATACCTCCAAGATCATAAAGTCTAATCATAAATCTGACACTGCCAAGTCCACCACTAAAGCATGTCCCTAAGTGCACAGATACTCAGGTTTCAAATACCTCCAAGGATGGTGACTCAATTACTCCCCTGTATAGTCCTTCCAGTGCTTGATAACTCTTTCAGGAAAGATATTTTTCCTAATATCCAATCTAAACCTCCCCTGGCATGACTCAAGACCTTTTCTTCTTGACCTATCACTTGTTACTCAGAAAAGAGATTGACCTCTATCTACCTACCACCTTCTTTCAGGTAGTTGTAGTGAGCAATAAGGTCTTCCCTCAACCTGCTTTCCTCTACGCTAAACACCACCAGCTCTCTCATCTCCTCATACACCTTGTACTCCAGACCCTTCACTATCTTTGTTGCCCTTCTTTGGACATGTTCCAACATTTTCCTGTAGTGAGGGCCAAAAACCGAACACAGAATTTGAGGCGCAGTCTCACCAGTGCCAAGTACAGGGGGGACAATCACTGCCTTAGTCCTGCTGGCCACACTATTTCTGATACAATCCAGGATGCCATTGGCCTTCTTGGCCACCTGGGCACACTGCTGGCTCATATTTAGCCAGCTGAATGAGACAAGAAAAGTGAGGAAGACAGCTAGAAGGAAAATAGCTTCAGTCTAGTAGAGTGAAGAGGATACCTTTACACCTCTGAAGTAAAAACTTGCATGGAATCTTACCCCAAAACAAGCAGTAACCATTATTAGTTTCATAAAATCAAAACTTATTTTATGGGAGGCTGAGGTAATTGTGGTGTCGAAAAAGCCATCTATAACTTACCTTAAGAAATTGACTACAGAAACAAAGGAATATTTTTATGTAATCACCCATATTATGTGGGGGGTTTAAAATGTATTTTTAAATTTTTTTTTCCTGTTTAATGTAAAGGTATGCTTGGCACTGAGAGATATGATGTGCTGAGATCAGAGAGGTCTGACTAGGCTGACCATAACTCTTCATCCAAGATACTGCCAACAGCAAAAATTGGAAGAATCAAGTGTTTCTCCTTGACCCTGTGTTTTTGTTGTATCCTGCTATCTAACATCTGGTTACTGTTTCAACAGTTGTTCACACTTAAGATTTGGATAAATTAGCAATGCAAAGAAACTGAATAAATAGCTGCAGTCCTATATCCAAAATTCCAGGCAACAATCCAAAAGCATTCAAGAGAGAATGTCACTAGAGATTACCAAGGTAGACTATGGGTATATTATTTCATTTGAAAAGAAAAACAGTAACATCTTTCTTCATTCTAGCTCACAGCAAAAGTTTGCTTACAATTCAAAAATGTTCAAACAAAGTTTTAAGTTAAATAAAAACCTTACACTGTACATTAGTTGACTTTTTAAAACAGCTAAAATATTCACAGTATTTTTGAAACATCCCTTTCATTAAGGAAGGAAAGCTGAAAATTAAACCTTAATCAAATTTTAAAAAAATATATATCTTACTCTGTATATTACAGTGAGTGTTAAGGAAATTTCCTTGTCTGTCCATTGAGGGCCCACTATGGCAGCCACACTCCCACCACCAAAGCCTTTATCTACTGGGACCGAAGCCCCTCCACAGCGGGCAGCTCCAGTGAGTGGTGGGTGCCCCACCTGACTCCCCACACACCCCACTTTCACACAGTCAGACCAGGTTTCCATACTGGTTCAACGCCAAGTTTCCCACGGCAGAGTCTCAGATGTGTCATTCCACAAAGCCATTTACTGACGGCACAGGAACAGAAACAGCTCAAGCTCGTGCCTCCCAGGAGACTCCCAAAAGAGGAACCCCTGGGCTTTTGTACCCTCATGGTCCAAGTGCACAAAAGCCTTGACTCTCCCTCCTGAGTCCTCAGCTCCTGCCATGTCTCTGGGTGTCTATTCACCTGGCTGGGCCACAGGGCCCCATGCTCTTTTTTTCACAAAGGGCTGACAGTTCACGACCTCTTGCCTGGGGCTTTGGCCACTGCAGCTGCACCCCGAGATACCTGCCCTGAATGTATTCCTCAACAGGGAGTGTGTTTGCATTTAGTTTTTAACAGTAACTTTTTTTCATTTACATCTTTACCATATGATCTATTAGATGGATTTAAAAGCGTATATATTACTGAATGAAATTAGAAGATAAATTTGCATTACCTTTTTTGTTATGAAACTGAAAGGTTTAACTGTAAACAAACATTTTTCCTATCTGAACCCAGTCAGATTTCTGACAATAGAAATACCCTATAGGTTGTAATCAGGGGTTTATCTAATTCAGTCTTCTGTCTTCAAAAGTAGCAGAGGTACTACTGTTTACGAACAGTATGTTATTTTGGCTGCTGCTCTTGTACTTTTTATCAGTATCAGGCACTCTTGTATTATGAATGTGAGAAGCATTTCTGACACCGACAAGTATTTCTCAGTCACTTCCATCTGAAGATAAACCATTAAGCCTGATCATCTCCTTTCTATTTTTAAACTAGGTTTTAGTCCATAGAAGAACCTTTCATCCAATTGTGTGGCAATTTTGTTTTTTCTGTAGGCTGTCATGGAAATTAAGTCAAAGGAGCTTTGAAAATATACATGAAGTCCACACGATTCCCTTCATAAACATGCTTGTCAACCATAATACAGGTTAATGAGACAGGATTTTCAGAAAACATGCTGGCACCTTCACAAAGACTGTGTTTACCTGTTTCATCAGTGATTTCACTCTGTTATAAACCTTGCCATATTAATACACAGTTCTCAGTCCTCTAAAGCCTTTTAGGTCTATAGGAGTTAAACTGGGAACCCACTAGTCCTCTGCCACAGTTCTTGCGATATTTCTAGCATCTTGACTGGCAAGTCTGTGAGATCCCATCTAAAATACTGTGTGAATGACCTCCGGATTTAGTGAAATTAATGGTTTCCAATTTCTCTAGTTGCTCTTATATTTCCTTGATTCTAACTGATTTCAGTCTTTTAATTTGTCTGCTATAGAGAATGTGTGAAGTGTTGGATCCTCCCAAAATGGTCACTGAATTCACAGAACTTATCCTTTTTAGCTTTATGACCCTTGAGTGCCTCCTCTATATGTTCTGCAGTTCCTCTAACACGTTTGTTTTTCCTTTCATTTTAGCAGCAATATATTTGTAGAATAACGTTTTTTCAAATTAATAAGGTCCTTTCATCCAAGCACAGTTCCAGTGAAGAAGAAATTAAAACATTATGACATGCAATGTCTAAGGAATATTTTTTACAATTTTTTTTATGTTTCCCAGAAAGTTTCTCAGGCCTTCAATAAAGTTATGGAACAATTATCTAGATTACTTAGATGTTTATCATTTTGTAATATGCTGAAGTTGATTAAAAAAATTAAAAAAATGTATGTTCTGTCAATTTTTTAGAATTAGTGAAGTAATTTTGAGGCTGTTGATCGTAGGAGTTAAACTATTTTCATCATAAAAAAAATGAAAACGCCACCGTCTGAAAATTATAAACATTTTAAAAAATATAATTTAGCAGTTCAATTTAGACCATGCCATTATATGTTTGACATAACACTGAACCATTAATATAAAAGATGGAAATTGACTTGGTATGAAAACTTTTCCTATGAAGTAGTGGTTGAAAGTGGACCCACAATATGAAAAAATAAAGGTTCACATTGTCCCACTCCTCAAGACTGTCAAAGTCACTCTGGATGGCATCCCTTCCCTCCAGTGCATCAACTGCACCACTCAGCTTACTGAGGATACACTCAATCCCATTGTCTGTGTCACTGATTAAGATACTCAACAGTTCTTGCTACAGATCTCCATTTAGACATTGAGCTGTTGATTGCAACTCTGGATGTAGCTGTTCAACCTTTCCATTTAACAGTCTGTCCATAAAACACATATCTCTTCAATTTAGAAAAAAGGATATTATGTGGAACCATAGGCCTTTAGGAAGATGCTGTCTGCCCTTCTTTCATTCTTGCTGCACATCCTGTGGACCTCCTCCTGTAACTCTTCTACTCAGGGAGAGGTCCCAGACACTCCCTGTAGACTGCAACTTGCAGGCCTCTATCTATCATCTGAAGATCTGTCTGGGTTGAAACCTCTGCCCTGGCACAGACAGCTGTTCCAACACCTGTTGGAAAATTATAAAAGATTTTGGTTGACCTATATCAGTGATTTTTAATGAAAAATGTAGGACATATATCCTCATATTTTTAACACGTTTTTTCTGAGATCTTCCCTAGTGAATTATAATAAAAATATTTACAGAACTTTTACATTTAATGAGGGTTTATGCTGAAAATAACTTTTCCATCAGACTGCAGCTTACTTAAGCTTTTCACAACATTTTCTGTGGAGTTTCTATTTTTTTAAAATATGTCTCAAAGCTCTTAAGACAAACTTTAAACTGTACCCTGAATGTACAATTATTCTTTGGGAAAAAAAATATTTAAGTTCTGATTATTTTATTCTAACAGTTTTGTAATGCTTAAAAACCAGAAAAGCTGTGTCATTATACGTGAAATGAAGACAATATCAACATCAGTTTTCATATCTGATACAAACGAAGAGTTATATAAAGTGAGATGCTTTAATCTTGTTTTATAACTTTTATGTATGGCCCACTCATTCACTGAAGTTCTTTAATAAAAGTCACAGGTGCATTTTACTTTCTGAACAAGCAGCTATGGACTTGAAAGGAAGTAGCACCCAAGGTAAACTTGCTCAAATAGAGTAAGAAAAATAAGTTGGAACAGGGAAAAAGACTGAAGATGAAGATGAGTACACAAATCAGGCACCCACTTTAGTAGAAAACATAATGTAAAAAGCTAGAATAAAAGCACACAAATTACCACTGAAATTTCATTCATATTTTAATGAGCCAATGGACAAATGATGTTATAGGTTTAAAAATATATTGAATTAAATGTAATTGCATTATTAGAACTTAGTCTCTCTATAGATTTTTATTTATTATCTGATGCAAAGCACGTGCTGTTGGAGCTATACCATCACTGACCATGGTGATAGACCACCAACTGCCCCAAAAAATCAGGGAGAATATAAGGACACAGAATAAAAGAATGTCAGCTTTAAAGCACCTCTAAAAAAAAAAAAAAAAGCGCCTAAACAAAGGCAAAAGAAAGAGACAATCAGGTTGTTAAATATAACATAAAAAATGAGCTTTCAAAAAATAATTATAAAAAAGAGTTTGAAAATAAATTCATTAAAGACTTATAATTTCAGATTCAACCCTTTATAAAGTTTTTGCTGTGTGATTCCATAAACATACACAGACGAATAAATGTACATGGAAGGATAACTATGTATCTGAGGAATAGGCAAAAAAGACCCTGTGGAATAGGCAAAAACACTCTGATTTTTCAGTCTGAAAAAAAAAAAAAAGAGAAAACTGAAATAACTGTCAATAAATCCTAGAGAAGTAGGCATTTCTCTTACCAGCAAGACTCAATGAAACTATCAAGCATGTTAAACTTGAAAAAAACATTTCTCCATGGATGCTTAATAGAACATATTGCTATGGCATGATGCGTAAGACTGAACCCTGTACAGAGGAGTGATTTATTAAAGACTAGGAAGTGCTGCCTCCCTCAGAAGGGTATTTGTTCTTGCACTCTCTTCACATTTACTGCTATAGTTGTAAAAGGTGTTACCGAAGAGGATATAAATTAGTTTAACCCTTTTTAGAGTTTCTGATGGTTTATGCAAAACTATTTGCATGTCAGCATTCAGAAGTGCACTAGAATGTACATTAGTTAGTTAAAAGCCATGCAAACTTACAAATTTAAAAAATACGACACATTAATTAAAAAAAAATCATAAATGCAAAACAGATAAAATGGTGCTATGAAAGTTATGCAGACAAAAATAACACCTAAATAATAGCACCTAAATAATAAAGTCTAAACACATAAAAATTCAGAAACAGCACATGTATTTCAAAGGAATCATCCGCATTTGTGGACATGTACTTTTCAAGGATCAGCTTATTCAATTCTTTGTCTCCTCTTCTACTGAGGAATTTAATACTTTACTTAAGTGCAATATTTTTAACAGAAAAAAAATAACAAAATTGCCATTTGTTTTATTAACTTCCTATTATTACCTTTATTATCTATAGATTTTTATATTGACCAACTTTTAATTTTCTTCAGGCACAGAGAAAGGTAAATATTGAAAGATTAGTCCTCTGTGTTATGTCAACACTATGTCATTAAATTCTGTATTCATCAAACTATTTGTTCTTATGTAAATCTGAACATCAAAGTTACAAAAAATCACAAATAATTATGTTTTCCTGACTGAAAACAGTCCATTAACTTTTCTATTTAACATTGATTTGAAGACCTGTGTCTTCAAATTTTATTTGTCCTGCATTATAAATGATGATCACATAATTTTATTGAGTCTTCGTACAGTCTGAAGGGCAAGAACTCTATTACAAAATACATCCAGAAATGTGTTATGAAAATGCAAGATAATTACGGAATTAGTAATTATTCAAGAAATGTTACCCTGAAAGATTTAAAATTAAAATGACCTTAGTAACAGGCCAAATGTTCCCTCACATTAATAAGTCAGAAGTATGTATTTCTGAATAACTCTTCATAGTGGTAGGTTGTTTTTTCCCTCTTTAAACATTCTTTCTTAAATCAAAGTGAATAAAATTAAAAGAAAATCCCTGAAAAGAATGAGGCTATTATCAGTCATTGAGCTCATCAGAGTTCATTGGGGACAACAAATAATGCTATCTAATTAATTAGGATGACAGCAAACTGTGACACATTTCTTATGGCTGGCTGGTTTAACATTCTAAACCCTCTTGTTGATTAGAACTTGCATGTTTCAAATAGAGAAGGATATTAGACATCCCATCTGCCGTGTAACAGAGCTTCAGGAAAAAAAATACACTGAAGTCTTGATAAGTTCACATCACCAGAACAAGACAAATGCATCATCTTATCTGATATGCAATGACACAATTCTGATTTTTTCTAAAATTTTATTATTTTAATCAGGCTACACAGAAATAAACATCCTACTGTTAACATGATTCCTTGATCAAAGTCTGACACCAGGTTAGTCAATAAAATGTCTCACTTTGAAATACCTCTTATCTCTGAGTGAGCACCAGTAAAATTTAGAAATGGAATGAGCATCCTGAGATGACACATCCTGTTTACAAAGTGCTGGTTGGCAAATAGTGATATAATACTGACTGACTACTATGCAGAGCTGTGACTCTAATTATGTGCATATTCTGAAATAAATTTGTTAGAAAGCAATTTACTTAAAAATGCATGATTCTATTTCATGCCTGAATACACTTATGTGAAAGTAGTGTACTTCTAGTATACTTCAAATAGATTTAACAAACATATGAAGGGGCAGAAATCCAAGTCTGCTATAATCAAGCTCCTTTTTCTTTTTTTTATTTTCTTCTTTTCTTTTTTCAATAAAATATTTTGTAAGTAAATTCTTTAGTTCGGATGGAATCAAATGCAGAACTACCTAAAACTAAAGTATATGACTGAGAGCATTGTCCACATACTCCTTGAACTCTGACAGGCTTGATGCTATGACCACTCCACTGGGGAACCTGTTCCAGTGATTGAATACCCTCTCAGTGAAGAAACTTTTTCTAATGGCCAAACTGAACTTCCCTTGACGCAGCTTGATTCCATTTCCTAGTGTCCTGTTGCTTGTTGCCAGAGAGAGGACATCAGCACATGCTCCTCTGCTGCCCCCTTAAAGAAGTTGTAGTTTGTGATGAGATCATGCCTCAGCCTTCTCTTCTTCAAGCTGAACAAGCAAAGTGACCTCAGCCATTCCTTGTAAGTTTTGTCCTTGAGATCTTTCACCATCTTGGTCATCCTCCTCTGAATACACTCCAATAGCTTATAGTAAGTCCCTCAGACATTGAGGTGCCCAAAACTGCACAGAGTACTTGAGCCGGGCACTAATGCAGTGTAAAATGAAGCAATCTCCTCCCAGCTGGCGGTGCTCTTTGTGATGTGCTCCAGGACACAGTTGGCCCTTTTTCCCTTTCTTTTTCCTGTTCAAAATTCTTTTTTCTAAACTATGATTAGTTTGTTAGATTTCGTGAAGTCTTGTTGATTTACCATTCAAAAAATAGGGAAAAAATTTCAAACCAGAATTACTTCCCATGACATATTCTCATATCTATAGTCTAGGAGAGTTCTAAACATATTTTGCATTAAGTTTAGGTTCTAAATGCTCGCACAGGATGGCTGTATCAGATTTTTAAGCTAAACGGTCTTTAAACTTTACACAGTGTGGTTATGGCAGGTTGCTTTCTATTGCTCTTTAATTCTTTTTCATATTAAAATATAAACAAGAACACTGATTTATTCTTACTTAGCCATTTTAGTCAGAAACATTTGGAATAAGTGTAGCAGATCTACAAGTAAATTTGTTTTATTATTGATGAATATGAGTAAGAATGATCATTACCATGCTAATGAGCAAGGGGAATATTAAAGTTAATATTAGACTGTGCTAAAGAGGTGCATTTTGTACGAGAAGAATGACAAGTCAATGTACATTGTAATTATCATCTTAATAAAAGAGAGAAGTCCATTCTATATTTTATGAATCACACCAAAAAACATAAGACTGTATTCTAAACACACATTAAATTCTGTTGTAAAGGGTACAGTCAAGAAATCTTTAAGATCCAAACATTTTAACATAATCATAGCACAGAGTGGGACTCCAGTTAATTATATAAAACTCACAATAAACTGTAAGACTAGACAGGTTTAAGTTTCATTACTGGTTAACAAGAAAAACCCTACACAAGCTTTCCAAAAAACCAAAGAAACTTTCCCTCCCCCAGAAAACAAAATACAACTACTAAAAAATCTTAAATAAATACTACTAAAATATTTATTTAAAATTCTGTCCTGTCTTTCATCTTTGTACAAAAGAATTAGAGATCCATGAAAGTAGAAATTGAAACTGTCTTTGGAAGAGATGTAGTTTATTCTCTTGCTGAATGGCAAGATCAAATTTTCTTAGAGATCAAAGGCAAAACAAAGGTAAAAATATTATTTATTACAATATAATACAATATAATTTATTACTAAATAAATTAGATATCTAAAAATTATATATGAGAGGTACAGTATACATAAAGCTTAATAGGAAAAGTACTATAAGAAAGATCCAAGAAAAAAAAGAATGTATAAGGGATACATTAAAAAATTAATACATTAAAATCAAAGTCTGACTTTCTCAGGATGAGTTTTCCTCTGGTTCTATATTTGGTTGACTTTTAGGTTGTTTCATAAACAACTGTTTCATGGGAACCAGGCAGAAACCAGAATGCTAACATGATGGAGCAAGAACAGTAGGCATGATATCAAAGGAATAATCTTGTATGAAAACTATGACATTTTTCTGTGATTATCGGCTCCTGTCCTGAAATGTGCCAGTGTTGGCTCAGGATTGGCTTTTATCTATCATTCCAAACCTGGGAGAAAATTTTAAAAAAACTAAGTGCAATTTTTTTTTTTCCCCCAGGAAATCAGTACTAAGAACAAGAGAATTAGATGTCATTAGGGAATATGAAGCAATTGTCACAGGTCAATGAGAATAAACAGGTCTAACTCATGGAGACACTTTTCCTTTGATTAACACCTGAAGAGATAAAAAACGATGGAGGAAGGAGAAAGTAAGTAGAATTGACAAGGTTTTTTAAGGATCACATTTTAAATAACAACCTTTTCATAACAGAAACAAACCAAAAACGTGTCATTAAAAAAAAAAAAACAACCTTAACATTCTATGATTCTATGAATGTTTCTATTAGATCATTGAATCATAGAGATTAGGACTGATCTCCAGGCAATATCTAGTCAGACCCCCATTTCTGAGCTGGTGCAGTTAGATCAAGTTCTTCGGTGACTTGTACTGTAAAGTCCTGAATATTTTGATCAGGCATTTCTAATATTTTTGCATAAATCCCAAATTATTACAATTTGTATTATGATTAATATCTAATGTGTACTTCACTTTACATTCTTTGCATTCCCTTTTCAGGTCTTTCTACTTCTTCATCTCTCATTTCTTTCTCTGCTGGCATTTTAGATTTTGATTCATATTGGATTTTTTTTTCTCTATTTGTTTTCCAGGCTTTTCACTGAATTCTGTCACCCTGCTTATGCAGTTCATTCCGTTTTCCCTTGTAATTTTTAAGTAAAAATCATATCCTTTGCTCAGATTATTTAAAAATAGTTTCTGTCTCATTTGTAATCAACTGAAATAGTTAGAATTTTCAAACCCTCTGGTTCTATTACGAAGTTTTGTAATGTAGAATGCCGCCAATATCATCCATTAATCCTATAGCATGTGTTATCATAACAAAATAAAGTAGAGGGTAATAATGATCTTTTTCCCTTTTTCCATGCTGCAGGGACAGCTGCTCAGTTTGCTTATCCATGTATGCCTTGATACTTGGTTTTGAGGTTTCAGCTGGCAATGCTGCAAGATATTCAGTCCAAGTAACACATCTAAAATTATTCTATTTTATGGGACTGAAAAATTCATTTATGTGATTCATTCTGATGATGATTTGAAAAGATAGCATGACTATTATTGGTACCTCATGAATAATATTTTCACATCAGTACTTCTGTGCCAAGAAAGAAATAACACGTGATAGAATCATAAAGTGTGCACAGTTTCTTCTTTCTTGTACAAAGAAAATTTTGTGCACACATACACGAAGTCCTTTTATGGACAACTGGTTCAGATTAACCTGAGTTTAACAGCGGGAAGAGGGCTCTCACTCTTAGTCCTAGCGATATAAAGGGAATCTACTCCCTGACTTGGGGATGCTGCTTGTTGCAAAGGCACTAAAAATACAGATAAAAGACTGATTAACCAGACCCCCCTTGAAATGTTATTGTGTTTGAGAGCTGATAGAAATAAGGTCAGAGTTATAAAGGATGTTTGAGAAATAAACGTACAGCTCCTATTTTAGATTATGAGATAGAACAGAGGATAGTAAACAGTCTCACCTCACAGGCAAGGATTTCTGCAAGACTTTCAGTTTCTTTGAATTTTAAAGATATATGACAGATAGTCTATCACACTGGAAACTTGTTTATTAGACTACAACTTCATTAATGCTGACAAACATGAGAGGATACTTATAACAAACAGAAATTTTGGCAGTTTTTCCTGGAGCTGATGAAGGTTAAGACCCTAAGGTACTTAAATTTGGGAGAAGTCTTGAGCCAACAATTAGA
Source organism: Lepidothrix coronata (assembly GCF_001604755.1). Lineage (NCBI taxonomy): Eukaryota > Metazoa > Chordata > Aves > Passeriformes > Pipridae > Lepidothrix > Lepidothrix coronata. The sequence goes on from NW_016690180.1 coordinate 13,382,514, forward strand.
AAGACAAAATAGAATGAATTTATTCCTTCTGTACCTGTACAGAAATATAGGTAAAGATGCCACATCAAGAATGTCTGTGCATTCTTATAGGACTTCATAAGTTTATACCAAAGCTGAAACTCTAAGATAACAGTTTTAATTGATTGGAAGAATACATTTCAGGATTCCGAGAAGACTTCTTTACAAATAGCATTGAATGTATATGGTTGTTCCATGCCTGGAAGGGTTCAAGGCCAGGTTGGACAGGCCTTTGAGCAACCTGGTCTAATGGAAGGTGCACCTGACCAGGGCAGGGGGTTGGAACAAGATGGTCTTTAAGGTTCCTTCCAACCCAAACCATTCTGTGATTCTGTATATGAGAGACAAAGGACATCTCTCCTATTTCAACTAGATATCCTACTTATTCACCAACTTCAGTTGTTTCTGCTTCTTTCTTAACTAAAAATTACCTAAGAAACAGACAGGAAAAAAAAGCAAAACCAAAATAAAACCAAACAAGAGAGTACTGACTAGTGAGTAGATGAAAAGTGTGCAAAAAAGAATTGGTTGAGGGTACTGACTCACATTCAAGTTGTTACAGCTTCAAAAGCTGAATCTTAGTCTCATGTACAGCTTTTAATTTATTTTACTCTTAACTTGTGTAAGGTGACATAACTTTAAACTGTTTAACTATACCTTACATTAAATCACATTAGTTTGTATTCACTGTTAATTAATTACATATTCAGGAACAAGTAAAACAGTTCTGCTTTTACCAGTTATTTGGCTCCAGATTAAGACAGTCAATTAAGTGTCTGTATATGGTATCCAAGATTCTATCAGTATCAAGCAGTCAATGCAATGGGGTCTAAGGAGTTAATTCACTAAATAGACATTAATATTTGATCAACTGAATTGCACTTTAGTGATAGTTTTATCAAAAGGCATAAGACAAGACCTCAAACACATACATCTAGTACCATCTAAGACGTTTTGCAATACCCCATAACTGCTTGATAGTCCAAAAAGGTAAGAATCTCCCATAGATTTTGTGTTAAATGAGACACACCCACATAGATGCCCGAAATACCTTCAAGTATCTCAAATATCACATCTATGAACTGAATTAACTGCATGGCCTCTCCTGAGACAAATTAGTTATGCTCATGGCACATTTGGGTGACCTGGTCAGTAAATTCATTGTGTAACTGCACCATTAATGAATTTGATCTATCATGAGACAGATTTTCTAAATTGTTTTAAAAATACATTTCTGTACATCTGCAAATGTCTTCAATAAGTACATTACAACCAAATCCTTTTCTTCCTTCTTCCTTCTCCTAAAATAAAATTGGATTTTAATTGTGTAGATTTCATTACCAGAAAAGAGTGGACATGATGAGGTTTGAGAACAGTGTATAGGACACATATGTGAACATATCATAGTAGGATATCTAATAACCAATTCCAGAATATCTGTCTAGAAAAAAAGAACACAGAATAGGCCTTACCTATCCTATTGAGTTCTCTTACCTTCTAAAACAGGATTATCACAACTGACCTACCTTGGGAACAATCTCTAGCCTGAGCCATGTTGAGAATTAAATACTACTAAATGGTTTTCCTTTTGCTGAGTTGTTTAAATTCTCCAGTGTGCAGATTTTAGCTTAGACATCAATTTATCTTCCCTACTGTGGAATCTTGCCATGTGTAAGTAAAATTTCAGTGGAGAATTCAGCTCCACGGAAATCTTTGTAGATGTTCAAATTTATATTAGCACAGAAATTTTTCCTTTGCAATTAACCTCATCTTGGTCTCTCTTTATAAGGTCTCATGGAAACCTTGAAACAATCATTGTAAAGCAACAGTGCTTTATATTGTGTATCCAACCTAACAAATTCTGCAGTTTTTTTCAAGTAAACATGTTTTACCCCTGATATCATGAGAAATTGTGGTTCATGTATGAAGACTAGAATATGAAGAGACTAAAACACAAGGCAAACAGGTTTTTACTGTTACCTGAGGAGAGGAGGAGTGATAGGGAAAATAACATAGTTCCTCTCCAGTCTAGGCATGCCTATTTTTGTCATTAAAAAAGGTAGAAATTAAAAAGAAGTAATTCCTTCAAAGTAAAATAATATATTTCAAATGTAGAATCTAACCCAGACATTTTAAAAATGCATGCACTGAAATAGAAGGATGATTCCTGCCTCAGCCGCTCTACTGACTGTGTTCAGAGAGGGCAGTCGAATACTTCTGTTACACAGCTGTTTCTTTTTCTATCAATGTATTATGTAAAGAAATGGGAAACAAAACTTTAATTCTTCCTGTTGTAGCTCTTCTGAGTGCACAAGTTCTTTGAAGTGCTCCCTGCTTTCTGCCAATTTTATTTCCAGTTCTAATAGAAGTGCTTGTCAGCTCCTGAAATATCCTGAAATAAACATAAATACTAAATATGTCTTCAAGGTTTTTCTTCAGACTAATGCATTTGGCTAGCTCATTAGTTTCATAGTGGTAGCACTTGCTACATGTCACAGGTGGAAGTGGAAGGCTTAGACAAAATTATCGAAAAGCAAAGAAGTGCTGGTGAGTCCTGAAGTACAGAAAGGACTCCCTTGTTTTCTAAACTCCTTCTCAGAGAAGGGTCTAGGTGTGACTGAATCCTGTCTTAGCCTCGGACTGTGTTAACAGTTTAAATTTAAATGAATTATAGAAGTGTGATTGAACCACTTTGTCCTGTAGGTTTTTAATGATTGGCAAAAAAAGAATATTTGTATAAAATTAATAACTTATTTTATACAAATGATCAGATCCTAATCAGAGTTATTGATTAGTTATTATATTGATTACACAATATAAACACTAAAAATCTACTAGTAGAGTATAATATAGCATAAAATAGTATAGTGTGCTGTAACAAGACAATCATTGAAGCAGTTATATTAAATCTAGCAAAAAGAAATAATTATTAAGTAGAGATCTGGTGTAACTCACCCATACCAACGCTTGTGGGGAGATCTCTTTCTCTCAGCCTCCAGGAGTAACCTTGGGGGGTGACCTTGGCCAAGGGAGGAATCTCCACACAGACCTCCCAAGAAAGGTTATGTCAGAAGAACCTGACTGCATGAGAAGGGACTGGACTTTTATAGTATAAAGGGATTGACTGCTAGTCATACCTTTACAGGCCAGCTATCAGCTTATCTGTCAAATCAGACTTCAGAAAGCAGGATGTGTATTCAAAGTCTGGTGAACTAGGATGATTTTAGCACAATTAACACCAAGACAACACCTTGGCTCCAGCAATTATCTTGCATGATAACTTGATTAGATTTTAGGTCTTATCAGGGTGGGTCTGTCCTGCCACATTACATCTGAAGGAGGTAGTTTATGCCTCTTCTCACTCCTTACCCACTTTTCTGAATTATCCAAAGAAACATTTGGATTGCTTTTGTCAGTATACTTCATAGCTTTAAAATACAATAGACTGCTGAATACAGAAACAGCAGGAATACAGTAGTAGTGCAGAAGAGGGTGATAGAAAAGAGCTGTGATTTACACAGATATGTACATGTAAAACCTCAGTATATAGATTTATCAACATTTTTAACAATAGAAAAAAATCTCTTTAGTTTCCAAATGGCCTCTTTGTCTCACTGAATGAATCTGAGCTATGCTTTTCAATGAAAATCAGAGGAAAATTCAAGTAGAAATGAACTAACAAGAAAGAGGTAATGAGCAACAAATTGTTAGACTATTCTTCGGATATCCATCCCACACAAGCACACCTTGTGGTGCAAATCAGTTTAGCAGTATTTTAAGCTGGTCTATTTGCTTTACTCAAAATCTTGTTTCTGGGCAAGGGAAAACATACCTTATATATCGCACCAAGTATTTATTGTCAATATAACTGAATATTCAAACAACCTCACCTCTCAAACCAGAATAAGTCCTAAAATCTCAAAAAAATTAGCACATTCCTTGGCAATTTTATTTATCTGTTGTAAACCCAAAACTTAATTTATTGACATTCTTGTCTGTTGACACCACAATTGATGTATAAAAGAAGATTCATCTTACATCTGACATATAAAACAATTGACAAAAAGTTGGCACTGTATGTTATGGATCCACTGGGTTTACTTCAGGTAAAGAATCTGCATAAGGGAGAGAAAGCTAAATCACTTTGCAGTAGGATCATTAAATTGTTGCTATATGTAGGCGAAATTTCAGTAATTTAATATCATTTATTCAGTATGAACAACTATATAGAAATGGCAGATAATGTTATGCTGGGTTTAAGACCTCAGAGAAATGGATCAATTAAAAACCTGGAGTTGACCTGACAGTAAAACGTGTTTAAGTATGGTGAGCTTAGAGTTAAGAAAACCCACATTTATTAAAATAAAAGATAGAAAAATTGCATAAAATCTTACATACATATACAGTAAATATAAAAATGTCTGGTTAGTGTGGTGGTTTGAACCCTGACAACTAAGTACCAACCAGTCTCTCTTTCACTCTCTCTGCCTCTAGGAGGACAGAGGGTGAGAATCAGAAGGGCAAAAATCAAGAAAGAAACCTGGATCAAGATAAAGACAGTTTTATAAGTAAAGACCATTAAAAAAAAAAAAAAAAAAAAGAGATCCAAAAGGAACCACTTACCACCTGCATTTGCAGGCTGATGCCCAGCCAGCATTTGAGCAAAAGTTACTGAGGAAAAGCAGTACCCTCAATGCAGTGTCATATGGTGTGGATTATCCCTTTGGTCAGATGGAGTCAGTTGTCACAGCTGTGTCCCCTCCCAACTTCCTGCCCTCCTTCAGCCTACTCACTTGGCAGAGGCAGGGGGAGAAGGCAAGATAGAGAAAGAAGCAGAGAAACCCTTGGTGCTGTGCAAACACACTTCAGCAATGGATAAAACACTAGTTTGTTATCGACACCACTTTGGTCATAAATCTAAAACATAGCACTACACAGGCTGCTATGAGGAAACTTAACTTCATCCCAGATAGACCTAGTAAACTGAAGAAAAAACACAACAAAAAACACACAGGTCTGCTGTTTTTTCTGTCTATATTATAATATTTAATACATTTATTGCATGGGAAACAAAGGCTTTCCTCATACGTGAAGGAGTCATCCCTGGTAATCTTAGTCAAATATATTCTTTTTCTTGGTTGGATGAATTCTTTGTGATCTTCAGTAAAGGAAAGGTATGCATAGATGGATCTTTTTTGTCAATTAAGTTCTTTAACATTATGGGCTCTATCCTAAATATATTGAAGCTAAAATATTAACTTGATGTCCAAAAGAAAAATATTTTATTCCAGCCAATGTAGAACATGGCCAAATGTTGCATTAACTACCATCTGCATCAACATACTGTCAGCCAGGTGCAAATGCTTAGCTGGCAAATCTGGCAATCCACCTTCCAGTTTTGTTTAAAAACAAATGGGTTTCAGTCTCTCCAGGATCCTTCTTCTGCTTAATGGAAACTCTTAGCACTTAATCTTTGCAAAACTTTTAAAAATTGCACTTCTTTGTCTCTATACTTTTTTACACTGGTGCATCTCCCATTTCTACAAGGTGTTCAAGTAACATTAAAAGAGTTGCCCAACTCACAACTACATCTAGTCAGAGTTAGTAAGTTTTATAGAACAATCTTTCCAAATGGCAGGGAGTAGCTAAAATTCAACACAGATCTTTGAAATAAAACAGCAGAAGTATTTTTATGTTATGATATAGCTCATTTGGACCTCTATACTGCATAAGATAAAGACAAAAATCACAGTGTTCTTCTATTTACGTAAAATGTTAAAGTCTTGCTACAAGCAGAAAAACACCTCATATGTGAAACCAAAAATTTACTGTTAGTCCAATTAATATTTTATCAGTCTTGTAGTCTGACTTATCAGTCCACTTACCACTAATATATATTCACAGTCCAAATCAACACAGGCAGGCCTCGATGAAACAGTTTATAATATTGAACAAAAGCTTTTCTAGTATCTGCTCCATTGTGGAGTAGTGTAGGGCCAATGCTGCTTATGAGCAGCTGCTGAGGTTCCCTGTATCTGCTGGCCAGAGCTGAGAAACTTTTGCTGCACCACCCTGGAAGATTTCCAGTAGAGTTGTGACATCACTAAGGAGGAGGATTTTTTCCTTCCCTTTAGAGCAAGGTCCAAGATCTTGGTACTTTCTTCCTTTTCGGTGTTGGGATCTACTCAGGTTGATTTTCCCATGTTTTCTTAGGACAGTCTGCCTACACTTTTTTTTCATTGACTGTAATTTTTTTTGTTTTTCTATTCCCTATCTAGCAGCAAAAAACAGTGAAAGTGGAGAAAGTTATTTCTAGAGCACCGAGGTAGTGTCATGTTCATTAAAGAAGTCTTTGAAATAACTAATAACCTCATAAAAAAACAATCCTAGTGACTTTTAAGATATAATATTATATGTTGTCTATATTAAAAATCCATAGTTCTAAGAACATGTTCTGGAGTTAAGATAAATAATAGTTTTTAGGGTAGATAGTAAGTTACAAATTTTCTTGTGTATAGATATTTACACATAAATAAAAAAAGAGAATATGCTGAAAATTCACCTCATTGAAATGTGTATACATATATGCATTTGCTTGTAGTTGCTTACAAAGTATACCTGACATAGGTTATGTACTACACAAGAGATTTTTCCAGTTTCTCAATCCTTAGTTCCTCCGCAAACTTTTGGAAAACAGAATGTTTTCTTTACTTTTCTATCCAATGTCCAAAATTGGTTTGAACTTGACAGTGACCAAAAAACCCCAAATAAATATATACAAATTTCAGAAGCTCGTTTAAGAACCTGTGTAGGGTCTTAAAAATTACTTTTCTAGTCCTTTATTTTACATATATGGTAAAAATTATATGTAAATATGGACCATCAGAGAATTCATAATAAATCTAATCAAGCAGTGGTTGTCAATTATATGTCTGATAAAGTGTTAGGTTTCGGTACTGTTTACATCCAACCAGTGAAATTTTAAAAAGATTATAATTCAATCATTTTCATCACAATATATCCATCTTATTGCTTAAGATATCTAAAAGCTAACATTTTTTAATATATTAATTTTAAATCCCTCTCATGTATACAAACCGCTTTCAAGGTTTAAGCTCAGGATTTTGGCTTAGATCCAGCTCTGTATTTTGCTCCATTGTGAAGGCTTTTCATTGACTTAAAATTATATTTTACATATCATACAAATTGTATACCAAATATACATTATATTCTGTGCAATTTAAAAACATATAAACCTTATTCATAGCATGTAGTTCCTTTATATATATATATGACATTAACTAAGAACATTTCTGTAAAATGCCTTTTTCTCAAAGGGAATTGTATAGTCACACTGATTTGAAAAAAAAAATCTGTAGAACTGTGTGTATTATTGGATGTTCTCTTCATTATTAAAATACAGGTAAAAAATATAGGGTTGTTTAAGGGTTGTATTACTGGTTTTAATTACCAACTTTTATTTGTTATGTGGGAGATCCTACCATAGACCAGGATATTCTTGCACCATAATTTGCCCCTTCTAAGATCACCAGTTATATGTATGATTGACTGTGTTATCTTCCAGAGTAAGACATGGAAATTTACAAACAAAAATTTCATAATTATGTAAATGTCACTTTTATTGCAAAACGCAGAAAGAAAAAAAATCAAACAAAAAACCTTGTCAAACGAACAACCTCAATTAAAATATGATTTAGCTTTCTTTTTCAAAAGTAACTATAAAGTAACATAATTATATTTCTCCTGTTGACTTAATGAAACTTTGAAAAAGATAAGAGTGAAAAAAGATAACAGCATGCAGAGGCCAAAAATTGATATCTTGTACTGACTTCAGCCTACAAAGAAAGATTTCACATCTCTTCATCATCAGAGAATAGCAACAGCCCAATGCAAAAGCACAAACATATGTCAGTTGGGCTGTGTCCATGCAAGCAAGAACAGACAGAAGTCTTCTGCTGCAAAAGGTAGTTCTAACCACATACCAAATATGGTTTCATAAGATAAAGAAAAGACTGTAAAATGTATACTTATACATAATGTTATCCAGACAAACACAACTGATCTACTCTGGCCTCCAATCGGGAGGTCAGGAGACACACCACCTATAACTGCTGATGCCTTTGAGAAAGCACGCAGGATCACTCTGGAGGAGAAAAGACAACGCAGAAAGAATCGTGTCTTGCAGAATATACCACCTAAGGAGTCTTTCTGCTGTGCCTTTTGCAACCGGTCACGTTTATCTCATATTGGCCTTTTCAGCCATCAGTGCACTTGTAGCAAACGTGTGTAGAGACCTCCCCGAATCTTTGTTCACGAAGCCCAGCCATGACACGACATCCAGACAAAGCACTAAACAGTAATTCTACTCTATAATAATCCTTGACAAGAGCCAAATATTTTCATGGACCCCACTTTTCATTTCCCTACAATCTTCATATTGTTTCTGTTTGATGTCTTATAATAGGAGAAGATAAGAGAAGTTCTGACAGGTGAAGGCAAATTCAAAATAGTACAAGTCGTCACTGCATGGAGAATGCTACCACAAATCAAATACATATGCATATGCATAAAATAAAATAAATAAATGAACATTTCTAATGTAAGTTTTAGAAAAAAAATATAGCTCAGAACTAAAAATTCTGCAAGTTTAAATATCACTGAACTGAGGTACACTAAATTACTCAAAAGGAATTGGCAGAATTCACTCTGTAGTGTTTTATTTCAGCTATTGTGAATGCCAGATAGGTGCAACTGCTACGGACCTCATTTAGGTATCAAGAATTGTGTCTTTTCCAAAACGATATATCCTGCTGCCACTATCCAAAACAGGCTTATAGACCAGTGAGATATCTCTAGTTAACACTAATCACCTGAAAAAAGCATAAAGCAGCCACAGCCACAGTGATGGATGTGAAACTATCTGAATGTTTTTTTCCGAAACCTATGATAAATTTTAATGCTGTATGAATAATCTCTTCCAGAAGACTTCTTGTATTTTCTAGCATATATTTTTTTCAAGCAGTACTTACACAAGTGTGTAGTTGAAATTTGTGTATTACACAGTGTTCAATTATGTGAGACAGTCAAGAAGTTTGTTGTTGTTGTTTTAAACTAGAAAATATGAATTAATTGAAATCAAAATGCTTTAAGCTAACACAGCAATTCCCATCCAACCCTAATGAAGAAGTAGCAGATGTTATTTTCCTTTCAAAATCAAGGAAAATTGCACTGTATCAGGCTCCAAATGTCTTGATGCTGTGATAAGGATGCTCATATTTAGCATGATAGTCCGATATTCAAGTGTAAGTTTAACAAAGTAAGCTACTTCATTTGAGGCTATTTCAGTCTGTTTCTGGTAATGCTCATGGTAAAATTTTGTCTTACTTCACTAATACAAGATACAGTTCTCTAAAACTGTCAAGAAGATTTCAATTCCTTTTGAAAAAGAATAATTTGAGAACTGCTAACTGTTTTTAATCTAGAAATAATTTTCTGATTGGGGAGAAATCTGGTTGCTGTAGAATATCAACAACACACAAATACCACATGTCAAAGTGTTTCATAATTTCTGCTTCTCATTTCACAGGTGTTCAAAACCCACAAAAAATGGGAAAAAAATTAACCAGGTTATTTTAAATCACTTACATAAAGTAGAATTAATTTTGTCTGAGCTAGAGCTGAAGATTTAAACATCAAATAGTATGACTGTTACTAAGCAGACAAGTAGGCTACAGGGTCTGTATCAGCAAAAAGCTTCCCCCCACCAACTCCTGTCCCACACAAACAAGCACCATCTGCTGATACCTCCCCAGTGGCCGATCCAGTGACCTCATGGGATACCCTGGCCAGGCTCCATGTCTGGCTCTGACACCCAATGGGTCCACCTCAAGCACCCACTTTGTGCTTCCATGCCTGTGTCACCACGTGCCTTTGGCTTCTTTCTCAGAGGGGCTTTCAAGGCAGGTGTCAGCACAAGCCATTAGCCAGGTCAGTCCACAGTGATTCTGTGATTTACCTTTCCAGCATTTTTGGTTTTAAGTCTTTGCTTAATTGTTGACATGTGGTCCATAACAAGGCTCCTTATTCTTTGCACTTGTTTGCAATTTTCTCTTCAACCTGACTCACCACACTTAGCCTATTTGCACTGAACTCAGCTACTGGCCAAGGTGATACCATCGTTCCTCTGGATCAATTGATTATTTATGAATTTGATGTCAAGGAACTACAACTGACTTCAAATATTTTGGATGAGAGTGAATTACTTCCTCCTTGATATTTCAGAGCAGTAGTACTGATATGTACTTCAAATAATTTTGTGGAAAATAAAAAACGATGACTGGGAAGCAGTTGAAACTGTAACCACATTAAATATTTATTATATGATCTAGCTTGAGCACTCTTTAGGACAAGAAAATATCTTTTTGTTGTATGTTAACATAGATTTTATCCACTGTCTCCAAGAAGTATGGAACTAATGTTTAAGAACATAGATAAATAAATTTATTATTCTATTTTTTAAATATTGTTTTTTTCTCAGAGAGAAAAATTCTTAACTTCTGTTAAGAATTTTCACTTCCAAAAATGATACTGCAGAATAGCAAAAAAATATGTGGCTATATTTATTAATTTAGAATTATTTCCGAATCAAATATAAATGTTATAAACACAAACTTAATCTGTTTGACAATGCATATGTGTTATTGCATTTTTTACCTACTGTTTTCACTTGAAAGTCATTAGAGGCTCTCAGTTGTCTATCCCCACTGTGCTGTTACAGCTTGTTTTCTGCCAAAGTTTTCAACCATGAGAATCGGGTTCCTTATCTCTTTTAACTGTGGTATGACACGCCAGCGAATAAAAAGTAGTTTTAATTTTCTATTTAAGTGGCAGAAAAGTGCTGTTGATTCTGAATGCATGCAGGGGGTCTGAGTCACAACTGCATCCAGAGAGTACAAGGTGACTGAACACTCTGAATGTAAGCCTATCTTCTGAACAGGAAGAGGAATGTTTAACTTTCTCTCCAGTTTACTGCAACAAGTTTACTTGCTTGTTATAACAGAGATAAAAACACAATTTGGAAATTGGTTGTCCAGCTGTATATTGGATAGACACTCTCCAGCTCCATGAGAATGAAACACGTGGTTTTACTAGAAGCTTCGACAGATTTCAAAAGTGGCACCACCAGAGCTGTCCATAGACCCATCTGCCTAGGAAGAGTTTTCTGGCTGCACTCCAGTCACGACCCACAAAGAACAGAATTGCTGAGGGACAAAAAAACATTTTACATGTGTTAGTTTTCCAAAGGAAGATGTATAAGGCTACAGTCAGCAGATGTAGAAAGAGTACATTAAGACTATATTCTATACTACAAGCCTTGTGTTATTGTCTGAACAATTATAGAATGTAATGATTATATACTAAATGGTTTTATGTCTACATAGTACCTGAGATCAGAGCATAATGACAAAATATTATGTGCTATATCGAGAAGAGAGTGTTTCCCTTTCCTTTACTGCTGCAAACATTCTCTGTTGTACAGAAGGCATAATGTATTTTCAGTAGTTTCTCTTTGAAAACAGAGTGACTTCCTTCACAGGCAGTCCAGAAACTCTGCAATTTCTTGTCGCTTGAAAAACATTTTATGCTATGTTTTATTCAGTAGAACTCACTTTAAAGAATGAGAAATAGCATGCAAATAATCATGTATCTTAGGCTGTATCATGGTTTTATCATTGTGAGGCATGGTGTGTTCCCACTGATTTTTGGTTTTATTCACAGCATAAGGGAGATGAGTGTGCTCCTGTGTTTACTGCATATCATTGTGTAGTGCTTCAAGATCTTTTCTGAAATGAAAAATGTTACATATAGTAAATATGGATTATAACTTATTCAACATCATTTATTATTTATCTTAGACATATTCAGCTTTCTTAGCAGCAGAAACAAATATTTATGTTAGGTTAAATCTGGTGTATATTGTATGCAGCAAATCAAATACCAATCCATACCTTTTGATGCCAGACCCTTTTGCAATGTTGTATCTCGTGCATATATTCTTATACTTTCATCATCCTTTTAGTATTTTCCAGATACAAGAGAAATTAACAAAACAATATACCTATAATGCACCAATAAAAATTAAAAGCATGTAAAATCTCGTCTGGGCTACTATGCATGCAGATGTAAATGCACAGTTTTTACTACTTTTATTCTCTGACTCTATGTAATTTCTGTTGACTGATCAGTGGTAAAATGAAAACACTAAACCAGTCTAAAAGCTTATCTAGAAAGCTTTGCTACAGCAGTTTAGCAGTTCACCAAGCATCAGCTAACCTGCTTTTATTGATTTTCATTGCACTGGTTTGATGCAAAACACAGACAGATTCATATTTATATCTTGGCATTCTAGTACAATTTCTTGTATGTAGTGTAATGGTTTTTACAATTTTCCAGTATGCAGGAGTTAAGATATTTCAAAATCATATTGTTTACTGAATGTATGGTACCTCAAGCTCATATATTGTCAAGGGCACATGTGATAAAATGTAGGAATTCCTGATGTAAGATGCATGTAGATAAAGATGGATTTAAGAGGTTGTTACTAAGACTAAGGATATGTACTTCAAATAATCAGCTACATTTTCAAACTCTGAGATTTCTAGCAAAAAAAATATAAACATGCCTTTTCCCAATATTTTTTCTGGTTATACAAAAAAACCTCCAGACCTGGTAGTATTAAGAAGTGTGTATATCCTCAACTTGCATGCATAAAACAAAATGCTTTCATTAATTAGTTTTCAATTCCTAAAGAAATTTCATTTGAAATTTTATTCACAAAGTGATTGAACAAAATCTACCTCCATCTGAGTTTGATACTGTAAAATTACTTCTGTGGGCCCGCCGCACCGTATTTTACAGTGAGAAGTGTTTATATGGTAAGTATGTATAAATGGAATCACACCTGGTTTGGGGAAAAAAATTCTTTCACTTTAAAAGGAAGCATTAAATTTTAACCAACTCCTGCTGTTTTAAAAAAAAGTACTGTTACAATAAAGAAGTATGAATTACATGACCTTAAGAAAATCATGTTTGAAATGTTTGTTTGACGTTGGGTGACAGGCTACTTTATTCTGTAATACTGGCTTCCAAAATGAAGAAAGGGTTCATTGAGCATGACTTCCTTCACAACTTAATGCAGGTTTTACAGTGATAATGCTGCCAATATGTATAACAATTTCCCCTAGTCAACATGCTATTAGTATAAATGAGCAGAATGTATCTCACCCATTTGAATGAGTAAAATGAGTATACTGTATTATGGTAATTGTCTCATAGTTGATATTAAGTCCTACTAGATGCATTGTCATATTATCAAATGAAATTTATAAAGCTTTTAAACTTGTTGCCAGAAAGAATTCAGTGTAATTTAAAATTGCCTTTTCTAAATGAAAAATCTTCAATCAAGTTCTCTGATCTGAGCTGAAGTGTAGATGACATAGAACTAGGGAAAATATCCCAAAATGAAAGACAAGACTGTAAACAAAAGTTAGGAGTCCATATTATTTCTTTTAAAGTGATGTTCTTAGTTTATCAGAATCAATAGTGTTCTCTGCAGTCTCTGGTGCCCCACAGTGAAAATACCATCTTAGTAGATAATATTTTATATCCATTCAGTTGGAATGTGCTGACATTTTCAAAAAGAATGTCTGTCTGTCTGTCTAAAGTCAACAGTAAGGATGGCATTATTTTTTAAAAACTTTTTTATATAAGACATTGCTTTAATCTGAGCCCTCCCCCAAATCTTCATTCGCAAAGCCTAGCCATGATGAAATTTGTACTTGGATTTTTTAATTTATAAGTGAAAGCTATACTTTTAGAGAAACATTCAATTTCAAGAAATTTAGGTGTCTAAGGACACTATGTCTACTGTATGCCAGGAAATCCAAGTAACTTGTATGCTCTTTCTTCTTTGAGAGATTTCTGAAACGTATGATGAGCAATGGCATATAATCTTTTCTTGGATCCGGCACAAACAAAATCTGTAACACCGATTTTTGCAATGCTCAGCAAATGCATAAAGGCTTATAAAGAACTTCTGAGCTTTCACATATTCTTCTTCCGTCAGTATACCAGAGAGTGTAACTCTGTGAAACCTTATTATCCTCACATTAATGTCAAAATACTTCAAAGATGTTAAACTGGTTTCTTCTTAGCTGAAAAGGAAAAAACTCTAGTGGACTAGCAAGAATGTTTCCTCTTTTTCCTATCAGAGACACCATTCTCATCATCCCTGCTAAAGTAGTACCAAGTTTGTTCCTACTCCTACCTCTTTTCATTCCAAAATTCTGTTGTTCCTTTTTAAAAGAAGTACTGATTTGCAGTATGCACATATTTATTTCTCTGTTAAACTACTATAGCTTACTCCTTACAATGCTAAGTCAGAAAACTGCATGAAAATCCCAGTTTATATAAAATATTACCTTGAAAAAGCAAACTCCTGAAAGCACATCAAACATTTAGTCTCTTACTCATTACTGTTATTATTCAATGTGTTTTTATGTAACAAATTTTTTCTAAGAAGATCTTAGAGATCTGATACAAAAAGTACTCTATTGAAAAGTTAGCAGAAACTCCTTCTGAAGCAGTCTAAATTGGAAAAGTATTCTGCATGTCCAATATGTCATTGTAAAATTTACTGTCCTGGAAGATGAAATGGAAGCCTAGTCTCACCAGACTAAGAACTGAAGTAAAATGTGATTCTTCTTCACTGTCTTCTTTAGATTATGAAGATAGAAAAATAGTTTCCATACAAATCAGATTTAAAATTCAAATTATTAAAGAAATTATAGTAATGTGTTTTTTCAATTATAATTTTCAGTAGCTTCATAAAAGTGCAATGAACTTGTAAAAGCAGACAGTTGGTAACAGAAAGATAACCCAGAAAAGATGAGCAGTAGAGAAAAAGGGAGTGAGACAAAGAAAGACTAGAGTTTGGAAAATGGGTGATGCAGACATCTGGCCACTGACAGTGCTGTCAGCTGTAGTGGTGACTCGGGACTGTTAATGGAAGCAAAACCTCATCTTACAAAAAAAATACCATACCATCAAAACTGTGAATGAATCAATCAATCACAAGACCACAGAATATAATAGGTGGAAATTATCTTACTGTAACTCCTCTTTGGTATGTCTGACACGTGACATTCTTGAAACCATGGCCTGAATTCTCTTCTTAAAGAAGTATGTTGAAATTCTCAGTCTCATATAAGTAAATATTTGTTGGACCTCAGTCTTCCACATCTCCACTGAAAAAAGAAGCAATTGGAATGTAAATTCAATCTCTTTCTGTAACTGTCCCCAAATAATTTTTACAGATAATATGAGAGATCTGCCATTTGAGGTAAAGAGAGGCACTCATATCAGAATTTGGTTCATCTAGGAAAGTGGAGAAGTGAATGAAGTTCTGAAAATGTTTACTGGCAAAAGATTACTTCCCAGATGACAGCCTGACATAGAACTCTGATAAATATGAACTGCTTTCTGATCAGATCTTCTAGAGATATTTATAACCTGGCATTTTCCAATCCATTGCTGTATTTAGTTTAGGTTAAGTGCTTTTTAAAAAATCTTTTCTTAGTCAACAGACTTCTAAGTTATTCAATGAGCATGAATACTTTGAAGGTATGATCTTGGGCACAGCAAAGTGTCTATTTTGAATCTTAAGCCTTCTATTCTTAATTATCTGCCATCTAAGATTTACTTACATGTCAAAAGTAAATCCTAGTCAATAATATTAAGGTCTCAGATGCTCCTAAGTAACTTTCTGACAGGAAGTAAAATTACCTGATACAAAGGCTTAGACTCCATGCAGAACTGCAGTTATGATGACAGATCTTAATACATTAACCAAAGAATTACTGAAAATTTACACATTGACTTAGTTCAAAAATACCATAAGGAATTTAAGTCTTCAAAAAACCTCACTACCATGATGGATTGCCAGTAGCTTGACACTATCAATATCAAATTTTGCTGAATTATTACATCATTCTTTTCCTTCCAAAAGGAATATATAGGAAGCTTTTCTTTCTTGCCTTTTTCTTTCATTTTCAGCAAGTCCTAACTCATTCACTGTAAGGGAAAAAACCCCTTTAACTTCAGTGGCAGTGGAATTAACCCTTATGGTGATAAAATATACTCTGAAGCAACTTCACTGTGTGTGTGTGTGACTACTCACTACTTGTCTTTGAAAACTTACACTACACTGCTTTAGCCATCAAATAAGGTTGGATCCTGGTAATTTCTACCAGATAAATTTTATTCCTATAAAATACTTCAAATAAGCTAAAATTTACTACTTAAAAAAAACTAAAACAAAACCCAACAAAACCCAGTTCCACAAGAAATATACTTTTTACTGCTTATTTACTTGTGGATTGATTAGGTATTTTGACAGAACACTTTTATATCAAAGTTAAAACATGACATCAAGATGTGAGTTTTTAACAAGGAAACATGAAGAAAAATCATGAGAGCAATAAGAGCATTTACCAAACATAAAAGTATGCAAATAGAAAAGCAGAAAGAAATAAGACTGGGAATTCTTAACAGTAAATTTCTTCCCTGAAAATCACAGAATATTTTATATTTTACATATTGCACACATGAAAAATCACAGCAGTCACATATACCAGAAAACTTCACAGTAATAAACAAAAGAGAGTATTCGATATACTAAGTACTGAACCAGTTATTTTGAGGTTAAAGTGTTTTCTAAGCTTGTTCTCATCTAAATTAGCAAGGCTCACCACCACTCAAATCTAATTTGAATTGTTATTTGCAGCCCTAATTGTCAAACCCTCTGCACAAAACTAGTGATGGAATTCTGCTTTCATTATCCCTCTGTTTCTACTGATAACAAATTAAATGCTCAACATAAAATGATCTTCCTCTGTTAAGACATACTGATTAAATTTAAACTGTCAGATCTTATTCCATTTATCACTATGACTCTCACAGCAGAGTATAACCAGTCATTTTCTTTTCAGGTACTTTCATCTAAACTTTTGTCATCACTGAAAGATGGCAATAGTTGAACTGATGTTTTAAAAATATTACACTTATTTTGAACCAGCTTAGACAGCATTATGACACTCAGGTTTTGCATAACTAAATGTGATGCAAATATCTTTAAAGATAACAGTGGGATTGATGAATCGTCCGATCAATTCAAAGAAAAGTCTTTTGTCCAGTGGGCTTTGGACAAACATTACATATGGTTATTAGTCTCAACAATTTATAGTGAAGTTCTAAAGAAAGATAAGGAACATGGAAAATAGAAGATCTGTGCCAGCTGATGAATTTGTGTTTATTTTTTTTCCTTTATTTTGCTTTAAATTATTTGAGTTCAATGAAAAAGCTTGATTGACTGATTAAATTTTATACAATTTTATAGAATTTGGCTATAAATAATTAATAAAACAAGTTGTAAATATTCAGGGAAATAGAAAGGGTTTCATAGATTTTTAAGATATCAGATCGTTATATCATATGAAGTATAGATATTTTAAAATCTATTTTTAAAGGCAGTATTGCTGCCTATTTTTCTTAATGCTCTTTAAAGTTTTTTGATTGTGTGTACTACTGGCTGCTTGATAACCTCAAAGAGAAAATCTTACTGAAAATAGGGTTTGCAGAGCATAGCATATTGTAGCTTATATCACAGGCACTGAATAAGTACACTCTATCTCATAACATCCTTTTAAGAATATATACAGTAATTTATTGTAGAATAAATGCATATTGCAGAAACTCTTATTTAACTATCAAGAACAGTGAAATGACTTATTTTTGCTTTTCCTTCCTCACAAAGCTTTACTTGTTTTGGGAAATATTTGAAGACATTGACAGTGCTTTGCAAGACAAAAGCAGGAAGAATTAGCCTTAGTCTGTAAAGTGTAAGAGTTATTACAGTTAAAGTAGAAAACAATAGAAATGGGGCAAACTGAATTATTTCCTATCATTAATACCAATATCCACATGAACTCCCACACATTTTCAGGCTATTTTTGGTCCCTATTAAATGATTCATGATGCATTTGAGTTATATGTTACTTGTATTGCTCTAGGAGCTAGGGATTTCAAACAGAGTGTGACAACAGCAGGCATTCTAAATAACAATCATTTGTTGTGTAACTATTGTTTTTAGTAACTAAACAATGCTCAGAGTATTGGAGACATTAGTCCTACTCTACCTGTGCTGTGTAAGGAAAATGTCCTTCTTATAAAAAGTTAATAGAACCTTCCTCAAAGGTAGCCCCAAAAGCACAAAACTCTCATGTTCTCCCTTGAACTCTGAAGAAAAAGTATCAGAAACTGAATGGCACAAGCTGTGTGCAATCATTCATAGAAACATAAAACCATTAAAGTTTTAAAAGACCTCCAAGGTAATGGAGTCCAACATTTGATCGATCACCACCTCGTCAACTAAACCATGGCACTGAGTGCCATGTTCAGTTGTTTCTTGAAAATTTCCAGGGATGGTGACTCCACCACTTCCCTGGGCAGTTCACTCCAATGCTTGACCACACTGCACAACATGCTCTAGTGGAAGGTGTTGCTGCCCACGTAGGGAGGTTGGAACTCAGTGATCATTAAGGTCCGTTCCAATCCAAATCATTCTATGATTCTGCTTACTAGTCAGATTTTGATGTATCATAGATGGTCTGGGTCTGTTTGACCTGTTGTTTGGTGATAGTGAATACTCCCAAATGATACTGACACCACCAAAGAAAATGAAACATAAACTGAAAGTAAAAGTAAAGCATGCCACTACTTTCTTGAGTGCCATCGTTAGGAGTTCTGGATTTTAAGAACTGGTTTTGTGAAAAAAAGGAATGAGAAATGGAGTTTTACGAAGTTTATTCTTTGTACCCACTCACATATAAATACGAGGCAAAAACATAATAACCCGATGTTTATAGCACAGTTGGGTGTGCATTGTCATTTACGGGCAGAGAAAAATTTGTACCTGCAGATGGCATTTGTACATGCCTGTTGGGGTGCCAGATGTCTTGAATTACGAAATTACTCTCAAACATAGTTAACCAAAATAGCAAGGATTGGAAGAGATCTTCATCACTTCTGTGGGATGTTTGAATTCATAGTTTGGAAATCCTTTAAAACTATTGACTCTTGTAGAACACCAGAAAACAGTGAGGACTTTTTCTACCTAATTTTATCTTCTATGTAAGTTTCAAAAATGTAATTTCACTTCAACAGAAAGTCTTTGTTAAGGCATTGATCCAGTAAGAAGTGAAACGAATCTAAAAGAAGAGCAATGGGTACCTGTAGCACTAAATCTGATGAGAAACTTGTTTAAACATGTCTTAAAATGGCCTTTTGTGGTCTCTTTACAAACACGTGTTTCTTCTTCCCAGCACCCCCCAGGACAGGTTATCTCCCATGCAGGAATGTCCTGGGAAAGGTGTCCTGAGGTGTTTCCCATTGGACCTTGTTAACCCTATCCTGTGATTGGGTGTTCCTGTAAGCCCCTTGAGACTTCTAATTGGTTACTCTGTGAATCCCCCTAAACCCTATAAATGTAACACCCCCAACAATAAACCCTCTCTTGCCTCCTCTCCACGCCGCTGTGCTGTCTCTGTGCCGGCCATGGGACCACGTGCGAGGGGGGAGGGGAGGGCACCTCTCCCCTCCAGGCTCGGGGCCTGAAAAACCCTGTCGTTGGAGTTCCCTTTCCCCCTCCCTCAAGACATCGGAATGGTTCTTCAGATGGAGAAGGAACTAGAACTGGGCTCCCCCACGCTGTGGGTGGGGAAAGGGATCCAGAGGTACCTTTAAGCAAGCATGAAAGCTTCATGCTTTAAATACAAAGTTCTGGATAAAATTTGGAACATAATATAGGTGATACAGAAGCACCTAAGTACACCACAAATTTTTATTAAAATATGCGTCATGTAAGAAGAAAAAAGGTATATTGTTCAAATAGATCCGTTAAAAAAAATGGAAATTGTTTGAAAAGCCCTTGTAAGAGTAAAAATACAAGCTCTCTGTTGATTTTCCATGACTCGGGATATTATTTTAACTACTTTAGTTTGCTTCTTATCTGTGTAATATAATTCTAGAATAAAATCCCAGACAAGAAATATGAAATGCAAAAGTGCAAATTACTAAAGAGGAGCAAAATACAAACCTATTCTTATAAATATTCACCTACTTGGAAATGTTACCCTTTCCTAAACGAGTTCAGGTTTAAGAAAATTAAGAGGTGGGAGAGGGTGAAGTAACTTATTCTATAAAAAAAATATACTAATGTGAGGTCAAACTTTTGTCAGACTTCTGTTAAATTGCATTTTATCCAATTTAAGGGGAAGAACCATATTTTTTTCATTTGTGTCACATTTATTATCATAAAAATTAAGGTAATTTCTAGACATACCAAGAGAATTATATACATGCTATAGTAAAATATAGAAACCATAATATGGTTGTGTGGGTGTACTGGTTCCAGTGACTGATATGTTTTTAATTCTTCTTTAATTTCCAGACTCAGAGTTTGCCTTTCTTTACTGGGTCTCTTATATTTTCCAGATGGAACTTCAATTTCTGCTTTATTTACTGCTTGCCATACTGCTGCCACTGCTTCCCCCCACCTTCTCAGGGGAAGTTTCTCCAATCAGAATACCATCTATATATTTTGCTGCAGCTACACATCTTGGGGGAGTGAGTCTCTCTGCTAGAGTTCAGCAGGTTCGACATGAGTAATTATGGATGAATGTTTATGATCCCATGGGAATCTGCTAAAGGTATATTGTATTCCCTCACAAGTGAAAGCAAACTTCTCTTTATCCTTCTCCTTCAAGGGAACCATAAAGAACATATCTTTTATATCTAGCACCACCATCAATGGTTGAACAGCTGCTTTCTAAGTAGCTGTTAAATTTCCAGTGTTTCGTACAGCAGATGTTAGCGGGGCTGTATTAGCACTCAGTACTGATAATTGTTAAATACCACCTCCCGTCTGCTTTCCCAACTGGCCAGACATCTGAGTTATATGGAGAGTGGGTCCTGCAGATAATCCGTTGTTTCCCAGTCATGACTTCAGAAATTCCACGTTTTACCACAGCAGAAATCGAATATTGCGGTATGTTATTCATTTTTTAATCACGGAATGCAGGAGCTACGCACAGTACACGCCCTGCAGCCTCCCAATTTCTACCAAGGTTGGGATTGATGTCTGAACTGAAGGACCACACACCACCATTTGGCAAGTACATCCGCTTAAAACATTGAAACCTAAAATACTTTCATGATTGTCTTTAATTAAAATGTATGGGCTATCATCACCACTCATAAGCCTCCACTTTATAACAGAGCGGCACAATCGCCTTCCAGACAGTCATCTTTTTTTTTTTTTCTTCCTTTTCTTCATGCCCTTCAATTCCTTCCCAAGGGGAGGAAGTGGTTGTCTCCCTTTCTAGGGACTGGTGCCAGAGGAGTTGAAATATGCTTCTTCCTTTCACTGTTATCTCATTTCTGGACTGCCTATCACATTCTTAAAACCTCATCCGGCCTGACCAAGAATGCTTTTAGTGATGAGGTATCTGCCACCTATCTGTGCAACTTTTTGCAGTGTTTCACCACCTTCATTACAAAAAACCATAGTCTTCTTTATAACTACTCTAAACCTACACTCTTTTAAACTGTTACCCTGTGTTATATGACAACAGGCCCTAATAAAAAGTTCATCCCCATCTTTCTTATCAACACCGTTTAAGTATTGAAAGGCTGCACACAATGTCTACCCAGAGCCTTCTCTTCTCCAGGCTGAACAGCCCCAACTCTCTGAGCCTTTCTCAGAGAACAGGTGCTCCATCTCTCTGATGGTTCCATCTAACAGCTCTCCCCTGGATCAACCACAACAGGCCCACATCTTAAAGCTGGACACTGCACTCCAGGTGAGGATCTCACCAGAGCAGAGTGGAAGAATCACCTCCCTCATCCTGCTGATCACAAGTCTTTTGAGGTAGCCCAGAATACAGCTGTCTTTCTGGGCTGCAAGCACAGATTGTCTGCTCATACCTAGCCTTTCATACACCAGCACCTCAAATTCCTTCTGAGCAGAGCTGCTCTCAATTCCTTTATGCCCCAGCCTGTACTGATCCTAATGCAGGACCTTGCACTTGGCCTTGTTGAACCTCATGAGGTTCACATGGGCCTATTTCTGAAGCTTGTAAAATGCATTACATTTTCCCCAGGGAATTCTCTCACTCCTGAAGCAATGATCATTTGAATTTCTTCATATGATAACAGAGTTAATTCTATATTAGGTGTTATTTAAACATCTAGAAATTTCAGTTCCTAAAAAAATAGCATCTTGTGAAAGTGAAATGTAATGATAATGTCTTTACAAATTAGATTTCAAATCACTGAATATTAATAAATGGATTCAGTTTTTTCTATTATCATTATCTCTCTATTTCTCTTTTCTACAAACATACAAAGAGTAATTCTCCAAATAAGTAGGTGATATTTTACCTGGAATTCAGTGACTCCTTTCTTTCCCTTTTATGACCCTCAAATTGTCGCTGATAATGTCGGAACGGCCAAAGCGACACAAAAAAAGGTACCAGCAAAGTTTATTCCAAGAAAAAAGCAGGGACAGCGGGGCTGCTGCGCAGCCCCTTAAGTACAGTTTTTGAACACACGTAATGCACATGGATAGGACAGTTCAAACTTTCACACCAGAATTCTTACAGCTAATAGGTGCATTTTCTAAACTCTACTTTCTCACAACAACTTTGCTCTTTTTCAAAACAGCCCAGTTCTTTCCCACAACAGTCCTGAGCACCTGCTCTTATTTTTCTCTCATGTTGATGTTCTTCCCAACTACTCTCGTTCAAAACAGGTCCTTGTTCTCATGAGACAGTGCTCCTGTTTTCATGAGACAGTGTTCTCTGTTCCCACGGGACAGCTTCTTCAGGATGCATCAGTATGTTGTCAGGATCAGGGCCTCCATTTTCAGTCCTCTCTTTTCAGTCCATCTCAGGGGTATACTTTGATCTGGTCAACATCTATTGCTTCGTCAGTATGTGCCAAGGTGCTGACAGACCCGCTGTCACCCGTGACATCAAATATTTCTCTGTAAGGTCACTGTAAGGTCTCAGAAATAATTGATTTAAACAAGTCAATATTTCCCATTTCCTATATTCTAAGGCTTTCCAAAGTTACCAGGACTCAGAAACATATTTTCTCTATGGTTGACACCAAAAAAACTAGATTAGGTACAAGCCTGGATCTGAAGGCTTTCAGATCTGCTACTGCTGTACCATGAATTTATCAGACCAGGTAGTTTCCATCACTGAGATAAAATGTTTAATTATTTTAAAAAAGATCAAGACTTTCTTAACATTATGTATTAATAAAGGAGTTAGTTTTAGGATGATTTAAATTAGTTTTGAGAACTTGCACTTAGGAGTATTTGAGGTCTATGTCAAGAAAGAAGGACTGTGAAACAAGGACCTAAGTTCTACTGATTGAAAGAAAGTCTGCTGTCATACAGGTCTATTTCAATATAAAACATCTTGTATCACTATCACTTCTCTAGTGTATCTCATGTTTTAGAATGTAAGTATAGACATATAAAAGTTACATCTTATCACTGAAATGGTAAAGTTTTTCGCATTCAGATGCTATGGCAATGACCACAGCATAGAGAGATTCAGAGAACAATGTTGTAAAAGACACTAAAGGTCATTTTGTCCAATCCACCACTCAAAGAAGGGAGTAATTTAGGTCAGGTTGTCTAGGATCTTGGAGAATCAAATTCTGAATATCCCTAAGGCCATGGTTTCCACAGCCTAACTGGACAGTCTGTGTTTGACCATTCTAATTATGATTGGTATTTTTCCCCTAAGGTCTAATTGGAAACTATGTTAGAACTGGGTTTTCTGCCCCTCATCCTTTTGATAGGCAACTCTGACTCTGTTCCACTTTCCCTCTGTCCTTCCATAGGAAGGATTTTTAGTATAGCATTTTAAAGAAAATTTTAGATAAGGTTTTTTTGTTTAATAATGTAATTTGGATTAGTAGACTGTTGAAACATTAATTAGGCTACCAAAATATTTTGTAGATGAACAGATTAAATTTTCTGCATGCTGTCTTTTTCTTCTTCTAAGCTGAAGTCCAAGATGAACCAGAAGTGTACTGTGTGGGGTGGAGTAATTCTCAGAGGGAATTACCTCCCTGGAGGGAGAAAGTGTTGTCTGCAACTATCATTAGGTGCATGGCCAGTATCAGTATAGAAAACAGTAATGTTAACAGTCAGACCCTATATAATAGGAATAATTTACATCCTGCCCAAGCATTCGTTCTGACAGCCACTGGTATGCACCTGCAACAGAAGAGACCTCCATGGAGAAGTGTAAATTTTTGTTGCAAAAAGAATAAATATTTCTTGTTTGTCAAAGATTGCTCTACTACTATCCCAATATAATTTTTAAGTACATACATTTATAAATTATGTATTTTCCATTTTAAAGATAGACATGTTTAATAAATAATATTTTAAAAATACATAAACCAAGACAAAAATAACATTCGTTGCCCACTTATCATCATCTGGCATATGAAAACTCAAATGTCTTGTCAAACTAATTTCTCAGACACAGACAAAGTGCTGACCCTTCCAAAAAGAGGAAAAAAAAAGGTACTTTAAGAATTTTTGATTACTTGTAAGGGGAGCAATGAGGAATCATTTTCTGTATACATGATTTGTCATCCATATTTTAATCTCTGGTAAAATCTGTCTAACTGATGAGTATTTCTCTCTTATCTTATCACACCAAGATTGGTCCCTCTTTCATATATAATCCTTTGAACCATTTTCTATGGCAGTTCAAAGTCCTCAGTCCTATGCAAGTGCTTAATAAAAAGAAATTTTGAGGAAAAATGGATAGCAACAATACAGCAGTGACAGGTTTCACCAAGTTATAGCTTGATAAGAGAATAAAACGTGTCAGAAAAGCAAAAAGAAAAAAAAAATAAAAAGATAAAAACTAAAAGCATATGCACATTCAAAAGCTTTTAAACAGGGTCAGAGCTAAAAAAAAAAAAAAGTTGATTAAATACATAAAATGCACCCAAAAAAGAATTAGTCAATGTACATTTTCAGGTGGTAGCACTGAATTTGGACATGGGAGAAATGAGTTCAGTTTTACCCATTCTTTCATGATTTATAATTTATAATTTATAATTTTGTCTATTTGTAAATTACTTACTGACAACATATCTCTATACTGTATTTCTATTTTAGTACCTTTTCAAGTGAAGTGTGACTTTCAGATGTTCTGAAAGCCATTTAATCAGCTTGACAAACACTGACAAATACTTAACATTTTGGAGTAATTTAAAAATGCTCTTTTATACATTTTTAAAATATATATGCATAAATATGTAGACATAAATATATATACACAAATATGCGTATGTATATAGACATATACACACACACTTATATGTATTTATGCACCTCTGTACACTTTTGGTTTAGTAGGAGTAAAATCTCTCAAAATAGGAGTAAATCTCTGATTTAGGGCTTTGTGACACAGTAAAAACTAGATAACCATATCCAACTACATTTTAAAAAAAAACTATAATAAGCTGCAATCAGACATCTATATGGACAGACTCTACCGGAATGCATTTTCAGACCGAGAACTCAATTTTGAATCAATGTGTCCACATAAGATAATCTATTTGTTGAGATTCAACGAGGTAAGATGCTGGGTCCTGCACCTGGATCGCAACAACCCCAAGCAGGGCTACAGGGTGGGGGGAGAGTGACCAGAAAGCTGCTCAGCAGAAAAGGACCTTGAGGTGCTGGTTGAGAGCCATCCGTGTGCCCAGGTGGTCAGCAGAATTGGGGAAGTGGTTGTTCCCTCTGTATTTGGTACTGGTGAGGTCACGCCTTGAATCCTGTGCTCAGTTCTGGGCCCCTAGCTACCAGAAAGACATGAAGGTGCTGGAGTGTGTCCAGAGAAGGGCAATGGAGCTGCTGAAGTGTCTGGAGCACAAATCTTACGAGGAGTGGCTGAGGGAGCTGGGGAAAGACCTTTTAGCTGGGAGAAAAGTAGGGGGACCATATTCACAGCCTCTTAAAACAAAATCTTTTCTATGTAAACAAATAATTTCCATTTATGTTTTTAATATTGTTAAATATTGGTATACAGATCTTTTTTGACATATCCCAGTATACATCCTAGAGCATGTACAATTCACTTGTATATCAAAAAGTTAATTGACTTAAATTTTTAAAAGATATTATTTAGATTAAATAGTAGGAAATAAATATTGTTACACTGAGCATGATTAAACATAGAAATAGAAGAAAAAAAAGAAAAAAAATCACTGAATTACCATCCTTACAGAGCTTTAGAAACTAGTTGTTTGTGCATTCTGAGCACATTTTATAAGTCATCAGTGGAAAAGAACAATAGTGAAAAAGAATTCCTAATTTACTCACCTTGCTTGGTTCTTTAGTCCGTGTTAATTTAGAGAGTGTACAAAACGAAAGTAGTAAGACTGGCAGGTTGAATCCTGCTTCTACTGAAGTCATCTGATTTCCTATGAGATTACAAACACACAAAAAAAGTAGTCCAAGTAAAATTACCATTTAAGGAATTGGGTAGATTTACATAAAACTGTGTATAACTGAACTTTAATACAATGAAACTGTGGAAATACTCAGAACTGTCATAGAAATATGATTAAATGCAGAGAAAAATAATCAGTATTTCAAAGTGTTTTGATATGCTATCTTGTACCTTTAGTTCACAGGAATGCGCTGAGATAGGAAACGCAGGTTTTTTTCTTCCTTCTCTAGGTCTTCTCAATCAAGAGTAAACGTATCAAGTATTCTTTGGTCTGTGTAACTGAAGGAAACTGCAGGTTACTTTCCACTGCATGAGAACAGGTCAGTCAAACAAGTCAGTGGCAATATCTGAAAACCTGTTTTATTTTTGTTAACCTGTTTGTTGAAAAAAAGAGTGATTTTCACATTTAAAAGTGGCAATAAGCCTCACACTGACTGCTGGTTTGGGTTTTTTCCTCTGAATTGATCCTTTTTTCCTTATAGAAAGTCTTTCCACCACTTTTCAATAAATAAATTTACTGCAGACAACTTTCTTTCAGACACAACTGATTTCACAGATGATCATAAAATGTCCAGGACAGGCTGCAGTAATGGAAAATAGAACTGCCTGACAGAACACTAGTGCTATAGTTGTTCATAAATAATAGTACATGATTAAAATGCTGTGGGGGAAATTACTATCATTACATTCAACTAGGAGAGTGCAACCAGAACTCATCTGTATCTTTCATTTCTCAGATGTATCTTCTGTTTTTATTCCTCTTAACAATCTTGGATTCTTTCATTTCAGCTATATATTCTATATGTGTAATAATCATGGCTAGGCTTTGCGAACAAAGATTTGGGAAAGGCTCAATCCACATTTGTTACAAGCATGCTGGTGGCTAATAAGGTCAATACGAGATAGACATAACCAATTGCAAAAGGCACAGCAGAAGGACTCCTTAGGTGGTATATTCTGCAAGACACGATTCTTTCTGCGTTGTCTTTTCTCCTCAAGAGTGATCCTGAGTGTATTCTCAAAGGAAGCAGCAGCGTTATAGATGGTGTGTCTCCAGGCCTCCCGATTGGAGGCCAGAGTAGACCAGTTATGGTGATCAATATGGCCAAGGCTGAGATGTTGTTTCAGGGAGTCCTTGTATCTTTTCTTCGGGGCTCCTCCCATGCGGCAGCCAATGGCAAGTTCACCATAAAACAAGATCTTAGGAAGATCTTATCCTTCATCCTTGAGACGTGCCCTGCCCAGTGCAGCTGTGTTCTCAGTAACATGGCCTCAATACTTGTGACTGCTGCTTGCTCTAGAACAGAGGTATTGGTCACATAATCTGACCAGTGGATGTTTAAGAATGAACAGAGACAGAGTTGATGGAAGCGTTCTAAGAGACGCAGGTGGTGACGGTAGATGACCCATGATTCGGAACCATATAAAAAACTAGACAGCACTATGTCTTTGTAAACACTGATCTTGGTACTTTTCTTCAGGTGTTTATTACGCCATACTCTTTTATGGAGTTTTCCAAAAGCATTATATGCCTTTGCTAACCTGTTTTCTATTTCACTGTCAATCTTACAAGGAGATGAGGCTACCTAGGAAATTAAACTGCTGGACTGATTTGAGCTCTGATTGGCCAATGGTGATATGGGGATGATGGAAGACATCCTGAGGTGCTGGTTGTTTGAGAACTTCTGTCTTCTTTAAGTTGACTTCCAGCCCAAAGAGCTCAGCAGCATCTGCAAAGCAGGATGTTAAACACTGCAGAGCTGCTTCTGTGTGGGCGACAAGGGCGGCATCATCAGCATAAAGCAGCTCCCGGACAAGATGATTTAAGGTCTTAGTGTGGGCCTTCAGTTGCCTTAGGTTGAAAAGGCTTCCATCTGTACGATATTGAATGTAGATACCGTCCTGATCACTGAGGTCTGCCGTGGCCCTTTGGAGCATCATGCTGAAAAAGACTATGAATAGAGTTGGTGCGAGAACGCAGCCTTGTTTCACACCATCGGTAATTTTAAAGGGCTCAGAAAGTGCATTGCCATATCTGACTTGGCTACGCTGATCCTCATGAAGTGAGATGATCATTTTAAGGAACTTGGGGGGACATCCTAAACATTCCAAAATCTGCCATAGACCTTTTCTGCTCACAGTATCAAAAGCCTTGGTGAGGTCAACAAAGGTTACATAGAGACCTTTGTTCTGTTCCCTACACTTCTCTTGCAGTTGTCTGAGAACAAATACCATGTCTGTGGTGCTCCTGTTGGCTCTGAAACCACATTGCCTTTCAGGTAGAATTCCTTCTGTTATAGTGGGTATTAATCTGTTCAAAAGTATTCCTGCCCAGGATTTTGCCAGCAATGGAGAGCAGAGTAATACCATGGTAATTTGAGCAATGTGATTTAACTCCTTCCTTCTCATACAAAGTGATGATGACTGCATCATGAAGGTCTGATGGTAGTTCGCCTAGTTCCCAAGAGTGTAGTATGAACTCGTGAAATTTAGCATGGTGTGCAAGGCCCCCATGTTTCCTGATTTCAGGTGGAATTCCATCAACCCCAGCTGCCCTGCCGATTTTCACCTGCTGTATGGACTTAAGGGTTTCTCCCAAAGTGAGGGCAGTATCCAGTTCATACTTCACCGGTTGTTGTGAGATGGACTGAATTGCTGAGTCTTGAACTTCACGGTTAGTACTGAAGAGAGTCTGAAAGTGTTCAGACCAACGATTCAGAATGGAGGTTTTATCTGTTAGAAGCGTTTGACCATCTACCCTGAGTAGAGGGCTTTGTACCTGGTATGTAGGTCCGTATGCTGTTTTCAGGGCCTCATAGAATCCTCTGTGACCGCCTGTATCTGCACATAATTGAGTTTTTTCAGCTAGATTGATCCACCACTTGTTCTGGATGTCACGGAGTTTCTGCTGGAGCTTGCTGTATGTAAGGCATGCAGCTTTTCTAACGTGAGAGGAAGGTAGTGCAAGGTGTGCTTGATGAGCAGTTCTCTTCTTCCTCAACAATTCCTGGATTCTTGATTGTTTTCATCGAACCAGTCCTTGTTCTTCTTGAAGGAGAACCCTAAGGATTCTTCAGAGGACTGCAGGATGCTGTTTTTAATATGGAGCCAGAGTGTTTCAGGAGAGGGATCTATAAATCTATAGAATGATTTTCAAGCCTAGTTTGAAGGTTTGCCTGGAACCTGTCTCTCACTGTGGCTGATTGGAGATTGTTAACTTGGAGTCTCTTCCTTGGGATACTGCCCCTTTTAGATTTGAACTTAAGATTGAAGTTAAGTTTGCAGCGCACAAGCCGATGGTCTGTTTGGCATTCTGCAGTGGGCATCACGCGGTTATGGTGGACATCGAGGACATCTCTCCATTGCACCAAGACATAACCGATGAGGTGCCAATGCTTAGATCTAGGATGCATCCAGGTTGTCTTCAGACTATTTTTCTGTTGAAAGATAGTATTAATGATGATGAGCTGTTGCTCCACACAGAATTCTAGCAGAAGGCGATCATTATTATTGCAGTTTCCAACACCATGCTTGCCTAATACTCCTTTCCAGGCTTCAAAGTTCTTTCCTACTCTGGCATTGAAATCACCAAGGATAATGATCTAATCATCTGCAGGAACCTTTTGGGTAAGGTGGTGCAGGTTGGTGTAAAATTTATCTTTTTCGGCAGGGTCAGCTTGCAGAGTTGGGGCATATATACTAAAGAGGACAACATGTTGCTTGTTGTGTAGTGGAAGGCGTAGAGAGATAATGCGGTCAGAGTGACCTGTTGGCAGATTTTCGAGTTTAGGAACAATAGAGTTTTTAATCATGAAGGCAACTCCTGAGAGATGCCTTTCAGTTCTAGGTTTACCTGACCAAAAGATTGTGTAACCAGAACCGTGTTCTCTAAGGCTGCCTTCCTCGTGAAGGCGAACTTTGCTGAGAGCAGCAATGTCGATGTTGAGACGTGATAGTTCGTGGGCAGTTAGGGCAGAACGACGCTCAGGGCATTCGCTATCAGCAGAATCAAGCATGGTTCTGATGTTTCTACATGTCTACTGTGTTTCTAAATAAAAGCGCTCATCTTTCATAATTTTTTTTAAATCAATATAATAATGTTTTGAAAGCAGCTTCATGTGTGGAAATTTAAGTAATTTGTGAAGTTCTGAAAGAAGAAGCACATTTCCATTACTTCTTTGAGCACATATGTATATATTGACTTCATTTATATGAACTTTTCTTTGTGCTTTACACTGTCTAATGATAAAAGATATCAGAAGTAAATTATTTGATCTGATGGTTGCTAAAATATTAGTTATTTCGTGACTAAATATATAACTGAGTTATTCAGCAACATAAAAAACCAGACATCACAAAATTAACTATTTTAATATTTCTGAGATACAAGAAAGAGATTTCTTGCATTTTCATATTCATCTTTTTGCCTATTATAATAAGTAAGCATACTGAAACTGTGTGGTGGAAAAGTTATGTTGAACATTCATTCAAGCAAATGACAGAGATAAAAGATATTTACTATGCTTATGCTTCTGTCAAGCTTAATTATTGCTTAATTTGAACTCTTAGATTCAATAGTAGTTATACAATAAATAATTGTATATTATATGCAATAATATAGAGTATTTTATATATACAGACATACAATATATATTGGTATATCCTAGACATACAATATCTATGATACCACTATTGCAAAGTGACTGTGAGGCAAGAAAACAAAACATCTGAATGTTTTTAGTAAGTGTCTCACTTCCTACTGTATTTTCCCCACATATTTTATTATCAGTTTTGTTGGAAATGTGGTTTAATGAAAAATTTTAATTATTCCTGAGGAAGTTTTCATATTACAAGATTCACATTACTTAGGGGCTTAATAAACATAATTTCAAGAGTTGGATTCTTTACGGAAGAAAAAGTGTCATCTAATCCTTTTCAATTTACTTAGCAGAAACAAAGGAAATGGGAAAAGTATGGAAGCAAGACAGGAGAAAGATGATCATAGAGGGTGTTTTTGGTTTAGGTATTTTTTGATAGATATATGTCCACTATACCTTTTGGATGGTTTTTTGTCAATAGATTTTTATTTTTCTGATTGACTTTTTTTTTTTTTTTTGTATTTTCAATAGTTATATGACAACCTGGGTGCTAAAGACACCTGCTTTTACTTTCATTGAAAACAGCTGCAGCTTAATCATTAACTTCAATGGGAGATGGATCCTCCTTAAGAGTGAGTGAAGGATAAATGATTATTGATGACTCAGTGCCACTGTGAATTATTGCTTCGTTTTTGAATAGCAATAATGCATTTGACAAAAAAAATAAATGGTTTGTGTTTTATCTTTTTGTTTCTATTTTATCTAACATTGAACCTCTGGAAAAAATAGCATCATAAAATAAAAAAAAAACTAGGTCAGGAGGGAAAAAAAAAAGAAAGAAAAGAAAATAATTCAAACCCAGATATGTCCTGAAATAAGTATTAAAATGCTTAAAGTTTCTCTGAAGATTATATCCATGTTGTTGCTAAATTACACTGTGTCAACTGTGTGAGAAGTCTGGTCTGGTTGTCCTGAAAAGAGGCAGATGGTAGTTCTTCAAGTTTGCAGGCAGATTACAGATTGGAAGTGGTAGAAGCCCAAGTATCATACCTCTTGGTGTGATATTCCCTGTATTTATAATTGTGTTTTTCATCTCTAATCAGCATGCATTATCAAAAGCATAAAGTGAATGGCCAAGCTAATTTTGATGGAATTCTTAAGAGTGTTTCACCAAGACATACTCAGATATTCCTTTATTCTGCTTATTCACCTGCTCTAAGTTCTTCCAGAGAGTGGTAGAGGGAAGGAATTCCTCCATATTTTCCAGTTATTAACTATCTTCATATGCCAAAAGGATGGATTTCACCTGTGCAAGACAAATTACTCAGTGTCTTATTCCCTTTATTTTGACAGATTTTTGATTCAAGGTATACAGTGTGTCCTTACATCTTTCTAGAAGATACATCAAAAGGAAAATATGTGCCTTAGTAATTTTTAACCATTGTAATATCTCGTAACCATATACATAAGAATATGTACACTATATATAGTACCTTGCTTCCAAAGGAGTCCAGGTAGTTTTACACATAATGTATTTTGATTTGCTTGGTTAAATTATCTTAGTGGGCATATTTAAGGTACCGTAAAAGTATATTAGAACGTCACTTTGCTTTATGTATTTCTATGTGTCAATTACAAACATTGGTATGTTTTACTTTTGCAGCTTTAGAACACTGTTTGTTCATAACAAGATGTCCCTCATACAAAAATGCAGGTAAAAAAGTCAGGGGAGAGGGGGAAAAAAGAGAGAAAATATACTCCACAAATATTTCAAACAATTAAAAGCTAATTGAAAAACAGTAGATGTTCTGAAGTGAAAGTATAGCGCGACCTGTGAAAATTATTGCTGATAATCATGCAATTGAACCTTTCCCTAGCCAAATTAAGAGCTAATCTATTTTCTTACTCAGTTTTTTTATCATATAAATCAAATATAGAACTATATTTTAAGGTAATATATAAGCATATCTGCATAAATTACAATAAAATTACTTTCAAGTCAATTGATTAGACAGATAAGTGTGGAGGTCAAAAACTAAGTGATTCCAGATCAGGGGTAGAAACTGGAATATTTATTGAACACGTGACACACAATATAAGAGTCTTGGAGGCAGGACATATTAATGAAGAGGACTGGTTATGCTAACTAGGGGGCAGGTTATGCTAACTAGAGGATTTCAGAATTCTCTATTACAGTTACAGAAGTGGTTAATATTTTCCTGTAGCAAGGACCACATGGGGCAGAGAACAAAAGAGTTTCTACATCATCTGACAACATCACCTCAAGGTCTTTCATATCTTGCTGAAGGAGATGGGACAATCAAACAGAGCTAAATATTAACGGGTCTTGCGATGAAGCTCCTCAGAGTAAGGAGTTTCTTCCAGCTCCTGCTGTCCATGACCTGCTACATAATTCTGTCAATTCTTTTTCTGCTGATAGCCGAGTTTCAGATTCCAACAGATAAGCCTTATTTTTAGAATTTTTTTTCCACTTTAAAAAGGTATTACTTCATTAGATATTAAAAGAGGGAAAACGCCCTCTGAAAAATGCAGAAAAGTCAAATAACTAGATAATTTATAAAATACAAAGTGGAAACATGTCTTTTCCTGGTGATAAATTGGTATACAAGCTTTTAAAGGAACCTTTGATCTGATCAAAAGAAGTGGGTGTCTCTTATATTTCTGTTCAAATTCTCAAGTGACTGGAAGGGCAATTAGGGAAGTCGGATGATTTATTGCTTCAGGGGTGTAATAGACAAAATCTTTCTAACAAAATTAAAAGCATGACACTGAACTAAAATATCCAGTCACTTGAGGCAGATAGAATCATGCTCAACACTTGCCCATTTTGAACTGTATTAAAGGGTTGATGAAAAATAAATAATAATACATACTGCAATTTTCTGTCTTCTCCTTTAGTTCATAAAATTATTGAGAATTTCTAATTAAATAGATGCTTGTTGCAGGAAAAATCTTAACACAGTTTCATATATATGAACATTTATTAGAAGAATGTGTAGCTGATGGCATACTTGAACTGTAACTATGAAGAGAGAGAGAGAGAAGCAGAGGACTTCAGGGGAAAAAGGCTCTCATGAAATGGTAAGAGCAGTTATAACAGAGAGGGAACACAGATACACATCCTTCCCTGTGGGGTTCCCCCAAAGGCAGGAAGTGCCAATGATGATGATTTTCACCACGCTTTTTTCTTAGTATTCCTTTTCAGTGAGACCTGCTCAAGCTCCCCATTGATTATTCCTGTTTCTGATGACATTATAACTTGGAACATGAATGTTGTATATTTATTGGTTATTAAGTCCCTGTTCACATATATTGTTGGAAATTATTTATAATGAATTTCAGTAGGGTTTTTTTTATGCACTGTGCTTATGTTTCTGGAGTACAAAGTAAAATCTGCAAAACAAAAATGGAGACAGATTAGGAGGGGTGATTCTAATGCCAGTAGTAGTTGATTCCCATGAGAACCTGCCATGGCAATAATCTTAAAATTTTGCAGGTGTAAACCCCTGTGACCAATAACATCTGACTAGCATGGGAACACATGGGAATTTGACCACAGAGGCTCTTGAGAAGCACTATGATAATAGCTTACATGAAAAGTTACACAGATTTAAATAGGAAGCCCTCTGTACTATCAAGACTAAGGCATCTCAGGCACTATACAACTATACTCTTTGTCTTTTTATTAAATTATCAAAAGCCACTTTTGTATTTGTTAGCTGCCGATGTTGTGTGTGTATGGTTGAGTGGTTATAAAAGCTGTAGAAACAGACGTTAAACTTTATATAAATGAGCATTCCACACACACCCCAGACCTCTTAAAAATGTTAAATGACAGCACACATACTCATAGAATCATAGAATGGTTTGAGTTGGAAGGGACTTTAAAGATCATGTAGTTCCAACCCGACTGCAACAGGCAGGAACACCTCCCACTAGACCAGGTTGCTCAATATGAAGCATACACCATGTTGGTTTTATTTCTGTGACAGCTGAGAAATATACAGTAACTAGAAACTGATCTTTTAGTAGCTTGAATCTATGTTCCTCTGAAGACATAAAACAAGAATGGAAATATTAAAACTGAAATCAGTAAAGCAGCATTGTAGATTGAAGCCATTATATCACCATATTAAATATAATCTAGGAGAGTTTGGAAAAGCAACTGCAAATATTGAAATTGCAAAATTGAATGGCTGTAGAAATAAAAAATTTTACTATTATACTATACTCAGTCAGAAGGGTGAATCCCCTCGCAGTGCAAAAATAAAATAAACCACGCAGTGTCATGGAGATATACGAGAACAATTTCATGCAGATAATTCAGATGAACTTTAATTTGCAACCAAAAACAAAGGCCAAAACTAACTATGGGAATAACTACGAGGACATTCCAATGATGTTCAACATGTTGTAAGTTTGGTGTACTCCTTGAGGATAATGTCACTACATGGAAAAGGACAATGACCCCCATGGAAGAAGACAACAACCCAAAGCACACACACATTCGTGCACACATGGGAGGCCTTTCGCTCAAGGATACCCAGGATATCAGTTCAGCCCACCAAAGGGTTGAAGGATCCCTCACAGATATCCAGCAGAAAATAGTCACTTGCCCAGGAAGGGTTGGTGAGGGCACTAAATTCCATGAAGTCTCCTTGGACAGTGTCCCAGACCCAAGGGGAGGGATTTTCCTCACAGACTTGTTTATCCAAGGGAGATCACACAGGGCAGGGGCCCCATGTATTACCTGGTTGAGTCAGGGCTGGTGGTCATGGCCCAGAAACTTCTCTGGCCTGAGGCATCTCGTTGTCTGGGAACCCTCTCTGTGGGCAAAGGCGTCCTGCCCATCTCCTTCCCAACTCCAGGGGGTGGGGAGGGGAAAGTTGTGCTGGTGTGCTCTGAGGTGTGAAAGAAGAGGCAAGAGAGGTTGGCAGCTGTCAGGTATTGGCTGAGGACAGGGGTGTGTGGGTGCCACACAAAGATGCACAATATCTCCCCTTTTTTTTTTTAAGGGCTTGTCAGTGAACCCTCAATTATACTTTGTGATGTTTCAATGAAGAACACTATATCCGCTGATCAATGCTATTTAATTAAACCCTTATCACATTCTCTAAATCAGTTCAGTACTTTCACCATGACTTTCCTTAACAAGCACAAACAAAAAAATATTTTAAAACCCTCTGAACTTACATGATTAGTTTCTGAGCCTGTTAATTTATCTCCTTGAAATAGTCTATTGTCAAAGAGATGACAGTATCCCCTTCTAATGGGATCAGCTTTTCTAATACATGCATGTGAATTACCTAGAGAAGATCTTAGGAATCATATTAATCATATTCTCATTAACCAAATAAAAATATGGCCCTTGTGATACTTACAAAATGTAAAAGTTGGGGGTTTTCCCTTTCATTTTCTTAAAATCAATCTGTAAAACTTGAAAAACATGTTTTTTGCAAGAGGACAATATAGTAGTTTTTCAGATAGTGAAGTTTTTCATCTTTTTCAGTCAATACATTAATTTTAAATATAAATTACAAAGTATTTATATAAAGTCATAAACAGGAAGAATGGTAGAAAGAAAAGGTAGAAAAATAAGTAAATTACAAAAATAAAAATGAAATAAAAAATAAGGAAATAATTAATGGAAAAACAAAATAAAAGGGAAAAAAATGTTTTCAATGAAAAGAACTAAACCCCCATAAGGACCAGCCATTTTCTTCTTTCATGACACCTGAGAGGAGGACTTTCTAAAAAGAAAAATCCCTAGTTAATGCCATATTGACATGTACCACCAGAGCCTAGAATAAGAAGTTCAAACCAGCAGGTTAAATGATTTGCATTCTGCCAGGGTGAAGTGTATCAGTAACTACAGAAAGCATATTTAGTCTTTGGGAATCCATGTCAAGATAGCATTGAACATTTGAGTCAGTATTATCTTAAAAGTGAAAAATTGGGTGTTAAGACAAACCATATACACACCTAAGTGTAGCTGTAGAGAGGTAGCCTGGGTAACCCAGTCATCATTCAAGTTCTCTGTTTTCCAAGCACTTTGAACACAAATAGATCAA
The DNA here is from genome assembly GCF_001604755.1 of Lepidothrix coronata. NCBI lineage: Eukaryota > Metazoa > Chordata > Aves > Passeriformes > Pipridae > Lepidothrix > Lepidothrix coronata. The sequence goes on from NW_016690180.1 coordinate 13,419,915, forward strand.
CTGCACATACAAGTGTCTCCTAGACACTTGCCTCTATAAAAGAGTTCATTTCTAGAAATTAACTATTTGAGGAAGAGAATATTTTTTAAATTGAATTTATAGAATATCTACTATAATAGAATCTGACAAAAGGCTGGGTTTCCTCAGTATCTGTGTATAACTGGGGTAGCAATCACTACAAGGGAGGTGAGTTTGTTCAAAAATTCAAAAAAGACATTTTTTTAATTTACCTAGGAAAATTGCTGTACTGATTTGTCATAAGACAAAAAAATTCAAGAAAATCAAAGCCTATTTGTGGAAAAGTTAGACATAGCCAAACCAGAAAGAATTCTGCATACTTTCTCTTTTTTGTTCAAATACCAGGTATCCAAACAAATCACCAATGATCATGAAAAGTACATTGTCCCCTAGCATAAACCTATCACACATCTTGTACTTACGGAGGAGATAACAGATGACAAACAGATTTTCAGAGTGCATCTTGACTTTTGTCTTATTTAATTCGGATAGCTTTTGTTTTTCATGTGCTAATTTAAAAAAAAACAGTATTCTCTAAGTATCTGACATATAATGGCTGATAAATTCGATTATTCTGCACCATCAATGAAAAAATACAAGAAACCTTTCTTGCCAGTGAAGAATATTGTTCAAGTTAGTATAAATTATGTTCTTTGAAATACCAGAACTGAAACTGTATGTTGCTCTTGCACCTTTGAATTCTAAGGCATCATTTCACTGTTTTGAATCTTCTATTTAAAAACTTTACTTCTATGTCCCCAAAGGGAAATTTGTATTTTTATTTTATGCTAAATGCATTTCAAATTATTGAATAATAGTTTTGATCTGACTTTCTGATAAGGTTAAAACACAACTGATGCAAAAAGAACAAAGTATTTTATATCTTGCTTCATTGTATTAAGTTTGATTGTTTCATAACCCTGAATGTTGCATCTCATCTAATGCTCTCTGGTATGCAGTGTATGATAACAGTGTAATGATAAGAAATAACTGATGGGTTTTTACATGCCAAGTTCTTTCAGTCACTTTTTTGGCACCTGATGGACATAGCTTCCCTAAAATTTTTTAACTTTCTTTCTCTATTCATATGATCTGAAATAATTTAAAACTACTTACTCTGAATTTGCAAAGAATTTTTTTTAAATTGTGCACAACATTTTTTTGTTGTGTTAAAATGTATATATTAACAAAACACAAATGAAATCAAAGACATGGACACCTGAAATAAATTATAAAGCATTAAGCATTTGTTAAATCTGTAACAATGGAACTTCACATCCTTTTTCACCCCCCAGAATCCTTAAAAATGCCCCAAAGACAGTAGGGGCATTAGTAGGATAGCAAACACAAACATTTCACAGAATATTTCATAGAATATTCTGAGTTGGAAGGGACCCACAAAGATTATTGAGTCCAACTCTTAAGTGAATGGCCCGTTTGTCACTTATCAATTTATTTAGAAATCAAACCGCATTCCACTATAATAGAGTTGTCCCTAGATAAAAAGTCCTAGAATTCAGATATCTGTTCTACTACAAACTTCCTGAATATGCCTCAGAAGGCTTTTTGAAATACCATTGCTACCTTTCTTTTCTCCCATCATTCCTCACCTATTAAGTTCAAACTGAAGAAATAAATTATTAACATTTCAAATCAGCTATTTCTTCACAGAAGATAAGACCAAAAGTTTATTTGAGATATCTAGATTCAGACACTAGTGGAATGCCTTCTAGAGCATGTGCAGTTTCAGCTTAGTGATGAAGTTAGACTCTTAATTTGTAATTATTCAACCATTACTATAGTAACAAACTCATCCCTTTGACACTACTAGGGTCGCTACTTCATTGCAAGTTTATCAAAAGTTGGACATGAAGAGAGTGAAAGCTCATTTCTATCAACAAAGATAGCAACAAATCTGAACAATAATGGGAAACAAAAAGTAAAGCATTCTTACTTAAAATTCCCTTAGTTAATTGTTGTAGGTTAACCTCAGTAGGCAGCTAAGCACCACACAGCGGCTTGAACACTCCACTATTGCTTAAACCTGTTAAAGCAAAACCTGCATGCTCAAGAAAGGCAATGTAACGAATTCATTCTCTACTTCCCATTGCAGGCAGAAGTTTAGCCATTTCAAGGAAAGAAAGCAGAGTTTCATCATGCCTGTTACTTGGGAAGACAAACACCATAACTCTGGACAATAAGATGTTCTGAAATGGTCTTATCCAGGGCCACAAATGCCTCTGAGGCATCCCTATTCCCATGTGGATTCATCCATAGGGCACAGTCCCTTTTACTGGAGTTCTCACTGAAGTTCCAACATGTCCAATACAGCAGCACAGGAAGAGCAAAAATGCCCTGTCCATCTGCTAGCCAAGGCACATCACCACTGCGGTTATCAAAATATTTCCAGGCGTAGCACAGTAAGATGATAAGCAGTACAAGAAACAGCAAAAGCAGCCATTAACAAACACTAGGCCCTAATATGCAAGCCCCATGGCAAGCACTGGAGCCTGTCAGTTGCTAGCTGAACAGCTGTAGCAGCTATAAATTCAGCCCAGCACATTCAAATCAGTTATTATTAAGACTCACACTGGGTGCCAAAAAGGACTGTTGCAGCTTAACCACAGTAGGCAGCTCAGCACCACACAGCCAATCACTCACGTCCCTCATAATGCAATGGGGAAAAGAATCAGAATGGTGAAAATGAGAAGGTTGAAATAAAGACAGTTTAAGGGATTAAGCAAAAACCGTGTACAAAAGCAAAATAAAATAAGGAATTCATTCACTGCTTACCACTGCCAAACAGATGATCAGACACTTCCAGGAAAGCAGAGCTCACCACATGTAGCAGTGGCAAACAGATTTGGGCAAACAGATGACATAATTCAGAATAGCACCTCTTTCCCCTTTTCCCCCCCATCTGTTATTGCTGAGCATGACATCATATGGTATGGGATATTCCTATGGTAAATTTAGGTCAGCTGTCCCAGCTATGTCTTCTCCCGGCTTCTCATGTATCCCCAGACTACTTCCTGGCTGGGAAGAATGAGAAGATAAAAAGTCCTTGACTTAAAGTAAGCACTGTTCAGCAACAACTAAAACATTCGTATTTTATCTACACTGTTTTGGTCACAAATCAAAACCAGCACCATATAAATTGTGATGAAGAAAATTCTCTGTTTTCCAGTCCAAAATTGTAAAATAATTAAATACCCTCCTGTAGCTATTGCATGCTAATTTCTGATACCACAATATCTGAAATAATTTATTAATATAAATTATATAGTCATATTAGATTTTTAATTGAAAAGCCATGTAAAAATTAACTACATAAAGTTGTTGAAATTCCTTTTAAGGACTTGATATCTTCAAGAGAAATAGTTATTTGTATGATCTTCATAGCGTGCTGGGAAGCTGGATTGTATTTCTGCGGTAAACATGGTTCAGAAAAGATACATTATGCATTCAACTTGAATTATTTTCAACATTTCTATATGTGTATCTTTGAAGTAACTTTTTATCTGTAAACGGAATTATAATGGATAATTCAGCTAATGCAACCGAGGTTTAGAAACTTAATGTAGTATACACTGAACTTAAATAAGAGATTCTACATATTACCTTGGCTTGTTTTTTCTATTTTTGCCCTCTCAGAGCTTGATTGACACACTAGCTGTCAGCTTGCATCTTACACTGAAATTTCTTCTTAGATAGAAGTAAAGCTTTGTTATACACTCTTACAAGTTATTATGAGAAGAATAGGTGCTTTAGGTACCAATGTGTCAATGTAAATAATAGTATTTTTGAAAACTGCAGTACAGTTATGCTCCAACTACCAGTCAAAGTGGACGTGCTAGAGTATTCTTATGTAATCTTTTCAATAATACTTGAAACATCACATGCAGTGATAACAGATACACTACATACAGTTAAATTTTTAACATGAACCATTGAGACCAAAGGTAAAGTCACAAGCGATAGTTTTAGAATGTCTGCCCAGCGAAATCTATAACTCTAACTTACATTCTACACTGCTTTTTACAACTGAAAGAGAATGGAAATGGAATCCATTAGAGTGGGGAGAGGGCAAAAAAGAATGAGCTTCATGTTTTGAGGTCTTAGGATGGCAGAACCATAGAATGGTTTGAGCTGAAACGGACCTTTAAAAACTATCTTGTTCCAATCCCCTCTATGAGCAGGGACACTTTCCACTAGATAAGTTGCTCAAAGTCCCATCCAGCACAGCCTTAATCATTTCCAGTGACGGGGAATCCGCAGCTCTGAGCAATCTGTTTCAGTGCCTCACTTCCCTTTCAGTTTTAATCTGCTATCTTTCATCCTATCACTGCCAGCCTTCATTAATAAAAAAAAAAAAATCCTTAATCTTTCTTATTATCCCCCTTTAAATATTGAAAGGACACAATATGGTCTTCCCAGAGTCTTCTCTACTCCAGGCTGAACAACCCCAACCCCATCAACCTTTCCTCATAGGAGAGGTGTTTCATCCCTCTAGAGGATAATTTTAACGGTCTTCCTATGGGTCCACTTTAACAGATTCATATTTTTATGTCCGGGGTACCCCAAATCTGGGTGCAGTACTCCAGGTACAGAGTAATTTTATTTTTCCAGACAGTTTTCCACCTTTTCAGACAATAAGTTGCTGTTACAGTGCCTTGTTTTTTTGTGTTTGTCAGTGGTATCTCAGGATGTGTCAAGTTTCTATGTACTCAGCTGTACTTCAAGGACATTTATCATTCCCAAGCCTAGTTCCCAGGCTGGCAGTTCCATCTTGGGAGTCCTTTCTCTGTCAGTACTTTTCAGCAGTCATTTTCTTTTGGCCAGTAAGTTTCACCTTCTAGCCACACCACCTTTGCAGCTGCTCTCATCAACGAGCCAAACCCACTAAAATAATGGGTTTTAAAATAATAAGTTTTCTGTTAATTCAGGATGTGTTGACCTGGGGTTTCTTGAAAGCTCTTTGACTGTTACAAGAACAAAAATACAAGTTGTCATGTATCAGTATATAAAAAATGGTCTCAGATAAGTTTTTGATTTTAATATGTTCTTTTCAGAACGTGTAATGATGCCTGCTTAGAAGAGAGAGGTATTGAAAACGGTTGGTAACATGCTGGCAACACATGAAACTCAGAACACTTCTATTATGTTTATGCTGATTTTTGTTTTTAAGGGAGACTATTTGCTTACATTTTATTTTATTTGTAAGACTTACATTTTAAAAACCTGACTGTTGGTATCCTGTTGACTGTGTATTAACATAATACAAATTAATTGAGTAAAGTAGAAAGACATCTGTTTTCTTTCATCTTGCTTGTTCTCTCTGTTATCAGGGATTCTTCCAGAAGCAGAAAGTGGTTGCAGAGTCTTTCATTTTCTTCTACCCCATGTGAAAAGGAATTAAACACTGCTGTTGGCTGACTGCTGTCTCTAAGCCACAAGTACACAATTTGGGCCTTAGTCTCTTTCAGATTCCTTTCTCTGTGATTCATTGTTGTCCCCAGGTGCCATTGCTGACACTGGCTTGCCTGTGGCTATACATTCCTCATACATATAGTTTGACATACAAACAATTGTCTGTCACAGGCTTGTTCTTCACTAGCTTTAACTACAGTTTCTCTTGTTGGAAGGTACAATGTACCTCCAGCTTCCTTTTACGATTCTGTGCAGTCTCCAGCAACATTTTTGTACTTCCTTTTGTTTAGGAAGGACTAAATTCAGAAAAACCCAAAACATCTCTTAGATGTACATGGAGATAAAGTACATAATGACATAAAAATGGAAATATTTTTTTTAAATTCAGGGTTCTTTGGCAGCAGAGTTTCAGTTTGTTCAGAAAACTGAAAGGAAGCACTATGTAGTTGTATCATTTATATCAATCTTACTAATACAACTTGACTAGATACGAGTTTGCAATTGTACGCAGTGTTGAGATAATGAAACAATATTTTCAAATTGAATTTGCTTTGTTAAAAGTAAAAATTAAGACTACTGACTTGTGAACTTGATTCTTCCTAACATATCAACAACAAATGAGAAAAGAAATAAAAGGAAGACTTTCCTAGCAAAAACATTCACACAAAAGCTTACTAAGCATTTTTAGTGTTTTAGATCTTTCAGGGAATTGGTATTATGTGAGCAATTATGTATTAATGGGATATTAACAACAAATCAAATTTTATAAAAATAAAATACATCTCAACATTCATTTCATGTTATTTGCTTGGCTTCCTATTAGTCTAGAATAAAAAAATAAAATTAGTTCATAATTTTTCCTTTAAAAAGTCATAAAACTTCACATATTTTTCCCTAAACATAACATTGTTTACATATTTCTCTAGACATAGTTATCACTTCAGTAAGATTGTTATTCTTTTTTGCCTTGTTTTTTTTCAATCTGGAAAAAGCTATAAAATTCAGAAGCAGTGGATATTTATCGCATTAAGAAATTTGTCAAATCTTACAAGAGGTTTATTGGAATTCTGAACTACCTTCTCAATTATTTTCTATTACATTAAACTTTCTTGGAGAGAAACAAATATTATAATAGAAACAGAGTGTCTTTTCACCCACCAACAAATGAGCTTGTACACAAGAGAGTCCTCGATAATATTTTCTGTTGCCAATTTCTAATTAGTCCATTGAACTTGTCTGTATGTGTTGCTGTTGACATGCTGGAGTGCTCTTGAAAAAATCAAGTAGCAAGCATATATGCTTGATGTCTGATAACTGGGTAATGTACTCACTTGGAATAATTGGCTGGAAACATACCATTACTTATTAATCTGAAAATGTTAGACATATTAAGTCTAAACGCACCTGATGTTTTAGTAAGTTGATTCCAACTATGCTTTAGCTGAAAGGATATCTTGCAGAAGGTGGCAAAACATTGTTGCATAGGTCAAGGGTGAGGGAAATACTGATTCTACACAAAGGCAGAACAGATGATGAAAGGCTTCTTAACTCTGGCTCTACTAAGACTAGGTAATAGATTCCTTGTCCTTCATGCAGATGTCTCATTCTCTTGCCCTCGCTTCCTACTCCATATGTTGCTTAATTAAAACTGCTAAAAGATAGTTCCTAAGTATCAAAAAAATAGAAGCATTCCTTCTTGCAACCATAACTTCTAGACCTTCCTCTCCTGTTCTCAAGCTCACATGATCTCTTGTCTCCAATGGTATTTCTTTTACTGCTTTTACTTTCCACTTTTGTTTTAGTTGGTCTCATTCTTCTTTCTCATTCTCTCTGTTCACTACACACATACACTTATGATTAACATTGTTTTTACTGGCACTGAATCACTTTAGGCATAACTCCTATATGGAGCTCTGTTTCTAGTCTACATATGCAGACTGTATGTTATTTGAGCACTGTGATCTATATACACTCTGTGTATACAGTGTCTAGGACAATAGAATCCCAATTTTATTAATTATTAAATCTTACATGTACTATGATTCAATATTTATAAAATGTATATGTTCAAATAAAAACATAGTCAAGACCAGGTACAAGTCCTAGTAATCACACATACAGCTAATTCAATCAAGTAAAAATAAGAAGTTATGAAACCGTGAACCTGATTCAGCACTGGTAATTTAGTAAATCTTCAGTTTTCTTTACTGTAGGTGTGGCACTTAGGACTGCGGTTTAGTGGTGGACTTGGCAGTGCTATATTATCAGTTAGACTCAATGATCTTAAAGTTCTTTTCCAACCTAAATGATCTGATGATTCTATCTTTAGTTACTTTACCCCTTGAATTGAAAAATGATGGCAGTCAGAAAACTATGACTGTCACTTTAAAGTCACACACAAAAGAACATTACCAAAACAGACAATGCACATCTGTGGAAGGAAAAAGAGGAAAAAATCAAGAAAATATCCCAACAGGTTAGCGCCACCTAAACTTCAAGAAAGTATTAATGAATTTGTCATTGTGTCTTGGACTAAAACTTATGCATCTGATTTAAGTTCCATCTTTGTTTACTGGGTAGTTTTCTTCACAGAGATGCTCCAAATACAGTGCAATATATTTTCCTATTATAATGTGTTCATTTTTAATTTTTAAAGTTTTTTTTCCAGAATGGGAATAATTATTTTTGTGTAAATTTAGTTATATTTTGCTGTTTTAAGTTTGGGATATACCTGGGAAAGCTTGTTGCAGCCTTTCAACAAAAGGGGCCTTATTAGAAGGATGGAAACAGGACCTTGTGGCAGAACCTGTAGTGGCAGAACAAGGGTTGATGGATTTAAAATAAAAGAGGAGAGACGCAGATGAGCTATAAGGCAGAAAATTTTCCAGTGAAACACTGGAACAGGTTACCCGAGATGGTAGATACCCCATCTCTGGAAGTGTCCAAGGTCAGGTTGGATAGGGCTCTGAGCAGTCTAATCTAGTTGCTGTCCCTGCTCATTGCAGGGGGGTTGAACTAGATGACCTTCAAATCTTTCTTTCGACTTAGACCATTCTATGATTCAAAGTAAAATTTGTGGAAAAATCGCAAATCTCAAACTAACTGGTAACTACTTCTGAGAGCTTGATATATCATATATTATACACTATGAATGATACATATGTCTTACATAGAAGAATTTATGCCATATTACACATTGTGTATTATTTATTTGCCTATGTTAACTTTAGATAATTCATTTCAATTCCTGTATGAGTAAAGACAAAAAGTATTTTTGTGTTGTATATAGCTGTGAATAAAGATGATTTGATGCTCATGATGGCTATACAGACATGCACTTAAATTAAAAGACCAAAATGAGGTTAATATGAACTTGGCTTTTGCAAAATATGTTTAAAATGTGATAATTACCATTTTCATACAGCTTTACATGACTATAAATAACCTATGCATCTTCTGCACTGATGTTTTATTTGGAAGATCAAGCTTTGTGTTATGTGGGTTTGGGTTTTTTTTGGTAATTCATAGTTAAGCATTTAAGAGAAGCAAAAAAACCCACAAATCTGCAGATTATAAACATGCTTTTCTTACAGTAGAGAAAACTAACAGTCAACAACTTTTGCAAGTATTTGTGGAAGGTATGTACGTTGCAGATCCCTGTGAAACAGTAACAGTTAGAGGCTTGAGCCAGTATATGTGGAAATTCATGGTATCTTACCTTTACTAGAATGACTTTATCACTCTTCCCTAACAGAATTGATTTTAAGTCTTAGAGCTGAATTGAGGACACAAACTCCATCAGCTTTATCTTCCAGCAGGTGGACTGCCTTTGCCGTTGGAAAAAGGTCTGTTTGCAGATCAGATAAATACTAATACCTCTTCTTATCTTTGGTTACCAGCAAGTCATAAAACTAGCATAATTTGTCTTATTTTTTGTACCAAATAAATATGGTACGTATGATACGTATGAACCCAAAAACTCAAGGGGCATATTAAAATTCTCTGATAAATAAACCATAGACTGTATATTTTATTTGTAAATAAGAAACAGGATGTTAGATTAAGGGGGGGTTAAATAAATAAAAGGATCACATATATTTTAGTAAAATTATTAAATGATGATACAGTTGGGAACACAAATTTCACACCTACAGGGTGAATCCTGTAGCCTTAAATCCATGCATCAGAAAATTATTAGAAATTCATGTTGACATGGATACTGAACACTACGAAACACCTTTCATAAGAGCTTTGAGGCTGAATATTTTATTTTTCTATATTAATAGAGGGATAACTTACATTAATATGGGATTAATGACAAAACACAGGAATACAGGATATAGTTCTACAGTACACACTTCACAAACAGATACAGAAAAACAGAGTTTAGAAAAGAGCTAAAAAAATACTCTGATAAATTGAAAGTCAGGGCCCTGAGTGCACAGATGGGCCTTAATATTCAAGGGAGGCTATTAGCCCTAGCTAGCCTCCCCTGAACATCGCCATAAACACACTCTTATACATCCATTCACACCTGTCCCTGTGCTCAGAGTCTCAGTTCAGCTCAGATCTGAATACCCGGACCCTGCCTGACCCCTGCTGTAGGTGTCCCCAAGCTCAGCTCCACTCCCACCCATCCTGACTTGCTGACTGCACCCTCCAGACCAATCTTCGACCTCACTCATCACCTCTCATTTGCCCGCTGGTGGCTGTGCTGTGGGATGCACTGCTGTGGCCACCATACTCTGCTCTGCTCCCCTCTCGGGGTGGCACTGCCCTGCCTGCCCTGGGGTCATCCTCCCACTCCTACCTTAGAAACAACTCTGCTACTGATGTTTCCTGACAGATACTGCCTTATTATTTGAGACAAAGAAAGATATTTTTTGTTTATCAAACTAGACAGAACTTGACCAGTATCTAAACAGAGAGACATTTCTCATTTTACTAAATATGTTGACTAAGGTATAAAATCTATAGAAGTTCAGACTGCATGGTGTATCTTTTTTAAATTCCAAATTTTGTTGCTATTTTTATTATTATAGAGCAAGTCATAGGAACTGCATAGAAAATTATTCTCCTTTTTTATCACTTAAAATTCTGAAAGCCCTCTAAAAAGATATGTGGTAGCTCAAGATCAGTGAGTGTGTAACCTTACTAAATCCTCTAGTCCTTCTTGGTCAGGATCAAACTAAATGGTTGTCATACTGTTCTCTGTCCTCATAAAATCTACTAAATAGCTTTTATAATGTAAGTAGGGTGGAAACTAAAATGTCAAATATGATTTAATCTGTTAATTCAAGGATAAGTGTGAAAGTAGTAATAAAATACAGAATTTTCATTCTCCTAGCTTAGACATTTGTCCACAGAATAGATAAAGCTATGATGACTATGCAGAAATTGTTGAAGATATTCTAACATAAATATGACAAAATCAACAATCATTGCAGAGTGAACCACATGAAATCCAGATCAACACAGAGAGGCAAGAAGGTCTGCTCTTTTAGCATTCGAATGAGATAAGAACTTAAACTTCTATTTAATTCCGTTCCTATTTATAAAACAAAATGCTTAATCTTACATAATTTAGTATGTCTGACACTAAGTACACAAGCGTTTGAACTGTTCTGTCTTGAGTCAAGAGTTTGCATAGGGTAGTTCAGAAATCATTTCATGTGTTTTTGTGAACAAGATTTTATGCTGAGTTATTTCTCTTTATATGTTTTTTGGAAATATTGGTAATTTCAAGAATTCCACATATAAACCACAGAGACTCCATTTACAAATACAATTCTAAAAGTTGAAAATGCAGTAAATAATTTGATTTTCCTAAAGTGTCCGTCCACACTGGTCTGTCACTCATTTCTCACTTTTCAGTATTAGGTTCTTCTTCTACTGGAAAAAAAAAATCATCTCTAATATGGAAACAAAGTATCAAACAGTGGCAACTCAAACTGTTTGGCACAGAAATCTGCCTGTTTGTATGAGTCTCTGCTGTCTTTCTCCTTCATTGCCCAAGTTTGCATGCTGCTGTGGCTGATACCACCAGATACCAAAAATCCTCATGTAAATTTTTTAGGTGGAGTTTTACTTTCAGTTCAACAAACAAAAAGGCTGATAGTTTGCATTTAACTGCAAAGAAACATTAAAGTTGAAACCTCTTGCGTTTTTCTGTCCTTGTTAGGGCAAAAGACCATCTTTTTCTTTTGAAGGATTGCCCTCAAAAAAATCTATTTTCCTTCTTTCATGTCTTGAAGCTCTTTTGGTTACAACAACTAGGAATCAGATCTCTGAACTGACTGCTAGCCTCTGCACTTAGGTTCCTTACAGAAAAGAGTTATGTGGTCTTCTACATTCTTCTTGCATCCTAATATGTCAAAATAAAATCTTGCCAAAATCCTGGTTCTTCAACATCCTTCCGTTTGTATTTGTCTTGGTTGAAAGTAACCTGTTTACCATCCATCAAGATTGAAAAGAAGGTGGTCTGAACAACTAGTTTTAAATTTTATTTATTAAGAATTCTTAATAATAACAATAATAATAATAATAATAGTAATAATGGTTTCCATTAACCAGGTTTTTCTGGTTCCCATCCACAAACATTCAAAAATTATGGTGTCTTCAGAAATACACCATACATAAATACAAAATTACATATTATTTCTCTGGGAGAAAAAAAGAAGGAAAAAAGACAGTATAATGATATTAATATTTAATTAGGCAAACAAAATCCATTAATTCCATATTAGGAATATAACTAACTGAACAATGGGTTACTAATATTAAGAATATAACCAACTGAACAGTGGGTTACTAATCATCTGTCTTGTGGAGTCAAGCACACTTACACAGAAACACCACCTTAAGTAATATTTTGTTTGGGTGAGACAGAGACTATAAAGATTTTTTGGAAAGTTCTGCTCTGATGCAGAAGTTAATCTATCCCATTCTATGACACTGTATTGTTGTAGTCTACACCAGAGTATTTGGAAAACTTGTTATGTGATAACTAGGATTTGCTGGTGATAGTGGCAGATCTGCTCTCCATTTTGTGAGCAACAGCATTCTAATGACCTTCTTAGCTAGGTGAACAGGGTGAATTCAGGCAGAAGTTCTATCCCATACGTCCTTGATCAATAACAAATCTAGCAAGGGCATAAACAATCCACTAAATACCAGCTGAAGCAATAAAAAGCGGTAATTGAAACTATGGTGGAACAACATTATAATTAATGTAAATGAGACTGCCCAGACGTGGCTTTTTGCCTGCATTGAGGACAAAGAACTCAGCCCCTCTAAGCTCCAAGCTTGTGAGCTTATGCATACATTAGCTTCAGTGATCAAAAAAAGAATTATATACATTTTTTTTAAAAAACATATATTAGTCCATTACAGGAATGAAGGAGCTATAATGAATCTTTAGCTAACATTTAAAACAGAGAAGCAAATTAAAATTCTAGTATATAGCTGTTGCTCTATTTTTCGGAGCTGTAGAAATTAAATACTTGTATGATTTCCAGTAAAGGTTCCAATGATTGTTGCTCTGCTATCAGAGTACAGAGTACATTATGAGTACTTTAAATAGAATTAAAATAGAAGAGTTAATAAATATTTCTGACATCCAAAGCTTTGTTGAACTGAATCTTGAGCTGATGGTAAAAAAGAAAGAAGACGTCATGTTAGAATGATTTATTTTTCAGATCATAATGGCAATTAATTAATTTTAAAATATACTTAGCTGGTACCTATTGTTATGTGAAAGGCAAGAAATATTTTTAAAAAATCTTTTATATATCTTTATATGTCAGAAGTCAAATGGTTTTTTTGATAAATGGTATGCTAAATAAATATGTTTGTTTACCATAGACTAAATAAAAAAGGGGTAGTTATAAAATACATTTAAAGAAAAGCAAGAAGACATATTCTGTTCTAATCAAATTATAAATTTATAGACTTATATATTAGCCAAGGCTGCAGAACTAAAGAACCCAGAGCTTTTCGTAAAACAGATGGCACCCAGAGGGACTAGAATACTGAGGAAAAAAACTATACTTGATGAGCTAAAGGGCCTTTACTTGATCTTGAAATTTTTTTTCTATGGGTTTTTGGGGAGGGAAGTGAAATTCAGTCTTAAAACAATTTTTTTCTCTTATTGATGAGACAAAGAACATATTATGCTCAAGTGTTAGCATTAAACAAAATTACAATAAAATTCCATTAACCTCTCAAGAAACTGAAAAGTTTCCTGCAATTTAGCTAATTTTATAACACAATCTTTGTACAGTGCATTTTATGTGCATAAATATTGAAATTATGCTGTCCGAAGCAATTATTTTTAATATATTAAGAGAGAATTACAGAATAATGTTTTCATTTTACTAAATATATGCAACATGAACATTATTGCAATCATAATTGAATGAGGTAAAAATTCACAATATGAAATTATTCTTTTTTCAAATAGTCTCCATCAGTGAGCAACAGATGTTCACAATTAGATGTTAAGCTGTATAAATAGCTCTCAGGATACAAATGTAAGCGAACTGCTATACATGCAAAGGGTAACTGTGTTTCTAAGTGATCCTTCACCTGAGAAAATACAATTATCGTACATAAAGAAGCATGTCATGTTTGAGAACAACCAAGGCATTCTGAAGGAATCACATGGTGTAAATGATCTTGTTTACTATCAAATATATCAAATTATGTGGAAAGTTTTGCACATATATCCTTTAGGCCAGGAGCGCAGACAAAATGTTTGAAAAGACCAAAGTCATTGCTGAAGAAGGATGATATCCCAACTTACCAGCAGGAGAGGGGAGATGAGGGGGTAAGCTAGGGATGGCAATGCAAATGCTTATGGGCCCCAGTTACCACGCTTTGTAGGTTATGACTTCTGAAACGTGCAACAGTCAGAGACATGTTATGCTGTTCCACAGATTCTTTATGTTTTAACTTTGGCTTGCAGTAACATAATTTGAACAATCAGATGCAAGAAATGATACTATATTTAATGACAATAACCTTCCCCTTTCAATACACACTCTTTGTCATGCCACAAATTCAGCTCATTATTTCTGTTTCTCCTCTTCGAGCACTTAGTTTCCAAGTATCTGCCTTCATTTCACTGCTTGCTTGTTAAGGTTCGCTTGGGTGCACTTGGGTCTCATTGCAGCAAACTACTCTTTAGCAATGAAGTCAATGGGAAGTAAATTGGAGCTTAATTTTAAGCTCATGTTAGAATGCAGTCAGAATAAACACACCTTCTCAGATGAGGGCCTGAAGGCTCTGTGGTTTCATTCAGTTCTTCCTGCTTTACTTCCACTTTTTTTTCTTCAAGTTAGTAGGTAGGTACCAGCTCCTAGATACTTCTTCAGTAACAGCTGACTGACAGGGAACATTTTTATGTTGCATCAATGTTTGAACTTTCAAATTTGTCTTTAATTCTGCTCACAGCTTTTCCTTGGAACAGGTTCACACCAAATTACCCTTGTTCCATTTGTTGTACATGCTGTTGTACATTTACTAGATGATACCATTTGACTGACATAATTACATATTTTCCCAAAAGCATATTCTTCTGAACCTGTTCACATCAGGTCTACTTTTTCAAGGAACACAAGATCAGGAGTATCTTTTGGTTTGGTATCTTTCTGGCAAATCAGAATACTAGTTTATAGTCATGTGGGTAATTTTTGTTGCACATAATTTAATAGATTTATTCTAAATTAAGACTTTTTAAAACAAATATATAGTTATATACAAACTTCAAAACAATAATTAGTGATTTATCTATTAAAATACCTACTGAGTAATATAAACTGTATGTCCTTTTACATCATATCTGCTGACTGAGTATATTATATTTTAAAATGAGGTAAGAAATATTAAATGCTCTGAATCTTAATTTAAAGAGCTTATTCTGAAAATTTTCACCCTCCAGATACAGAGATAAATTTCCTTTTTTTTTTCACCTCAATAGTAGGGTTTTTCTATGAGAAATATATCCACACTTAGAAAGGATAATCAATTTTGTGTTGTACTAAAATCTTTGCCACAAGTAATAATTTGCACTAGAGTTTATACCAAAAATCTCTCAGAAGTTGCAGAAAAATGATTTTGATTTCTTTTGTCTGTATATTTGCATTCTTTATCTCTGAAGTATATTTATTAAGTACTTATGAAAGGCCTCCATAAACAAATGACTTACAACAGTAACATCAGAGGCTCATTAACACGTGAAATTGAAACTGAAACATTTAAGGCCTAATACAAGACATGAAATAATGGATATGTGGAGAAAAACTAATGTTTTTAATGGACAGGAGAGTCAGAAAGAGGACACTTCAGATTCTGACACTTTCTCAAACTTCCTAATGTGATTTTGACCAAGCTGCTTGATGTCTTGGTGCCCAAACTCCTCATCAGAAAAATGGCAGTAATTTTATTCCTCCTACCAGCCTGTCTTTGTAGATTATCATATATTCAGTACAAAGGTTGCTTATTATTATGTATGATGCCTGAAAAGCAAGACCCTGATTCAGATTTGGCTGAGACACTACTGTCATGCAAATTATAGTTTAAAACCTCATGGAAGATATTTTAAGAAAAAAAATTCCATGGATTAGTAGGTTCATGATTTTTCGGGGGAAAAAAATCTGACTTTGCTTATGTTGCACCACATTTGAATTTAAATTTCTACATTTTCTAACTTTATAGCTTTGGTTTTTGAATTTTTTGGAATATTTATGTATTTATTGCATCTCTTGCAGCAGCTATGTTTGCTTTACCATTGTTCACTAAAAGTGCATGGTTTAGGAAAAAACACATAAAATAAGAGGATGATGACATAATATTATCTATATTTTCAATTTCTTATTTCTACTCCTTCATTTAGCAATGAATAATGAGACTTCCAAGCTGTATGATTCCACTCAATGTATCATGCAGAGAAAGAGGACCATAATCCTGATGTATATGAGTAGAAGAGATTTTTCCTGTGTAAACATACAGCATCCTTGTGTTTCACAGAGTTTAAACTAGATGTCTCACATCTCTAGCACAAACAATAAGGAATGCATGCGTCAGGGACAAGGAGTAGCAAGTTAAACTAGACTTCAGACATCACAGTTTTCTCTGCCATATTAACTAGTAAGGACTCCAAACCAGTGTCAGAGTCACTGACATTAAATAACGGTTATAAGTATTGTCATGGTTAATATGCTTGTTTCTACCAGCATTGCAACTGAACATGTGTGTCATCTACACAGACATGTATGTATGTCCATATTCTTTCAAGTTATGGTACTCATATCATTCCTATATCTTAGCACATCTTTGCCTTTTTTGACCTTATTGCTCATAGACTTATGGAAACTTCCTGCCTAAGCCCATAGAGTATTAGAAAATATAGGAATGACTGTTCTTGATTACAAGACATTAGTACTTCTATTTGGGTTGGAGACAAGCTGATACTAACTATATTCTGATTATCCCATTAATAATTAATAATTCTCATATTCCCTTGCTTTGGCAAAACTGTGGAAACAGAAATGACTTTGAATTTTGTTGTTGTTGGTGGTTTTAATCAAGAATAATTGTAGTACACAGCAAATCTTTGCACAGCAATACATTTTTTACATATATGTATATTTTTGCCATACAAAAGTTGACCAAATGTTGTAAAATAACTAGATATGCATAGTGATGTAATCTGTTCTCTGTAAAATACAGTGATATTCTTAAAATGCACCTCTAAAAGTTTTTCTCTCACCGCTATATTTCTTATGCACTGTCTTCCTCTCAAATAAAATTAACCACCATGTTAAAAGAGATTAATTACCTTCAGCATGACAACTGTAATCCCTGCAAATTCTTCCAAGAAATATAATGAGTTTAAGGTAATTTGCTGCTGGTTTAAGTTTTCTGTATTTTCTTTTTCAACAGTAAAAACAGAGTTACTTTTGTTACGCATTGTTCCTTTAAACATGTTGACAGCTACAGAAATTGTTAAAAAAATTCCTTATTTTTAGATATGAATTTTCTGACCTATTCTTTTTTTTCCCTTTAGTGGACACTAGCATTTTTGAGTAGTTCTCACCTCACATAATTGTAGAGATTTGTTATGTTTGTTGTTAGATGTTGTATGTTTTATATTATACCAATATGTTCTGGTTTTTAATTGTGATTTGTACATAGCCCTTTGAGGTAACAGTCATCTTTCTGTTATGCATCTGTTCAGTAGTACTTTATGCATTACATTTTTATTTATTCTTTTACTTTTACACTAGATCATTGTCTGTTGGTGTCTTTCCCACAAATGATAAGGATTAAATCAAGTTCTCAACAACACTCAAAACTGTAGTCCCTACTGAAAGTTTATAAAAAAACCCAAACAAACCCAAAATAGTAGCTTGAATTGTAATTGACAGATTCTAGGAAGCATAAATTAAATACTTAGAGACAATTTTTGTGAGCTTTGGAATTTCTTTATACTCTTGTGCAATCAAATGAACTCATCACCCTTTATGCAACATCACATCTGTTTAATAAGAAAAGTTACTATGAGACAGTTGTTGCAATGTATAAGTCACCCTTGCAGAGTATTAAATGCATCTAAAGACTAATTTTGAAGTTTTGGTGAATGAACACTACTTTGAACAGTCAATAAAACTGATGCATACTTCAGATGAAAAATCCAGTCTTGTAACTTTGACATATTCTTTTATTGTCTCAAGAAAACTGCCCTGCTAAAGGTCTCAATTATGGAGAAGACTAACAGAGAGAGGTTGGAGTTTCCACTACTAATATGTTTATCAGTTACAAAGCCAAGGCAAAGTAACTGCAAAAAACGAATAGATTGCTTTCATTGTGACTGCGCAGTATTTCAGCATTTTGTGTTTTTTATACATTCAGTCTGTTCAGATATAACAGTATCAAGACATAAAAAATAAAGGAACAAACAATGGCCAAATGGCTGAGAGGTGCAGACAGATCTCTACATCCAGTCATACTTAAAAATATATAAATATGTCTAAGAAGCCTGGGATTGGCCATCATGGATACTTCTACAGAGACAATTCAATGAAAGACAGCCATACACTTTTAAAGTGAATGTCCTGGAAGGCCCCCAATACTGTGCTTACCTTTGTGCTGTGGTGCAGTTTCAGTGTGCGTGAGCTGGATCCCTTTCAGATGAAGATAAACGAGCAAAACTAATGCATTCTAAGTTTAAACATGCATTGTGCCTGTGGGACCCAACTAGAGATAATTCAAAGTCAGAAGCTCCTGCAATATGTACAGTGTGGATTTCAGGTCTTCAGCCAATTCCCAGTTATGTACACTACTTGCTAATATATACAGAGCCACTGACTCCATCCGTCTTCAAAGTACCTTGATTCCTAATAGCTCATATCAGTTGTCTGGAGTAAGGCAAGAATTTAATGAATGCAGGCTTCATGAGTCAGAGAAAGTGTCTGTATCTCATGGTACCCATTGAATTTCTGTTTCATGAATATGACATTATAAAACATTTCTACTTAAGAAGAGTTATACTTTCTAGTATGATTATGGTGTTCATTAAAATGAACTGTGTAGTCAGTAGTCCTTTTTGAAGATTTTGTTTAAAGTATTTTTAAGATTGCAGTGGTCATCATTAAAATATCATCAGCTGCCACATAGCTGACATGTTACTTCTTGGTTAAAATGAAAGAGAAGTCTTTCAGACGCTGCAGTGAATGCTGACTCTTCAAATGGTGTGACCTGATTATTTTACTATTTTGATCATACAGTTTACAGTGCATAGTTTTACCGAAGAGATTTGCTTACATATTGCTCCTAACATGAAGTCACTTTAAATTAGGTGGACTAGTGGAGAAATGCTCTTAAAACCTCCCAAAGAGATATATTATTATCTCTTTTGCTTGGTAATGAGAGCTAAACCAGAAGATGAGATTTATGAAGATATTAGGCATAACAGCTGAGAATGAATTTTTTTCATCATACGCTCCATGCTATTTAGCTTGTTTAGTTAACCAATAGGAAAGAGAAATTACCCTTTACTCCCTAGGGAGAAAGAGCAGAGCAACTACTTCACACATACTTGTGAAGTGATACAGATGCTGAAGGTAGCTAGAGAAATCAGTAGGTACAAGGCAGGGTAATAACAATAGTGGTGTAATGCTGATTTTTCCCTTTAATTTTGCTCCCTCCTGAATGGGGAAAATGCAAATGTGGCAAAAGAACTTATAGCAGGGAAATATTGTTATTATTCCAATCAATGCGTAACTAATTTTTACTAACATGAGCAAGATCTGTAATACAAGCTTCATCATATAATCCAAGTAAATGTTTTAGACATTTTATTACGGACAAAGTCACATATGAAATCACTCACTTCTCTTTCCTTTTTTCTCTATCACTCACTCCCCCTCCCTTCCGTATCTTTATTTGTACCTTCCAGTGAATATTCAAGTTTGTTTTCTTTTTGTTTTATAAACAAAATAATAATCTATACAAATGAAACCCTGAATTGTATTTTTATGGAAAGATTTTAATATAAAAAGAAAAGAAAGAGATAAAAATTGTTTAAGACAGGAAGAAAAGAAACAGAGAAGTAAGAAGAGAAGTAACAAAAGTAGACTGAGCAAATCCCTTCCCTTACAGATTGCAAACAGAAAGGCACTGAGAATATCTGCTGTGAAAATAAGCAGAAAACTAGTAGAAATTTTGACATCCATACCTAGCTGGTATGAAACCTCTTTTTGTTTCTGTGTTGCTTTTTTTCTTTTCTTTTCTTCCTAAAGTCTTTGATCTTCATCTTTAATTCTCTTTATACCTTCTTTCTTCTTCAAATTCTCTAGCACTTAAACTAGTCTAATTTAATTGCCAAAATTATTTTGCTGCAGTCTCTTTTTGGTCATAATAATCTACCTAAAATAGTAAAATTATTGCAATACATAGCACTCTGGAAAACAGTGAGGTTAAAAGGTATGGGCTCAAGAATGATTATTGGTATCCAGTAGCTACCAAGGTGAATCTGATATTACTTTTGTTTTATTACCTGTCCTGGACCAAATCTTTGACTATAGCAAATTGGCCTGGTTTCAAATAGATTCCATTAAATCACACAGCTTTATAATGGCTGAGAATATGACCATGGGAAGAGACCCACGCAAATATATACAAAAGAGTTGAAATACTTAGAAATAGTTTATTAATTCATACTTAATTAGTGTTTATATAGAGAACTTAAATTAAAAGCATGTTTAGCGGATGAAGAACTTCCTAAGAATGATTTCAAGTTCATATAGGCTAACAAACAGCAAAGCTTAACTATATTAAGGATATTATTGAACATAAATTCTGGATGAAAAAATTATATAAGAGACTACATATTAACATAACTATGTTGATGTAATTCATTCAAGCAATGTCTTAAGTCACAAACCTGGATGCAAAATTTTTTTCTTTCCTGAAAAGCAGAATAATTACTTACTTATTTTTCCCTCCCCTTCACTGCAGTGTTCTGTAGGAATATTTGCATACATAGAAAAACATAACTTTATATTCTAGACCATTCAGCAACTGAAGGAGGTCTACTTAATCTATTACTCTCTATATAAGATGTCATATTTATCCTCTCAAAAGTACAGACTCTTCCACTTCTTGGGCCTGACTGTGCCAGGTTATTTTTTTTTTCTGTCACTAAAGATATTGAGACACCTTTTGCCTTACTGTAAATGAGGGCATAAAGACTCAGCCACTTAATTGTACCATGTAAAATGGCATGTGCAGATTCGAAAATAATTGCAACTAATAGGAGAATGTTATTGATATTACATAACATCAGAACTATAAGTTGGAAAGAAACAGCTTCCTACTCAGTAACTGAATTAAAATAAAATTCTGGCAAAGCAAATCTCAATGTGTCTGGAGGATCCTTTTTTATGAGGGGAATTTGAGCTTTCTGATAAGTTGACAATTTTGTCCAGCACTATAATTATTTATTTGTGGTCAAATACTCTGAGTGCTCCAGCCGAGCACCTGGTATGACAGACATGATAGGTGGTGAAGAATCCTTTGGCAGAAAGTGGGCTGAGAAATATTGAAACTGATTGATTATTTAGATTTCAAAAAGTTTTTGCAACATTAGAGACTTGTTCAAAATTTTTCAAGGTAAATGTTATAGGTAGGAAATAATGATGAGAAGGGTGTCTAATTACAGTGATCTGCACTAGCTTTTTAAAATACAGTTTGTTTTAGTATCTATAACTTGATTCTCAGTTTTTTGTTCCAATATTTTCCTGTGTTTGTGTCAAAGATTGTTGACAGCCCTAAGAATATTCAGATCCACTCAAGGTTCTTTATTTTAAAAGTAAAATTTATAGCTTCTCTTTTTTCCTTTCCTTCCTTTTCACAACATTTATTTAAATCATTAAATAGCTGATAAGGTTGTGTAGAACATGAAGGAAAGGAGAAGTACTACATCGCTTACTTTTGTTCTATTTTGCATTATAACCAGCATATGTATCTTTGTAACCAATGGTCCATTTGTAAAATAACCCCATTAGGTTTCTCTGAATCAGGGTTTTACAGCACAGGACAGCTCAGTAAATTCATCATCAGTTCTACTTCTCTCATCTGCTTCTGAAGAAACAGCATATAAATGTGTATTTTCTTTGATAAGTCGAATTATTCTAGTGTCTGAGGGAACTGCAATATAGACTCCCTAAGCAGTTGTGAAGTCTATTAATATCCTTTCGGGTAGAAGCATATGCTATCTTTGGACATCGTCAACTGAGAACTGCACTGACAAAACAAGTAATTTTATGTAAGGTCCTCAGTCTTTTCTCAATGATACACATCACCAAGGAAGTTATATGTATGATTGTAAGAAATTATTATATTCACATCTCCTTTGGAAACTGCCCACCAAAACAGCTGTCTAGATAGCAAAAGGCTGTTCATGACATGCAAACTAATGTTTCTTTCTTTTTTCTGAATAGAAATCGATAATCCAGCAGGAGCTTCGAGATCACTGTAAGCATCACACAGAAGCTGATTAGAAGTGAAATTGGTATAGTTAAACCAAAACCAAATAAGATGCCTTGTACTGTGGTATTTTAGCAGAATAGGAAAAGAACTATTATGTCCTCCTTGTGGAATAAACAGAATGCATAATAAGCACTTGCAGCACTGCATAGAATCGATTTAACTGGAGAACAAATACATTTATAACTCACTTGTGGCTTTGACTTCAGCTGAATTAAGAGGTGTTCTCATTACTTGTGGAATATGACTGCTATTCCATAAGTGCCCAGGCGCCCTAATGTGTGTATACTAAGCTCTGAACTTCATGAAAGAAATTCTATTAATCCTAACTATAGGCTTACTAGTTAGAAATAAATATGTAAAATAATACAACCAATGATTATTTTGCATGTTCAGTGTACACGGAGACAAAATCTCACCAGCAGTAAAAAAACAGTAGGGTATTATCCGAACACATCCATATTAAATTTAATATTAACAAAAAAGAAATGCTACTTTGTATTTCCACAATGGCCTCTGATGAAGAACCTCATCATCTCATACCATTTATCATGTACTATGTCCTCATTATCAAAGCATTTCAGAATGTGACCACTTTTAGCTGACATGGTACCTTGCTATCACATACAGGATTTCTCTGCCAGTGCTCTGGGACAACCAAAGCTGTTAGGACATTTAAGTCTAATGCAAATATGAATCATTCCCTCACTGAAATTTCAGAGGATTATAGTCTGAGTTTGACATAGTACTACTATTATCACGTTATATTTGACTAGGAAGTAAGTTGTGTCCTTTCTGTTCAGAACATCAACAGATCAAGTTCAGTTTTATCTAGCATGTCTTAAAAGGAGTGCAATAAGCTCAGGGATCTCTCTGACTGGGCTTTTCTCAAGGTGTTGTAAATCCTTAAGAATTCATCTTTCTGTTTGCAAACAGCACACGAGTGGTGTTATTGAACCTGATGATGCCTCCCAGACTTACCCTCAGTACAGAGAGCTCCAACTGCTAGGAAGCACAACAGTAACGCTCATCCGTTGTGTCAGGACAGAAAGCACGTGCACTAGGATTTCTTCCAGCATATCTTGAGAGAGACTGTAAGCATTCAATATCAAAGATCATAAAAATGGAGGCAATGGAGATAAGCAGTAGCAAGTTGGGTAAGTTAAGGCATACTACTATCTCTATGTAGAACATAGTAGTCACAAATGGCTTCCTCTTGAAGGAACAGGGAATATTTTTTCCGCAAGGAAAGAAAAGCTATTAGAGGATGATTTCAGTCTTGCTGATATTGAATCACCTGGGAGAGCTATTTTCCTTGACTGTAACTAATAAAACTATACCCCTAATTGAGGCATTTCACTAAGTTGGGTGAGTTGAATAAAGACCTAAATATTTCATTAAACAGTGATTAATTTCCTCTTGTACCTAAAGTTAAGCGTGTAAAACCTTGTTAAATAAATTTCTGAAAACTCTATTTAAATAAATGGCCACTGCATCCTGCATTTAACAGGTGAGTAACAAAAAAAAAAAAAAACTACAAAAAAACTAACAAAAAAACCAACCAAAAAACACCTAACAGCGACACAAACAAAAACTTCAAAATTAGAGGTAATCAGATCCGCACACTTCACTGAAGATGACAGCCTGAAAACTCAGGAGAGAAAACTGTTTAAAAATATAACTTTGGCTATCTAATATTGTTTATAAAAAGGGTACTGAGAAAGCCTACTCATTTTTAATGAAATATTAAAGAATCAAATTGAAGATTTGGAGAAAAATCATGTTGTGAACAATTTCTCTTGAAATTGTGCTATAACTGAAATGGGTTAAAAGAAATAAACTATTGCAGATATAGTCTTGATCTGGATCTGCATGATAAATATACAGATGCATACAGATGCATACATATGATATTTATATATGAGTGTAAATATATCTTCTCAGCTGGGGTGGGCATACATGCAGTAGTATCAGTTTAATCTGGAAAATATTCTGGTCTGAAACTTTAAATCTTTTGTGCAGTTTCATTATTCTGCAGACTGGTTATTCCTACATTTTATCAAAGGAGTTTTTAGAAAACTTATTTTAATTCTAGATTAAAATTGATGTAAGTATTATCATTTTCACAATTGGCAAAACAAAGGCTATGAAAAGAATTGTTAACCTCTCGTTTACTGGGGTAAATTATATACCCAAATTAGAAATAATTTAGCATGCATTTAAAATTACCTTTATTGATGAGAATACTGTGTACGTTGAAAAGTGTCTACATAAGGAAAAGAAAGAACAAAACATAAAAGTGATTTGTATTCTGTGTTGTTTTGATTTCTATTGATCTCCACTCAGCCAAGCAGTATATAAATGAATATAATGGTATGGAGTATTTTAGGGGTTTATTGTGCGATTGTTTCATTTTCTTCGGTTTGCAAAACCTTTTTTTCCCAGACTGAATTTTTTGTGTAACCTTATGTAACTAAAATCCAAACCCTTGCATTTAAGTTATGGCATATTCTTAAAGGAAGTGTATCTAAACCATTAAAGTTTTTCTCGCTATGTTTAACTTCTGAAAATTCTGGATAGATTTTTCACCTTTGAAATATCTTTTTATTGTCTTGTAGTTTTTGTTACCTGGAGAGAGAGAAAAATCCTGCTTAGATCCCTTTTCTTGTACTTTCATAGAAGAAGTTGTGTGACTTGAATAAAACCTAATCATCTTCAACATACTGAAATGAATTTCCATAAAACCCTTTGTTGTCACATTCCCATTTATGGAACTTGCAAAGAATGTTAAAGCTGAGTCATTATCCAAAACAACTAATACACATTAACAGGAAAAAAATGTATGCACTGACTTATTCTGAAAATTTTACATAAAATAGAAAAGCAAACTGCATAAGGTTAGTTAAGCTATATTAAAAAAACTTTTTTTTTAAGTACGTGTAAATAGAAACACAGAAGAAAAAGCTAAAAAAGACCAACTCTAGATTTGTATCACTTTCACTTCACTGAAGTTCGGAGGTTGAGTAGTCAATCTTACCTCTATACACAGAAAGATGACAGAACAGATCCCCCTGGGAGCTATGTCAGCACATCTGTATGACAGGGAGATGACTACAGTCAATACAGCTTCAGAAAGGGCAAATCGCATCTGGCTACTTTAGTGGCCTTCTACCATGGAGTGACTGCACTAGTGGATAAGGGAAGAGCAACTGATATCCATCTTGACTTCTATAAGGACTTTGACACACTCCCACACAACAACTATGTCTCTAAACTGGAGAGATGTGAGTTGACTGGATGAACTTTCCAACAGATAAGGAAATAGCTGGATGGCTAGCTGCATCCAAAGAATTACGTACAGTCCATGGCTCTATGTCCAAGTGGAGATCAATGGCAAGTACTGCCCCTGAGGGATCTATTGGAACTGTTAATTTTCAGTATATTCATCAATTACATAGTGGGATTAAATGCAACCTCAGCAAGTGATGCCAGAGGAAGGGATGCCATCCAGAGGGATCTTGACAGTCTTGAGGAGTGGGTCAATGTGAACCTGATGGAGTTCAACAAGAGCAAGGGCAAGGTCCTGCATCTGGGTTGAGGCAATTACAGTATCAGTACAGACTGATGGATGGATGAATGGATGGATGGATGGATGGATGGATGGATGGATGGATGGATGGATAGATGGATGGAAAGAAGGATGGATGGATGGATGGATGGTTAGATAGCAACCCTGCAGAGAAGCACATTGGGATGTTGGTAGACAAAAAATTATACATGAGCCAACCATGAAAGTTAAAGACATGGACCTGTTAGTGAGTCCAGAGCAGGGCCATGAAATTTATTAAATCACCTGTGTTATAATGAAAGCCTGACAGAGCTGGAGTTGTTCAGCCCGTAGCAGAGAATGTTCTGGATGTATTGTGACCTTTCAATGTACAATATAAAATATATAACAATATACAATATATAGTATGTTATATGATATATATTACATAAAACTATATGTAATACATATTTTACATTATCTATATTATTTAACGTATACTATGCAATGTATAATATATAGCATATAATATGATATAATACATAGTAAATAATAAATATGCAGTATACACTATTTAGCATATAATATATACATATATATGATCCTAATTTATCAGATGCCAGTCATGAAATCTAGTTACTAAGCTTTTAAAAAATTAGTGAAAATAAAATGTTGTTATTGGAATACAGATGAAAGTAAAGATATTTTGAAAGAAAAATATATGCAACAATTATAAAAAGCAATTTCTTTGATCCTAAAAATAAACTAACTTATAAAAAAAGTAAAAATATTATCTATATTGTTATGTCCAATGATAAAGCTAAGTAAATGTATTAATTCCTATGTGTACATTTTTCTATATGTTTAGAAAATTTTGGGAAAAAATTGCATTAATATCTAATATATATCCTTTTTCTTCATTTTTTTTTTTTAGTGAAATTTCTCCATGATATTTCCTGAAATATTTGGACATATTTCCAGGCTTAGAGCAACTGTCTGTGCAGGATGTATATCCATACAGAACACATGCACAACAATATTATGCTAAGTGCTCCTGGGATTTTCAGGTTGCTCCAAGCAACCTGTCCTTAGGCCAGGTAATGTGCTGTATTTATATGAAGAGACCAATATTTATTTGACCTAAACTTCTGCAAAGAGAAGAAGTAGACATCCAAGAAAGCCAAAACTTATGGTAGTTTGTGGATGGAGAAGTTCAAGAAACGTACTGTATTAGAAAACCCACCCAACCAACCATCCAACCAAACAAAAGCAAAACAGACAAAGCTGTTATTATTATTGTCTAAAACCAATAAATCATATTTTTATTTTTTCTAGAAAGAAAATGCTTTGTCAATGAAAGAGGAAAAGGGACAGGGGCTGATTAATGTCACAATCCTCACATAAACTGTAATTATCTATATTAGACTCCATCTCTGTAGTATATGAGAGTTTAATAATTGCTAATACATTTTCTCCAGCACTGAGAATTGCATTCATTTTCAGAAAGCAAAGGAGCTGTACACAAAGAGGTGTTTAGGAAGACAGTTCTATTT
>NW_016690180.1:13450311-13476216 GCF_001604755.1 Lepidothrix coronata
TTCTATTTAAGCAATATATTCAAAATGTAAACCTTTAAAACTCCTATTCAGCTAGCACTAAACACCAGAGGTCATTAAGTTTCCCAGGGACCTACATTCTCTAATTTTCTGCTTCAATTTGAAAAGAGATCAATAATTCACTATGCAAATGGTCTTGGGAAAGGAAAAAGAGATTCTACCACCTGTCCCATTTCAGAGGTTTGAGCTGTTAAGTGCAAAACTAGTACTTGAATTGCATTTAAAATAGAGCACTACCTAACTAGGATGATATTTTGCTCTCCCTTAACACAAACTGGCATATCACATTGATGACAGTAATTTGAATAATTGATTCTAAATAGATCCCATGATTGAAGTTTAGGGCTTAGCCTTCACAAGCAAGCAAACACCAGGCAAATAGTATTTTACTTTTCTACTTTATCTCTTTATAGTTAAACTGCTGCCAACGTATATTGAGTCTTCAATAGAAAACTTCATAAAATAAGTTTATGCTCTGATAAGGAACAAACTTACCTGGGTGTTAGGAATTTTGGGTTCATTGATTTTAGTTTATTAACTGGTATCAATTCAGTGTTACTGATTTAATAAACAAATGGGATGAGGTGGTGTAATCAGTTGTAGAAGGGATTGCAGATGCATGGGGCTGGAAAACAGGTATTCTGAAAGCAGCCACTGGCTTTCCTTTTTTCTTAGCCTTTATTTTGAAATCTGCACAGATAAAGACATGTTTTCATGGTGTATTCTTCTGGGAAGAGAAGAGAGTTCATTACTATCCCAAACTGAAACACTGAGCTTAAAAGCGACACAAAATTTAAAAGGTGCTGGTGAATTTGCAGCTTCGTGATAGTTTTGCAAGCCACTAAGATAGAGTAGTTTAAAAGAAAAGCCAAAGTACTAAATGAATGAGAGGTTGCCTGTCAGAAAATCCTGGACAGTAAACTAAAAAAGAAAATTAATAAAATTACTAGTTCAGCAGTCTAACAATGTTGAAAGAAAATGTGTATAGAAAACAATTATACGATCCATTCTTAGAACATAATGGAGAGAAGCTCTGTCCCAGCCAAGCAATTGAAAATGATTGAGAGAAAAAGGGAGAAAGGTAAGGTATGTCAGCTTTAAAAATATTGCAATGAATCCACCACACAAATGTACATTCAGAGAAGAAGGAGAAGAAAATAAGTCTTTATTCACTTACCTGCCCTTTGACTTTTAAATATGAAAATCAGTATTCAGAATTTCATCTATGTGGTGAAAATACTTTCAAAAATAAGTAAATATTGGAAGTAATAGTGTGAAACTAGATTTCATGAATAACTCATGCTGTTTGAATTTACTTTTTTCATTTCAAACTGGTTATTTTGTTAAGCAACCTGTCTTTCTTTGCTTAAATAATACAGAAATATTTATTGTTTATGTTAAATCTTTCAACTTACTTACACCTTTGAATATAAATGTTGCAGCACCATTTCTTTGAAATGAAATTACTTGTATTGATAGAATAATTCAGATAACCATAAAACTGAAATATATCCATAGGGCTATACTGTACAAATGCCATATTAATATACCTTCTCGCCATCTCCCAATGCACTCAAAGATTTACTCAATTAAAAGTGATTTTGAATAAAGATATTTTTCCAATGTTTTCCAGACATTTCAAAAGCAATGAATAGTAATAAAGACAAACTATGAACAAAATGAAAGGAATTTGTCATTCTTGATGGTGACATAAAATGTCAGAATATTTTTTTCCAGAATGCCAAATTAGATACTTGCATTCACTAATTTTATAGACTTTTTACAGAGTACCAGAAAGACATGTTATTTCTATAACATTTATTTTTAAACAACTCTTTTATATGGTAAGTTTGAGATAAATAACCTTGAGATCAATCTCAAATCTATAAACTGTCAGGTTATTACAAAGGCATGCAGTGTTCTTTCAGGAAATATTGATAACTCTTCATATTCAGGAAATTGTTTAATTCAGAATTAGATACCAAGCCCTTGAAATGTTTGATCACATCTTTAGAAGAAAGGAACAATCCTAGATGATATACTAGAAGTTACTTAAATTTTTATAATCTTAGTACTGTTTTTAATGTTATGGGACAGAAACAGACCAAGGACAAAAAAAGTTACAATATTTCTAGGGGAAAATCATTCATGGCAGAGAAGATGGGAAAGACAAACATGGCATAAGAATATCCATTTTCAGTCACAGAAATGCCTTACTCCTTTTCTGACATAGTCAGGGAATAATTACCTGGAGTAGTCCTTGTTGATATTTGTCTCAGTTAATTAACGACAACATTATTCATAGAAATACAAGTATCTTCATTTGGGTGAATAAGCTTCTCTGGCTTAATTTCAAACTTGTCTGAATGTTACAGGCTAAGTCTGTTTACTAAAGTGATGTAAAAAAAAAGAACAAGAAAGCAAACAATGAAAAGATCATAGGGAAAAATAAATGTGGAGTGAGCGGAATCAGAATAAAATATACAGCTACTGGATGAATGAATACATAGAGTCTGCATAGTGTCAATAAGAAAATACACTGTATTGTATATTTCAGAAGATCACAGAGAAAATACTCTTTTATATTTTGATAGTAAATGTTTCAGGTAAAGAGTGACCCTGTTTAGAGACTAGAATACATTATCTGAATTTGACTTGGAGACCAAATTGAAAAATGCTGTAGTAGCTGAAGGGAACTGTGGCATGATTTGGGGCTTGTTTTAAAAAAATTGTTTTATGAGACCAACATTTTCTTTCATCTGTTTTGAATCTCAATAAAGCAGGAATCGCATAGAAACTCTGTGGATGCATGTAAGGAGGAAAAAAAAACCTCTAAAATACTAAGAGGCTGTAATTCTCACAGTGGTACCCTGGAAATAGGAGAAATTGGCTTGATATGACGAGAACTGTTAGACAAGATGTGGTTCTGCTCCCGAGTCTCTTATATAGGCTTGTGTTCTTTGAACAAACCATCTGTGACTGCTTTCAAAATACTATGTTCAGAATGGAAATGTTTGGTTCCTTATAATTCACTCTTCCTTCCTACTTCATATCCATAAACACAGGGAAAGAAATGTGTAAAATATTTTTGCGTTCATCTATTCCCTATATTCATCAAAGCTATCTGATTTTTGACAACCAGATAATTTCTATTTTAATTTTTTAAAGAAATAAAAAAGGATCATTAGCTAATTATATTCACTCTTCTCAACTGATAAAGAACCTTCATGTTTCACCAGATCCCTGTCAGTCTTTAAAATCACTTTCTGATTTCTGTTGTTGCCTAAAAATTGGGAGCAAAAAAACTCCAGGCAAATTTAGTATAGATAAGATAGAGAGCAGGTCTTTAATGAAGACCTTCTGGTGTAAGGAGTACAAAGGCTCATGCCTGTGTCCAGTGGTTCTACATTTTTATAGTACTGACCATCCAATCCAAGAATTATCTGTCCACCAGATCCTCCCCAGATCTGCTCCCCTGGCATGCCTACCCAGACTGAGTCAGAGGTCCTAAGACCCCTTTCTTCCTTCTTTTTAGGAAGAAATTCTTTACAGAAAGGGTCATCAGGCGTTGGAATGGGCTGCCCAGGGAAGTGGTGGATTCTCCATTCCTAGAGGTTTTTAAGATGAGACTGGATGTGGTACTTAGTGCCATGGTCTAGTAACCACGGTGGTAGTGGATCAAGGGTTGGACTTGATGATCTCAGAGGTCCTTTCCAACCCAGCTGATTCTATGATTCCTCATCTTCATCTTCTTCATGGCACGTACTGTCTTTGGACATTCTCCAAGGTTCCAGGTTTGAAGGTCACTTTGACTATGATAGTGTCTTATTTTTAAGGCCTGGGTTCCATATGTTCTCAAACAGAATGTGTTTACTATAGTCCTGCCTTGAAAGGAGCCTAAACAATCCTAAAGAATTTAGAAAATTTGATATCAAATGGGGGAATAGGGTTTGGTGTTAACTTCTATTCTAAAGCATGAGAGACTACACAGATACAATAAAATCTACAAAAAGGTAAAAATCATAAAAATCCTGAGGCGTCACTATCAACATCATAATGCTGATAGCTGGACCTCTAAGAATACTAGGTGAAGTCACTGGGCCTCCAAAAGATATTGTAAAGAGAAACTTGTACTCATAGCTCTTCCCTTAAAAATGGAAAGATCAGAAGTTTTTCTTATCTTCACATCTTAATGATCTGCACAAGGTAGAAATATTTTCCACATATGAGTATTTTTAAGAGGTAGTGTCTCAGAATTACGGAGAATCTTAGATATAGGATTATATGCATAAAATTATAGTATTTGTAATGCCAACTACTCCTGAGTACAACATTAAGCTTTAGCTGCAGGTTTCTTAGAAACTCAAGATCTTTGTCTCTGATATCAGGTTTCACAGCTGCAAAATAAGTAAAATTATAAACAAGAAATTAAATAAAATTTCAAGGTCAAGCAGACTGGTTCATGGAAGAAAGATAAATTTCAATTAATTGAGCAGTACTATTTTAAATAACTACTACTTTAAACAGAAGCTACAACAGTTTTCTTTAAAAGTATAGAGGTGTTCAGGAAAATACACTGCATAGCCAAAGGACTGCAAACTAGCATCTTATGTTAGTAAATGAATTTTCCCATAATTATGCTGTAGAGATTGTGAAGGTGTTAGATCAGTGGTTTATATATTGTACTCATCACTAACCTTCAACAGTTCTTGAAATAAACTCTAAGTGAACTGTTCTTGAACTTCCTTGATAAAATGTCATACAAGTGCTCATTTTTTTCTGAATTAATCTCACATACAGTAGCTATTATAATTGTGTATAAATTGAAAGGTGAAGAGTATGGTAAATAGTATTCAGATTTTAGATTAGACAAATATTAGCTGTATAGTGTGCCAGCACATATAGCTAAATAAATGAGCTTGATGTAATTGTGTATACTTAAATGTAAGCTACATAGGACATTCAATTAATGAAGCACATAATGTGAAGCATTAGCAGTACTAAATGATCTGTTTATCATTTATATTAAATCATCTTTTCCCATTAAAATGCTAGCATCCCATAATAAGTATAAACCCCTTGTCTCAAAATGAAAATAGCAATTTACTGGCTTGCCATTATAATGTTAATGGTAGCAATACTCTGGAAAGGAAAAATACAATGTTTTCCATCTTCCCTTTTTGGATAAAGACTGTTGTAGTTATATCATATGAAAAAATCTGATAAAATAATGGATTTTCTTTTTCTGTTTCTTTACAATTTAATTTACATGTTGATTATATAGCTCGAAAAATCTCACAATTTGATTAAGTAAAGCGAAAAGTGCCTAAGAGTAAATTGATAGCTGAAACTGGAGAATGTACTTCATCTAATTGTACTAATAAGCTGCACTGATTAGGTTTGTTTAGTAAGAAAAAAAACTTTTGACCTTTTGATTTAGTGTAGACTAACACCTTATATTTGTCTTTTTACAGTATCCTCATTATGTTCAACAAAATCAAACACTTTCATAATTTGTCAAAGTGAAAAAGTGATGGAATAATAAAGCCTTTTAAATTATTTGAAGAGTTAGTTATGTACCATGCTTGCAAAGCTTTGTTTTTAACTGGTTTTATGTTGCTAAATGTAAATTGAAAGAAGGAACAATTGCAGTCTGACATTTGCCTTAAAGAATTTTTTGTTAATGTTTTGTCTATTATTATGCTTCATGAATTTTACTGTATGTGAGAGAGTATGGATTTTTTTCCACTTCCAGAGAAATAAGGAAGTTTTTGTTAGTGACTTGTATTATGCTTGTTTATATTTTAATAAATATTATATACACCTTGAGTTTGTTTGAGGTAATACTTAATATCATAGATTAGAATTTTCTGGAAGGTGTGAACAGATTAGGGAAAGAAACAATAAAACTCAAAACAAGATATTAGATCTTAAAACATATGAAAGAAAAACATTTTTGTGGGATGGTATTTTGGTTAGAGAAACACATTTGTCATCTCCATAATGGAAGATACGCAACCAACCAACACAATCTATGAGATTTGCAGTATTACTTATTTGTCTCTTGTCTATTTCTAAGTCTTTTTTTTTTTTTTCAGTTGGAGAATGTGACTCTTCTCTTCTAGGATGCACTGCATATCTGCTCATCTCAACAGTTACTGGAACTTCATCATCTTACTGTTTTGCTTAATCACTTCTGTTTCTTTATCGTAATTGTATCTTGCAGTCAGCAAACAAAAATCCCCTTGTATGGATCAGTCATGCAGTATTACCAACCTTCCAAAAGTTACTGTTGTTCTCTGCAAAATGTGGTACATCAAGTTTCTTTTCTGACCTTCCAATTTTGAACTGCTAGCGAAAGAGCTCCATTTCTAGCACACCATACAACTTATTTCTTCTGAAAGACTCCTTTGATGTGATTCTATCAGCCAGCTCTCATCTTCAATTTAGCATCAAGGTTTTTAATTAAAGGAACCAAACTTTAATAAGAAAAACCTGTCCTTAGAAATCATAGAAAAAAAATCATTATTCTACTTTTGGTAAATAAATTATTCCCTATTTCTTACTGTAGCTGTAGAATGATTTAAATGTCTTAAATGTTTACCAAAACTTTCATTCAGTTTCCTCTAATATTCTACATACACAGAGGAAAAAGGAATTTAATTGCACTCTGCTTATCTGAATCATACCAAATCTGTAGAAAAGGATTTCACTGCAAATATAATTGAGTAGTTTTATAGTCTTAGTACTACACAAAGCTGACAGTCTAACATTTTTATACAGAATATTTCATAATGTACATTTTTTTCTTATTTATTCTCATTGTTTTGGTTTGATGTCTTTATTTCAGGACTCTGCAGGTTGTCTCTTCCTCTAAGACTCAAAACTGATTTGAAGAAAATACCTACCTTAACAATAGGAGTTTTGTTTTCCTGGGAAGTCCAGAAGATCTACCTGGCTATCATTTTGCTAGAAAAGAATTAAGCCAATTTTTGTGTACAAAATATACCAGTATATTTGAAATCAATGATATTTTCTATGTAAAAGGTCTTTCTTAGGAATACATATGTCACTCTGTGTTTCTATGTGGCATCATAGCTTGCTTCTTTCTTATTTGACCTCCAAACCATAAGGTAGAAAATACATCAGAAATTGTAATAGTGGTCAAATAAATGACATAATTAAACAAACTGTTTTCCTTTTGAGAATTAGAATATTTTCTACCAATTGTGAAACCTGAAAAGCAAAGTAGAAAATTTTCTTGGAACAGTTTTCCATGTGCAACATTCCAAAAATAGATAAGGATGAAAAATCTGAAGCCTTTATAATAGCAGATGATCCTTTGGGTGGAACAGATCTGCACTGTAAAGAGAAGGAAGGGAATGGAGAATAAAGACAGAATAAGTTTAGAACAGAATTTATTAAAGATTTTTTAGGAGTGGTGGCAAGAAACTGCTCAGATTGAAATTTAGTTGTCAGTATGTCCCTGAGGAGGTGAGCAAGAAACATCAGCCAGTCATCAACGTGAAAAGCTTTCTTTGAACAGTCTGTGATTACTGATCTCTTTTCTTGACTTTATCATGGTCAGTATCTGATGGGAGAAGAACAGATGACAACAAACTGATTGTGTATCACACACACAAATGATACAAAACCCAGAGGACAGTAACTGATCTGCTGAAGTATGAATTTTTGTTTTAACTAAGAGATGCAACTGTCATAAGCATGTAGCCCACATGGTCAATTCTGTTCAGAGGCATGTGAAAAGAGAATTAAAATGCTGATTCGAAAGCTCTCGACTTCCAATACCAGAAATGACCATTATGCAGAAATGCTGCTGAACTTTTCACACAGCTCTGTTAGAGAACATCTTTTGAAAGATTAGCCAATTCTTTTTAAAAGACTTAGACCACTGGCAGTTGCTGTCATCTGCCATATTATTGCAGTGGTAGACTACCCTCAGTGCCAGGGAACAGACTTTTGATTCTTGCATCCTCTCATAGCTTAGTCTAAAGGGTTGAAAAGCCTCCCATTACCATTTTCCATATGTTTGGACCTATACACGTGGACCAAATTGTTTCTCGACTTTCTCTTCAATAAGATGGTTTATCTGATCTCCTCAAGCCCCAGTTAAGGCTAAAATACTTAAGCTGGTGAAATGTTGTTATTTCCAGATCTTATATGTTTTTAGCTCTTGTGAAAATCAAAAGTGGTTGGAGGTCTGGGATCTCCTGAAACTGTTACATATACAGCCTTCTCTCTCTGTCCTCGACATATTTGTCTATCCTTTTCCTTAGTTTTTATATGACATTACACACTGAAGAGGTTTTGTTGTGATTCCTAAATCCTTACTTTTTTCTGAAATGGTCGGTCAAATAGGTTTGTCAAATGCAGATATAAACTGTAAATTTGATTTGGTTTGCAGTGATATACTTTATTGGACTGCTAGCAACCTTACCTGCCAGTGCAGATGTTTTGTAGCAATACATTGTCCTACTCATTATTTAGAATAGTAATAAAATTTATTAGACTTTAAATCAGCCTTGGATTTTGATATTTTAAATAATAAACCAATTAAAAAAATAATATTTGGAATATTTTGAGTACTGGATCTCTGATAAATAAGATTAATTAACAACAGTATTTTGAGATCTGTTGGTGAACCAGTTTCTATTTTGAGATGCTTGTGCATATTTCCCATGCAAGTGCTTAAGAAAAACAACTTCCTAAAATTTCAGCATGATTACAATGGTTTTAAAGCACTTCAGATATGATAAACAGAATTGTTTTAATTGTACAGAGTAAAACTTGTTAAATCTCGGAGATGCACAAATGCAAGACAAGTACAAAAATATCAGAATTAAAAAAAAAGTACATGGCTGACAAAGAAGGCTTGAAAAGGCTCTGATGTCTCAAAAAACTTAAGTTAAAATGAACTGGTATAGAAAGAATTTTAAAATAGCAGAACAAGAACTGGATAAGAACCAGATATTGATACTTAATAGGGAAAAAATGTCCTTTATTTATCTGAGTTTGAACTACAGAAGAGGATACATTAAGAATTTAAAATGCTGGCTACACCTATGAAGGGTTGCAAAACAAGTCTCTTCTAAATGAGAGTGTTACTACATATGGATACGCAGGTGCACTGAGCCTAGTAAAGGAATAGCTGAGAAGCTAATTTAATACTTTTTTTTTAATTCAGAATACAGTATAACATTTTCTAAATTCTGGCACTTTAGAAGGGTAATCCAGAAATTACAGACTATATATTCAGTCTTGATCAAAGTAATTCAATCTAAATTCAGGACTTCATTAATAAAGAATTAGAGACTAAAAATACACTTAATGACAATCAATCTGGTTTTAAAGAAGGTACTGCATGTCACATAAAATTGTTATGCTCAGGAGCAATGGAAATAAGGATTTCTTTTCTTACCTGTTGCTGAACAGGGTTAACTGCATCTCTGAAAATCTCTGACCTTCTCTGGAGAATGCCCTCAAGTCCTAAGACTCCAGCTCTCATTTTTCTTGGATTATCAACCTGAGACCTGCTCTTCAGAGCAGTATTTTAGAGATACAATCCTCTTATTATTTTTTTTGTGTGTATGATTATATCAACAATTGTGAATTCACTTTAATATCTGGACTTTCACTTTGTCTCAGGAAAAAATGACAGAATTTAGCCAGTAGCAAAATAGTTTTCAGAAATAATACTATGTTTCATTTAAAACATTATAGAAAAAATGAACAGTTCACACATAAACTATTTCTATCTGTTATTAATCATTGTTCATACAGGATTTTGACAGGTATTGCTCATAAATCTGCAACTCCTTTGTTCCAAGGAGAGTCTGATTGCTTCTATACTATCAGACTGACAAGGGGACCTAAAATTCAAGAAAATTACACAACTTAATTTTTTATTCATTTTTTCCAGGGTTTTTAAGTCCCTTAGAGAGTTATTTAGAAGGATAAATTACATTGGTACCAATCAGTAGCACACAGAAACTTTTTATTGTTTGGCCAATTCTATTCTATTCTTCCAATTCTATTTAACTACACCCTGTTACAGGAGAAGATACATAGGTGTTCACTCAGATAATGAGAATTCCACCCCAATTTAAGAGTAGTAGCCTGTTTTAAGTATCTGCCATTCTATGTTAAAGGAATAAGCCTTTCTTCAGCTAAAGGTAATATTAAAATTGAAACTCCTTCTAATGTTCCCCTGTTTTTGCACACTAATACTGTTGCACAACACTCAATTTTTTCTTTTCACTGTTGAAATCCTCAGATAAGTACCGAAAGCATATTTGGGTTACTAACTCCACAAAGAAGGTTGCCACTTTTTTTTTATTAAACTCACAAATACCTTAAAAAAAAAACCACACACAAAATATGGAGTTGATAAAGTCTCTAAAATCTTAAAAATTGCTAGAGGAACTGCACTGTTATCAGCAAACATGCTGAAATTGCTATGGTAATAGGTCATTGTTAAAACTGAGACTATTTTTATAAATAATTCTGAATCTCTTTCAATTGCAGCTTCAGATTCTCAACTGCTAGTGGGTACCACTGTGAGGGTAGATGAAGTGGGTTTCTATTGTTTCACCTGAGATCCTGCCTTGAGAACACAAATTATATTGAATTCAGACTCCAGAACTGGGTTGAAAAGTTTTGCTTTATAAAATTTAGTTCACATAATGAAAGCTGAAGAGGTAGCAATTCTATGCCAGGAATCACAGGAAAAAATGTGATATATTTTTGAATCATTGACAAACTAGAGTTCTTTTGCAAAAATCAAGTAACTCAAAGTAGTTGAGCTTACTAATGCATTTGGCCCAAATTTCAGAATATATTTTGAATAAAACAAGATTGAACACCAACTACACTTAAAAATATTTAAAGGTGTATTGTTATTTAAGGCTTCATGAATACTTTCCATATACTTGTAAGCTTCACTATAAATTAATATTTCCTTTTTCAGTTCATGATCCTGAAGCAAATGGAATAACATATTCTCAAACAGTGACTTAGAGTATCTCTATCTATGCCTTTGGTTTCCTTAATATATAAATCATCTTCTCTAAGGGGTTTCTATCCCGCTTCTCACCAATTAGATTAACATATTTTCTATTTCATCCTTTTAAAAGGTTTATACATATATATATATACATATATATATATGTAATCTTCTGTTTCTCTTGGACCCTTAGGAATAAAGGGAATATAATTTCTTAGAAAAAGCAAATTAGAATACTTAAGCAAGGGTTCAGGAGTGTAGCGTTCGGGCAGGTACGAAGGAGAGAAATACAGTAAGAAGACATACAAGTGCACATACTTGCAGAGTAACAGAAGACACTCTTTTCAGGAATGCCAAGAAGCTGGGTAAACTCTATTACAGTCCAGAGGACAAAAAATGTTGTTGAATTGAAGACAGTATTAGTGAACAGAATTCATTGAATAGACTCAGTGCTCAGAGGGCAGATCTATGCACAAATTTCTTTAAAATTAGTTTTCCTCTCTTCCCTACAGTTCTGTGTTTCTCAGTTTTAAAGTTTTTAATTCCAGTTTTTGCTTAATTGATAGAGCTTAAAATAAATTGACTGGTTCTGGTGTCCTCACATTAAGAAAAACTTGTCAGCCAAACAACCTGAAAACTCTGTGTAGTTGGGTAAAGAGTCATATCTTTGTTTTAATGACAGTTTCACTGCATCTGCTTACATATTCAGCCTTTAAAAAGACCTAGCACCTTTGTATATAAAACTGTTAAACTTTACAGCATTAAACTCTATCTGATAGACTACTGCTTAGCGTTAATCTATTAAACATGCACATGAAACTCTATTAATCGTAACATATGTTTGAACCTGAAAAATATAGATGTGACAATGTGTCTGCTTTGTTCTGTGCAATGAGACGATATGAAGAGGCTACCTGTGATTAGTGTAGAAACAGGTTGTCCACTGGATTTTGCCTCCAATAAAAATAATTCATTTAAAAGTGTCAAGTCTGGCCTTCCATTAATGATGTTTTCACATTTGTTGAAAATGTACAGTCACAAAAGACAGCTTCCTGCTTTAGGTGTGTTATTTGTCGTGACTTTGGAAATAAAAACTATTTCATGTACTTTTTATTTATTTTTGTTTTGAGAATCAAAATATTTTCATAAAACCAAAAAAATTTGCAAACAGAATTTGCTTCATCAGTTTATTCAAAAGTTCTTGATTTTTCTGACTACTTTTTCTTATGTTGTCTTCATTGGTAAATGGATGGTTGCAATCAAACTACTGTTATATCTGGGATTCTCAAGTGGTCAACCTTTTAGCTACAGTTCATACTTGAATCCCAAACTTTCAGACAAGTTGGAGTTGAAGATTTCTGTATATGAGAAAATACTGCTTTCTGCTATGATATTGAGCATGTGAAAGATCTAATTCTGAGACTGAAACTAGTGTTATTTGTGAAAATGTCTAAGAATTTAATATTCTAGATTAATGTTGTTTAATTGAACATATGAATAATAGGATACATTTTTATTAAGTACCACTGCTAGAATCAATTTTTGATGCAGTTGTTCAGGTCACAGATTCTACAATTTTTTTATGACTATCTAGTGGCACTTGTATCCAATTGTTTGCTAAACTGAGTGCTGGAACTTGAATGTACTTGTCAGTATGTTCATAGAAATTAAATAATTGAAATAATTGAAAAAAACTAAAAAGAAATATTTTAAAAATTAACACATCTGCTGATTTTAATTTATAATATAGTAATGTCTAATTTTAATACTCTGTGCAGTTTATAAGAAATATTTATGCTTCATATTTAAACAGTTGTTCTTCCAATTATCTGTCACTAGAACTCATCAAAGTGTTACCTACTGAGGCAAAAACATTTGACTACTTTTTATGTTTCTCCATAAGGAAAAATGTGGAATATATCACCATTATAAATGCTCACAGGTTCTTTAGATAGACAAAAGTAAAATTTGTTTCCCCTCTTACCTCCCAAACCTTCCTCTGAACTTTAGGCAACAAGGTAAGAAAAAGTCTGCAGCGAAAGATTCTTCCCTTTCAT
This sequence comes from Lepidothrix coronata, assembly GCF_001604755.1. NCBI lineage: Eukaryota > Metazoa > Chordata > Aves > Passeriformes > Pipridae > Lepidothrix > Lepidothrix coronata. The sequence goes on from NW_016690180.1 coordinate 13,463,410, forward strand.
ATCCAGTATCAGAAAAGATAGAGTTTCTTCTGCTGGTTGCTTTGTCTTGTTCATGCTCCTGAAAAAGACAGTTCAACACACATTGAATTTGACACTTCACTTCAGGACAAATCTGCAAGTGTGGTTTTTGCATTCTCTCTTCTATTCATAAATGCCTTGAAAATAAGTGGAGCTCCATCAAAAGTCAGGACAAGAGGTTGCAAGAGTGACAGCATGTTTTACACACGCGCGCGCCAATGTGACAACAAAGTCCATTTTTAGAAAGCTGCATAGAAACCTCTCTGCATCAGTGTCAAATTAGAGATACTGTTCTGAAATACTGATTACGACTGCATATTTAGCCTGTGTCATCTGAAAGAATCTATCTGACTTATCTATCCATCTATTCCTGCCTGCTGCTCAAATGAATGTCATCTTGTCAATGGGTTCGTCACTACATTCAGCTGGAAGGTTTGCAAACTTTCATTTCTGAGAAAGAACTGCTATGGTGTCTATGGATGACTTCAATACTAGCACATTCCTTTTTTTAGGAGTGTCAAATTTCTTGGCAATCCATTTTGTTGAACAAAAGTGAATTCCTGCTGTAGTCAATTAATGAGCCCTCTACAATATTTTTTCAAGGCATAGTTCCTTAAAGATTTTTTATGTCCTTATGAATGTTGCACTTATATTCTTCCTTTAATGTAATTCAGCCTGCCTGTGTAGTTTTATTTGTTTCCAAAGATAAAGTTCTGTGCGAGAATGTATCTGAAAAATTCATGTTTAAGAGGCAAATTTTAATGCAAGCTGAGGTAAAAGGCAGGACCATTTAGAAATACTTAATTTTTTTTTTTTAACATTTGTCTTCTATAAATTAAATACCTGTCTTGTATACATTAGTGTTTTATAGAAACAAAGTATTTTCTAGAAAGTCTACTGCTTACAAGGTACCTACCAAGACTGCCAAGGTTACAAGTGTTTTGGCTCCAGGTTTTTCAGGCAGTGAACTTGTGTTATCTGAAACTTATGGAAGACAGATTTGCTTGGGGGGTATTTTGTTTTATCTGTGTGTGTATGTACAAATAGAAATTGCTAAAAAGAATTGCATGTTTAGATGCCTGTTTACACTCAAAGACCTTGCTGGAAAAAGTTGCTAGCCCAATTAATTTATTGCATTTTTCTCTGGTATAACTCACTGCAGTATTTACGTTTTTTGCTTCTGAAATTTCTGACAGGTTAGAAATACTGTATGAATGATATAAGAAAGCTCATTGATTCACAAATATGAGTAAGATAAATAAATAAAGACATGCTCTTAAAAGAATAGAACCTGGTTGATGGCATAACGTGATTAAAAGGTATGCAGAAGAAAAGAAATTAAGGGGTTTGTTAAGAGTTTCTCTTTGTTTTCTGGACTCTGTTGTTGGACACCTCATTAAACCACACTCCTGCAACACCAAATGTCAAAGAAATGAGCAGAGCTATGCTTATTAAAGGGTATGATAACACTTCAGAGATGGAAATACAAGTTTCAGGGCAGGGAAGAGCCAAGAAGAGGAAATATTTTTCCTTCTGGCTTCCATCTACCACTGAGATCAGGTAGATTAATACACATGATGCAAGTGGGTAGGGATTTATTTCTGAACAAGTATTTTAGGTCCCTATTAAGCATATTTATTAAACACTGTCTTAATAAAATTAGGAAAAAAAGAATAGCTATAATAAAATAATTCCACATCATTGAATGATGATTAATTCAAATTCAATATATTGACCTTGAATTTGCTTTTGTCTCAGCACTGTCTTTCATTTTGTTCTTTATTTTCTATTGTGCTAGTTACACCAAGATAGTAGTATAACTAGACAGATAAGGAGTAAATGGAAATGAAGGAGTTTATAGACTCTGGGAATAACTCTGCAGCCCTTTTCTGAAGAGAACCCAATACCGTATTTGAATTAGCAACTCCCTATGATTTGAAACAGTTTAGAAAGCTTTTCTGGACCTTATATGCTATTTTCTGTGTTGCTATTCTTGAGCTACTTTATAAACAAATCAAACTGTGATTTATATTGGTTTTATCTTGCATGAAAACTTTTTTTAAGGCTACTAGTGGTCCTGATCTAGTCATTGCATACAGAAGGGACTACTGTTGTAAAAGACAACAAAAAATGTTTTTACAAATGCATCATTAACAAAAGGAGGGTTAAGGAAAATCTGCATCTATCCTTTATTGCATGCAGGGGGAAACAGTGACAGAGGATACAGAAAAGGACGAGATACTTAGTTTCTTCTTTGCCTCAGTCTTTAATAGTAAGGCCAGTCATCCTCAGGGTACCCAGAACTCTGTGCTGAAAGACACAAATGGGAAGCAGAATGCAACCACCATAATCCAGGAGGAAAAGATCAGTGACCTGCTACACCACTTACACATGCACAATAGGGACAGATGAGATCCACCTAAGGGTACTGAGGGAGAAGATGGAAGACCTTGCCAAGCCACTTTCAGTCATTTGCCAGCAGTCCTTGACTAAATGGAGAGGTTCCAGATGGCTAGAAGTTAGGTCATAGAGCAGATCGTCTTGAGTTTAATGAGTTTTCCACTCAGCCTCCTCTTGTCCAGGCTGAACAGACCAAGTGACCTCAGCCATTCCTCATCCCTGGAAGTGTTCAAGGTCAGGTTGGATGGAACTTTGATCAACCTAATGTAGCAGACCGTATCTCCACTCATGACAGGGGAGTTGGAAGTAGATGATCTCTAAGGTCACAGAACCACAGAATTATTTGGGTTAGAAAAGACCTCTAAGATCATCTCATCCAAACTTTGACCAATCACTGCCTTGTCAACTGGACCATAACACTAAGTGCCACGTCCAGTTGTTTCTTGAACACGTCTGGGGATAGTGACTCCATCACCTCCCTGGTCAGTCCATTCCAATGTTTAACAACTCTTTACATGAAGAAATTCTTCCTGGTCCCTCCCAACCCAAACCATTATATTATTTTATGAAGAGAGAGAGGAGTATTTAGGCAGATAGAAGTAACAGTCAAACTGAAATTTTGTCAAGACATTGAGCTTATACTAGAATGTAGTAATGGAAGACTCTCTTAATTTTAGATTGGTTCATTTTCCCACCATCCCCAGGAAAGGGAATTCACCAGTTCTATTCTAATTAATTAAAATCAAAATCTTATCCAATAATTCAGATGGCTAGATGTAATTATATGTTTTTCATTGTTGTGTTAAACGGATAAAATAAAGACTATTACAAGAGGGAAATGTTGCTTAATATGCAAGATACAAAAAGGAAGAGTTGTTTAGTAAACTGTAAATACTCTGAGGCGTAAGCTCATTACTTCTGTTGCAATACAGAAGAGGCTCACTAATTCACATTAATGACTTGGAGACCCACTGTAAATGACTGAAGTTTATTATGAGACATTAGGTGAAATAAATGATAAAACTCTCATGGACTTATAGTTTGATTTATATTGTGGCAAATTAACAAGAAAAAAATAACAAGAATAACTAATTACAAAATATGTACCAGTCATTTATATGATCCACAATTTCATTGCAAATATTTGGGGGTATTTAAATTTGGATGATGCTTTATGTTTTGGGATTGGATTTTTTTCTCTCCTACAAATCTTAATTAGGAAGCACCTTTATTTTTTGGGGGAGTACAAATTATTGGTGCAGATTAATGAAATCTGAAGAAGACTGTTAAATCTAAGATTGTATTGCTGAACAGAGACAGAACAAAACTAGGTTAATTTATCTCTTTTTAAGTAGAAACAATGTAACAGAACTGTATTAATTTTCAAAACAAAAGACATATTTTTTAAACAGTAACCATTTTTTTCTGCCATAGAAGCATACACTTCTAAAGGAAAAATGCTGAGAAATAGGTACTTAGTCAGCATTAAAACACCAACTATTGTGGGGTGATGCTTTTATTTTTATTTTCTTTCGCATGATGCTATTACATAGAAATTTCTTAATTTCAGGGTCAGTTGCCATTTTTGGATTAGATGTAAGATGCTAGCAACAGCAATATCTTTTTCTGGTTGCCTTCTCTATTTTTTGGCTTCTATTCTGTTTTTCTTCATACATTAGGAGGAAATAAACTATTCTAAATTTTAAGTTATTAAAAAATAATATCCCACAAGGTTTTTTCATCCTTTCATTAATTATATATTCTCATTGGTGGCCATCTTTCTTCATCTTTTTGACACAGCAGCCACAAAGTGATGGAGTTTAAAATCTCTATTGACTGGAGTAAAAGTACCAGCAAAACCTCAACTCTGGACATAAGGAGAGCAGAACTGAGACTGCTCAGGAAACTAGAAAGTAAGGACCCCCAGGAAAATATTTTTGCAGGTGCTGGGGTCCATCAGTGCTGGTCGCTTTTCAAACGTCACCTCCTAAGGGCACAGGAGCAGGCAACTCCCAAGTGTCGAAAGTCAAGCAGGCAAGGCAGGAGGCCGACTAGGCTGAGAAAGAAATCTTCTCTTGGCAATAAGGCAAAAAAGAAAAGGGTATGCCCAGTGGAAGCAAAATTACATGGGAAGAATATAGAGATGATGCTTGCCACCGTAGCGAAAAAATTTGTGCAGCCAAAACCCAATTGGAGCTGAAGTTGGCCAGAAGTGGGGGGGACAATAAAAACAGGTTTTTCAAATACATTAATAACAACAGGCAGTTTAGAAATATCATTGGTCCATTACAGGATGAGGATGGTCATCTCACAAACAGGGAGAGAGAGAGACAAGGCAGAGGTGTTTAACACGTTCTGTGCGTCTGTTTTCAACACGGATGACAGACAAAGGGGGTCTCAGTGCCCCAACCTGGAGGACCATGACTGTCAGAATGATCAACTCCCAGTCAACCCTGAACTTGTGCAGGATCTGCTGCTCCAGCTGGATCCATGCAAATCTATGGAGCCTGATGGGATTCATCCCAGAATCCTCCAAGAACTGTCTGATAGCTTTACAAAACCTCTCGCTATGATTTTTGAGCAGTCTTGGCAATCTGGAGAGTTCCCAGCTGACTGGAAGCTGAGGAACATTGTCCTGTTTTTCCAGGAGGGCAAGAAGGAGGGCCCTGGAAACTACAGACCTCTCAATCTCACTTCAGTGCCTGATAAAGCTATGGAGAAGATTATTCTGGGAGGTATTGAAAAACATCTGGAGGCCAATGCAGTCCTTGGTCACAGCCAGCATGGCTTCATGAGGATGAAGTCCTGCTTATCAAATTTGATCTCCTTTTATGACAGGGTAACACACGTAGCTGATTGAGGAAAGCCAGTGGATGTAATCTTTTTGGATTTCAGTAAAGTTTTCAATACTGTCTCTCACAGAATCCTTCTGGACAAAATGTCCAGCACACAGCTGGATTAACACATCATGCAGTGGGTGAGCAATTGGCTCACGGGATGAGCACAGAGGGTGATAGCGAATGAGATGACATCAGAAGTTGCTTTACTGGGCTTAGTCTCACAGGTGTGCTACAAATTCCATTCAAATGGCAAACAAAAGTGTCAACAACCAGCAGCAGGGCTCTCTGGAGGAGAGTAGTCTGAAGTATGTACAGGTTGCAAGGTCCTTGTCTCAAGCACTGCCTTCCACTGTTTCACATGCTTCCACAACAGTATCCTAGAGTGGATATCTTCATATCTCCTGCCTTTTCAGTTGGAGAATATTCCTTTTTTTTTTCTCTGAATTTTTTTACAATAAATAAGCTTTCTTTAAACAGGGACTTCTGATTCAGACTGCTGAACATCTCATGAAATGGTTACTCTGTTGTCTCCAAAACACTGGAAATAAACTCTCCAGTTTGCTGGGTTAGAAATCCAACATTACTTTGTTGACAGCACACTGACTGCAAGAGGATACCTTCACGAAGCTGGCACACCCAGTAACCCAACAGACCAGGTTATATTCATGAAACTAATATATATTCCGCACATTTCTGTTACATATTCATTATAGTTCTTCAATAAATGCATATACACCAATAACTTGTTCAGTAATATTGTCATTATCAGTTTCTGTTTTTCTGAGTACTTTGTCCTTAAATAACTTGTCAAGCTTCACAAGAATGAATACGAGAGACTTGCGACATTACCCAGGAGCCTGACAGAGAATACACCTTTGTGCAAAGTGACAGACCTTGATCAACCATCCTTCTTTGAAGGAACATAGTGATCTGAAGGCTTGAATGACCTCAGTAATATGATGTATTTGCTACTGAGTCCTGTGTAAGAAGACAGTTTTACTGCCCTGTTTCATAGATGTTGTCTGAAATTAGGCTTTTTATCAAAGGCGGAATAGGTATCCATTTACTAAAATTGCATTATTAAACAAAAAAAAGAGAAGGTTTGTATATTCAATAGGTTAAATAAATAGAAATCCCATAAAATATAAACTTTGGTGTCAAATGCACAACATGCATTCCTTTATAGTGCATTTTTTTAAATGTGTTTAATATTAAATGAGTTAACAGATACAGTTTGATAGGAAGTATCCATCAGTTATATTAATTCAAATGGCATTCAGAGGGATAAAAGGCTCAACTAAGAAAGAAAGAAATAGAAAGTAGATCCCACATTCCTGTGTATTAAAAAAACCCTGTTCTCCCTTTACCAAATAAATCTTTCTTAAAGGTACCTTCTGACAGCCACTGTGACAAAGAAAATAGCCATCAGCAACAACTGGCAGCCAAAGAATATTGAGCTGCTTTGAGCTGTTCTCAAGAGATAGGAATTCTAGCAAACAAATCCTTTTACACTGGCTAAAAAAGTCCAGTGATCACCAGATATTCAACAAATAAACCTCTGCTGCAGCATCCCTCTGCTGCAGAGCTTGGTGAGATTTTTTCAAAGCATTGTATTTCTATTGGATTTTTGTACTTTTAAAAGTTTAGTGAAGGACTGAAGGTGTGGTTTTGGCCTAAATTGCTTCTTTTTTGTTGCATAACAACCCAGAGTTTAATACCACATATGCATTTTCTGTCATGTGCCATCTTCTAAAGATTTTTCTGCCATTGCTTAAATTCCATAGATCTCTCCCAGTTAGAAATCTCTACATAAATATATATAGGTATTATAATATTGATTATGATAATAACAAATAAACTATTGCATATGTATATATATGAAATAAATAATGCACATTTATAGATGAAGAAATATTTGCCTATCCAGGAATTTGTAAAAATAATAGACCCAAAAATGCAGTACTTGATGGTACTTCCAAGTAAAAGTAGCACATCAGCTTTTGCTAGAGTGTGGTTTGAATACCAGTGAGGATGTACAGTGCATGACTAGCTGTTTGCAAGCACAACAAGCTGTGATCATGTAGCCCAATAATAAGTATTGCCATGGCTATTAAGAGGTCATAAGCTTTGTATTGAATTTGCTAGATGTCAGGAACTGAGGCTTGTCAGACTTACTCTGAACTTTACTTGAACTGCCTTACAGATTTGCTTCACTTTGTTTCACTGTGACAACAATTTCTCTATTTGACCAGGGATTTATGGCTAATTAATTTTACTTTTGGTTATTTTTATGTCGTGCAAGCATAGAGACTAACAGGCAATTATTCTGTATATAATGAAATATTTCAACTGTAACACAATGAAATACAGAAATACAGACCTGGTACAATAACAGGGGCCTTGAGAAGTTGAGACAAGGTATGTGGCATAGAGGAGTACAGGGACGGGATGATCAGGGATGAATCACAGGTAGAGATCACACAGTAATATGTGTTTTCACCTAAGTAAATAAGTAAAATTAAGAGTGTTATTTCAATGCCCTGGAAAGTTGACAATGTCTATCATGGCTGCATATGGCTTTGTATGACCTGTAGTGCCCCTATGATCTCTAATATTGAATATACCTGGATATAAAATATGACACTATAGAATATCTTCTTAATTACACGTATTTAAGACCTTGACCTTTTCTGATTACTCAGTATATGTTGCGTCTGTTAACTTAACGATCTTCTGTGAATGCTTAAGGTAAACAGTTATACAGAACTTGTGTTTAAAGTTTCTGGTTATGCTTCAGTAATATAAGAAATTTAATAAAGTTACTACAGGATCTTACCTATGTTCAGCAGCTGCAATATAAAGTCGACATTGAAATCATTTGGTTTTGGTTAATTTGCCTACATCAGGAAAATTCTGTAGAAATCTGAAATCTATTGCAGTCTGAGTCTTATTAAATCCCAATATTTTTTAACCCTTATGGCAAAATAATTTTATTTTCAGGGATGTATTTTCAAATAAAGTCTTTTAAAAAGTTATTGTAAAAATAGATACCTTGGTGAATATGCAAATTCTTTTGCATGAGAGGTTACCAGCCATATAGTCTATATGCAAATATTCTGCTATATGACATCCATTTCCTAGCTGAGCAAAGAGAAGTAGAGACAAGAATTTGATTCTTCAGGAAATAGATGAGGGCTTTTCAAGAGGTGCAATAATATTTACATTAAACATAAAATAGAATATTGAAAAGTATATTGAAATTAATTGAAAACATGAATATCTTTCAAGTGGATGAACTTAAAGGAAGTTGAATTCCAAACTGTTTTGGCAAACTTTCCATGTTACATCTACATCTCTGCATTACATGACTGAGACTCAAGAAACTGTGTAAATTCTTTCTTCTGTTGATGTTCCTTTTTTTGTATGCAAAGACATAATGAAGGGCAGCTTAGTTCATAAATAACTCATTTTACATTCTTCTTCACTAAATTTCAGTGATATATTTTTTGTACAATACGAAGCACACTGCAGTAAAATAATGAGAAAAGCATTAATAATTACACAGATGACAAAAAGAAGAAAATACCTGGCACAGCACAAAATGAATTAAAAAAAGAAAGATTAGAATAATGGAATACATCCAATTGCACAAAAAATATGTAAAAAAAATTGTTTAAAACACAAAGGGAGATTAAAAAACCATAGCAATTAAATAATTAAAAATTAGTTATTAAATTGGATAAAATCCAAGAGATAATCTAATTACTGAGAACCTGACTTTATACACTTTTATTCAAATTACAAATAAGTGTTTTTAATTAGTTTGTTCCCAATTTCTTTCCAAAGCTCCGAAAAAGGAGGACTCTGTACCCTATTTTTGACAGTACCAAAGCTCTCATTACCTGGGTAAGAATTTGGTTTGAGTTTCCCATAGTTTCTTCAGATCTTTTCTTGTAAAGATCTGACTTGTGAGCTCTCTCACTGTAATTAATTTATGAGAAATAAAAAAACCAAAACAACAACATATAGGGATGTACACGACATTTATGGAAAATAGAGGCATAACTGATCCCCTCCTCATTAGTCCAAAACAGTCAGATAGCTCTGTTATAACCACTGGCCAAAAAACTATTTGGAATCTGTTCGAAGGCTCGGTCTGTGACTCTGTACAATTGCTGCCTGTAGAGCTGTGTATCAATTTTCAAGTTTTACCTTACTCTTTAAGGATGTAACCCCAAGGATGTAACTTCTTACATAGGATGCTTCCTCAGCCCTGAGTTTTATCATCTTATTCAACACTCTATTGTTCATTCCTCATATTTTTCTTCCTGACACTCTACTCTTTTATGACCTATAAGTTTAGGATATTTTATAATGTAAATTTTGGAAGGTTCTTCTTTAATAAGCCTACTCTCTTCAGTGAAAGAGAAAGAAAAAAAAAACCACAACAAAAACCCCAACCTCAGTAATTAATAACATACATACTAGAATTAAATTTTTCAGCCAAGTGCTTAGTAGAAATAGTTGTGTTTTTTTTTCTAGCAGCTTTTTACAGAAGCTCAAATCTTTCTGCTTGCAGTAGCTATGCTTCTGGGATGCTTGCAAAGCTAAAATAGAGAAAAAGTGTTTCTTTTATTCTTACATAATGGTGGTCCAAATCCTTCCACTTGTTATCTTGTTATGTTTAATTCTTCTACAATACAGGAAAATCAGAAAGTATGGTCTTTTGTTTTAATCTTCTTTTTTTAAGAGGTAAACAATGAAAAGACAGTGAATCAAAAAGGCAAAGATCGCCTTATTTAAATTTAATATTGTTTTATTATTTAGTAGTTTAGTCCCAAAACAGGGAATGTATGAGGCTGAAGATGGAATATCATTACATAGCAAATGTCAGTAGATACATTTTATAGAGTTTTAAGGAATTTTGTAATAAGAATATTTTATAAAAGCATTTATTAGTGCAGCAAAATTAGATGGGTTTTCTCAGATTTTATGTCAAGATCCAGAAAACTCAAAAGTATATAAACAGGTACAAAATACCAAGGGTCCCAGTCTTATTAAATCTCACTGTAGCAACTAATTGTACTTTGGAATATTTTCAATAAAGTGGCAAAATTACTTTAGTTAAAACTCCTTTAGGAGTCCCTAAAGAGAACAATAGCATGGATAGTATGAATGTATACATTTATGTTTTCTTGATGAGAAACAAATTATTACATTTTGCATTTTTAATACAAAAAAATTGTGTATATAATTTGCCTGAAAAGTGGGAATAGCTGAGTTTCTGGTCACTATAAGTTGTTTAAAAAAATGTAGAAAATTATTTGAGTAGATGTAAGTGGAGACTACAACATTTGTTTCTCCCTAATTAGAAAGTAAATAGAATACAAATTGATGAAGTGGAAATTCTTCTACTTAAATAAAACTTTTATTTTGATTTTGAAGTATTCTCGGTTTTTGTGGGGTTTAAAGTCATCTAGAAACAGGAACCTTTATAATAATTTAAATATTTTTTTAAGATAGAATTGCAAAACAATAATTTTTCTCACTGCCCACAAGTGGCTGCAGGAATAAATGAATGTATGATCCCTGTTCAGAAAAACAGTCATGAAGAATGCTCCTTATTTAAAAACAAACATGGGAGATCTATGTACTGTACCATATTAGAATCTAATGCATCATAAGCATGTGTGGTATTTTGAAGGTCAGCAGGAGTTAAGCTCTTAATTCAGTTAAGTGCTTTTGTAAAACTGGTGCCTATATGCCTCCCCGGGTCCATGAGGATGTTAAAAAAAGTCTTTTAAAAAAATATCCTACTATTTAATTGACACATAAAATGAGTTTCAAACATTATTTAAAATAACAAAATTAAGTTTCTTGTAAAATAAAGAATGGCACATTTATCAACAAGTCTCTATTAGAGATCACTCAAGCTTTATCAACAAGAGGGATAAAAATTTCTTAAAAGGATGGTAGAGTGCAAACAAACAGCAGAATTTCCTTACTATGAAGTAAAAGTGACTTTAAAATGTATCATTTAGGTCAAAAAATTATCATGTGCAAGGAGGATGAAGTATGAAGAGAAAAGCGGTTTGGTATCTGTATTTGAAACTAGAGTTGTTTAATTATAGCTTTATGGTTATACTGCTTTTGCCAAGTTGCTTGGCTAGTTATACAGGGTAACATCCATCTTAGTGAAGGGCAAAAAAAGAGTGAAATCCCCAAAGATCCCTTTGCTTTCTTGCTTTGGAAAAGAGAATGAAGAAAAGAAAATATAAGGTCTTCATTTGAGAATTCTGTGCATATTTATTTACTTTCTACAGATATTAAACATCTAGATAATAAATTTAAGGTGAGGTTTACTTTCGTTTGCTTTTTTCTCCTTTTCAGTTCTTTTACATTTACAACATGTTACAGTTTTTAAGAATTAATGTAGAATGATTGTTACTGCAACTAATCAGGGTCAACTAAGGGTCAGAACAGGAAACTGTGTTGAGTGGTTGACAACAAAAATATCCACACAGACAAATTCCTTCAAAAAGATCTAGGAATTTATAAAATATGCAGAAATTTTGGGGGGATTATTTAACATTTTAACATTAACTTTCACTCTAGATACTATTTCTAGAGAGTTTGTCCTTGAAAAAAAAGGTGTATAGTCACCTATAGTAAAAGGTATCTTCTTGGAGGTTTCCATGTTTTTGATTTAATGTAGCGGAGCAAAGTAATCAGAAATCACACGTGACTTCCATACACCTTCAATGCACCTTCAGCCTGATCTGCAGTGCTCAAGCTGTCATACTCAGAGTCCCTTCTGGACAGAGCTGCCAATCATGCTAAACCATGTGAACAGCTTAGTGACACAGACAGATGTTCACAGAGAATGAGACACAAAAATCAATCACTTGTAAATGTATAGGATTTGAATATAGGGCTTTAGTGTGAAAATCTGGTTCATTAATCTGGTAGTTTCTTTCAATTATATTTTTATAAGATACCTTAGTAAATAAAAAAATCTCAACCCCTTAATATTGCTGCCATCAAACCAAATCAGATGACTTAGCCTTTTAAGCTTTCAAACTCCAGATTCTTCTTTATGATTTTGCACAAATTCAGAAAACATCCCTTCATATTAAGGTCTGAACTTTGTTTCTCAAATCTTCTTTCACTGGGAAAGAAACATAATACTGAGGTTTGAATATAATAGTTTTAACAGGAAGGGAACTCAGGAAAATTAAGTGCCTTAATGCAAAACCTGAAACACAAGAACATGAGAACTGAACAGCCAACAAAAGAAATTATGAGAAAAAAAGTTATAAATATTTACATAGGTCTAACTTTCACTTAAATAAGAAACCCCTAAATGTTAATAACTATAATTATATATATATATATATATATAATTATAGTTATTAATATATATATATATATAATAATGGTCAGTCTTTGCGAGTGAAGATTTGGGAAAGGTCATTAACCCTTCGAGCCTGCACAGTGGATTTTTTTTAGGTGAGACCCAGCGTGCGCTGAACTGAGCCCACCCTTTAAT
>NW_016690180.1:13477746-13574254 GCF_001604755.1 Lepidothrix coronata
CTGGGTTGGAAGGGACCACTGAGATCATCAAGTCCAACTCTTGATCCAACACCACTGTGGTTACTAGACCATGGCACTAAGTGCCATATCCAGTCTCATCTTAAAAACCTCCAGGAATGGAGAATCCACCACTTCCCTGGGCACCCCATTCCAATGTCTGATTACCCTCTTCTTCCTAATATTCAACCTAAACCTCCTCTGGCACAGCTTAAGACCATGCCCTCTTGTCTTACTGACAGCTGCCTGGGAGACGAGACCAACCCCCGCCTGGCTACAACCTCCTTTCAGGGAGTTGTAGAGAGTGATCAGGTCTCCCCTGAGCCTCCTCTTCTCTAGGCTGAACAATCCCAGCTCCCTCAGCCTCTCCTCATGGGACTTGTGCTCCAGTCCCTTCACCAGCCTTGTTGCTCTTCTCTGGACCTGCTCCAGCACCTCAATATCCTTCCTGAACTGAGGGGCCCAGAACTGGAAACAGTACTCCAGGTATGACCTCACCAGCGCTGAGTACAGGGCAAGAATCACTTCCCTGGTCCTGCTGGCCACACTGTTCCTGACACAGGCCAGGACTCATTGGCCTTCTTGACCACCTGGACACACTGCTGGCTCATGTTTAGCTTCCTGTCAATCCAGACTCCCAGGTCCATTTCTGCCTGGCTGCTCTCCAGCCACTCTGTCCCCAGCCTGTAACACTGCATGGGGTTATTGCGGTCAAAGTGCAGGACCCAGCACTTGGTCTTGTTGAACCTCATCCTGTTGGAATCAGCCCAGCTCTCCAGCTTGTCCAGGTCCCTCTGCAGAGGCCTCCTGCCTTCCAGCTGATCAACACTCCCCCTCAACTTGGTGTCATCTATAAATTTGCTAATGGTGCTGCATTACTTTACTTCAAGTAATTTTTTATCAAGGAATGGAAAAAGAAATCATTTAACTGGAAAAGACAGATAAAAAAATCACCACAGATATCCCTATATAGTGGAAGTTATTTCAGCAACCTACAGGAAAGTGCAAATTTCAACATCCTCACACTGGATCTGTGCATTCTCTGATGAGTTTTTCAAGTCACCAAACTAAGTGAACACTTAGATGCCAAAAAATTACCGTCCATAGTTCACAGGGTTTTTTCATCAGCAATTGTAGATATTCTAAGATTGACAGTACGTACACGACTCTACAAGTGAAGTGGACTGGAAGAGTCCCAAATTTTGACCCTTTGATTTGGTGACTTCCTGCTCAGCAGTGGCAGAATTCATTAGTTTTAGGAATTAAAAAAAAGATATTAAAGAAAAATTAGATGTACCTTTGATAAGCTTATCCAAAGCCAACCAACACTAAAGCAAGTACTACATGTGGAAAGATGGTTACATTATCATTCTAACTTATTTTTAAAACTACTTTTAACTTCAAATATTTAAGTAACAATTACTTTAAAAAGTAAGATTCAGACTCAGTTTGTTAGAGTTTTTAAAAAAGTTTAATGCACAAAAAATTACAAATTGGACTTTTTCCCTCTTTTCATATCACCAAAGACATCTCTGAAGATTAGAAAATTACTTCTTCCTCATATTTAGTTAAAAAAAAATACATTCTTCAATGTTAATCCTTCTTCAAATTTTCACAAAGAAATATGTTCTTATGTTCGGACTCAATTTCCTAGAACATAGTGTCAATGATAACTACAGACAGAGGGTAGGCAACAATTTATTTTCAGACACAAATTAAACAATTATTGAAGCAAAACGGTTATATACTGTATCTGCAAGGAATGCATTTACATACTTTCATTTCTAGAAAGGGCTTTTTGCTTTGAAATGGAAACAGTTTTCTAACTTAAAGTAGGTAATTACACACTCCATTAAACAAGTAATTAACAGATTACAATTTAAAAAAAAAAAACTTGAAAATGAGCAATTCAGATGCTAAATGCAAAGCACACTGTTATAATTAGCATAATACTTTTTGAAATGGATTAACAAATGCACAATGAAAATGAAAAAAAATCTATTTTCTCCATGCAAATCATGTGCAACAAATAGAATTTTATAAGCCAAACAATACCATAGTATAAGAAGAACCTAGTGCAAATACCTCATGCTAACTCAATTTATTTGTTTGTTTACTCAAATAAATAAATAAATAATCAACCTATTAATTCCCTGAAGAAATAGCTAAAACTTTTGGAAGATTAATATTGCACACATACCATGCTGGGATAATTCATTATGTGAAGAAAACAAAGGGTCAAAGGTAGGGGTTTTTTTCAAGCAAATATGTTTCTTCTATTAACTTGAGGATGCAAGCGAAATTTTACCCACTACTATTCTAAACATCAGGAAAAGCTACCATAATGCAGAAGCACTATACAATACTTTATGCTTGCATGTCTTGTGTTAATTTTGTACATCTGATAAAGTTTCTTAAGATAAAAGTTAATATGCCCAGATAAGATATAAAAGGTATGACTGGGTTTATGAACTAATTTCTTCAGCTCCTTCACTCTATCTTGCACATATTGGCCACCTGTCTATTCCACCAGTACAAGATGTATACTTTTCAGCTACTGCCTTGAAAGAGTGTCAGCTTCAAAATTAAGGAAATGGACTTTAACAGGAGCTACATCGTTTGTATATAGTCAGCTTATTTCATCTTCTTTATAGCTATCTGGTTTTATTTCTTGAAAAGGTGCTAAATATAAACTAGACAAAAAATGAACAAAACAGGATCTAGTTTAACTTCTTTCCAAAGGTATTTAATCTAGTTGTTTCCCTAGATTCTCATTTTAATCATAATTTTACTTCAAAATGGTACATTCTTCTATGTCAAGAATTTTTCTAACCTTCGGGAAGATTTTAATTATTCAAAGATTATTTTCAAATGTTCTTTCTTCTATAAAAGGAAATTATTAGAATAAACATTAATAAATTTTTTATTTATTTTTATTAAATAAAAATAATTAATATAGGTGTTTTTAGTTAAAAAGACAGTAGAATGCAATAGAGCAGAGCCTGAAAATTTATAATTTTAAGAATATAAAGTTTAAAACACACACATAAAAATAATCTGTCACTTCTCTTTTTTTTCTTTTATTTTCTATGAATTCTTGAATCCAGCTACTGGCAATCCAATCTTAATTTATAGGACCTGACAATCAGAGCCCATGGCAATATGGTTGTACAGGAGCAATGTTTTTTGAATGCATTAATGTCATGATAAACTAAATTACTCTCTTGTTAATGAAGTTGACCTCTTCTGGTGTTATTGCTAGCCAGGACAGTAAAGAAATTCAAATATCCCACAATCACTCAAGGCTTAATTTGCATCGAAAGAGAGCAAGTAAAAAAAATAATAAAAAAAATTGAATTATTCTGTAATACTGAATGAAATGCAGTATCTGTGAGTAAAGGAGACCGCAAATCTTACAAAACAAATTGTTGTAGGGCAAACATATTACGACACGTCAACATGATGGGTTACTCCCACATACAGCACACTAGTTTCTTCTACTTTCATTTACCCCATAAGTTGTATTGATGAAGTACCTGCTCATATGGTTGGGGAAAGAGGGACATGAGACCAAATCAGAATGGCAACAACAATTATTATTCCTCTGAGTATCCGCAATAATTGTAACTTTTTCAAGTAAATAAAGCTCTAAAGTTGCTTTCTTACACATGCTTTTTCCTTCCTTAGACACCTTTCTTGGGCTAATTTGAGCACTTAAATGTTATCATAGGTGGTCCTCATCTCAAGATTATACAAGAGAGAAATGGCTTTTTAAAAGTTTGGTTTTTTCATTCTGAATTCTACCAAATAAATGTGAGAATGCATCTATAAATGTACTGTATTTTACAACTTTCCTCTGAGAAGGAATGATTTGTATGAAATTATCATTTTCTGGCAAAATCCAGGACTCTTAAAACTCTGAAATGATGAATAGTTGAAACTAATTCCATAATCAGTTTGAATGTAGGAAAGACAAAAGACAAAAGCCTATACATACACATAAGTGGCAGCGAGGGACACGTTACTTAATAGATTGATGTCATACTGTAAAATACCCCAACAGGAGAACTCTTGGTAATTTTTTTTTTTGGTTGTTATTTAAAATCTACAGATATAATTCTGGACTTGTTCCATTTATGTAGCTTTATTATTTACTAATGTTTCTTTTCTCAACCGATAGAGAAAACTACTATGGAATACTGTTAAATTGATAATTTTTATTAAATTAATATTTAAATTATATATTTTCTAGAGTTATTTAATTTCTAAGAATTTAGCAGAAACTTTGAGGAATAAACCTTATTCACAAATAATGTGTTTCCAAATATATGTTTCAATTACACTTACATGTCAGTAGGCAATCACACAGCACCTACAGGATGGACAAGGGATCAGACCCAGCC
The DNA here is from genome assembly GCF_001604755.1 of Lepidothrix coronata. Classification (NCBI taxonomy): domain Eukaryota; kingdom Metazoa; phylum Chordata; class Aves; order Passeriformes; family Pipridae; genus Lepidothrix; species Lepidothrix coronata. The sequence goes on from NW_016690180.1 coordinate 13,482,147, forward strand.
AGAATGTGTTTAGGAGGGGCAGGTCCTGTCTGACCAACCTGATCTCCTTTTATGATCAGGTGACCCACCCGACAGATGAGGGGAAGGCTGCGGATGTGGTCTATCTGGACTTCAGCAAAGCCTTTGACACCATCTCCCACAGTATACTCTTGGCTTGGGCAGGGGCATTCCAGCACAGCTGGCAGCCCATGGCTTGGGCAGGGGCACTCTCTGCTGGGTTAGGAATTGACTGCACAGCTGGGCCCAGAGAGTGGTGGTGAACGGTGCTGCATCCAGTTGGCACCCGGTCACTAGCAGTGTCCCCCAGGGATCAATGTTGGGCCCAGTTCTGTTTAATATCTTTATTGATTATTTAGATGAGGAGATTGAGTCCACCATCAGCAAACTTGCAGATAACAGCAAGCTGGGGGGAGTGTTGATCAGCTGGAAGGCAGGAGGCCTCTGCAGAGGGACCCGGACAAGCTGGACTGATTCCAGCAGGATGAGGTTCAACAAGACCAAGTGCCTGGTCCTGCACTTTGGCCACAACAACTCCATGCAGCGCTACAAGCTGGGGACAGAGTGGCTGGAGAGCAGCCAGGCAGAAAGGGACGTGGGAGTCTGGATTGACAGGAAGCTGAACATGAGCCAGCAGTGTGTCCAGGTGGCCAAGAAGGCCAATGAGTCCTGGCCTGTGTCAGGAACAGTGTGGCCAACAGGACCAGGGAAGTGATTCTTGCCCTGTACTCAGCACTGGTGAGGTCATACCTGGAGTACTGTGTCAGTTCTGGGCCTCTCAGTTCAGGAAGGACATTGAGGTGCTGGAGCAGGTCCAGAGAAGAGCAACAAGGCTGGTGAAGGGACTGGAGCACAAGTCCCATGAGGAGAGGCTGAGGGAGCTGGGGCTGCTCAGCCTAGAGAAGAGGAGGCTCAGGGGAGACCTCATCACTCTCTACAACTCCCTGAAAGGAGGTTGTAGCCAGGCGGGGGTTGGTCTCTCCTCCCAGGCAACTATCAGTAAGACAAGAGGGCACGGTCTTAAGCTGTGCCAGAGGAGGTTTAGGTTGAATATTAGGAAGAAGAGGGTAATCAGACATTGGAATGGGGTGCCCAGGGAAGTGGTGGATTCTCCATCCCTGGAGGTTTTTAAGATGAGACTGGATATGGCACTTAGTGCCATGGTCTAGTAACCACAGTGGTGTTGGATCAAGGGTTAAACTTGATGATCTCAGTGGTCCCTTTCAACCCAGCTGATTCTATGCGTCTATGATTCTTTGATTCTACTTTTCCTACTTATTTGAGATCTAGCTTTATTGGACCTGGATCTTTTGCACTTGAAAAGAGATACTAGACTGCATATCTCCCTGAAGCTATGACTCATATATTTTTAACAGCAAATAAATGTCCAGAGTTCTTTGTGGTTTTTGTAGAAAATTTTAAAAAAATATATTTTTTGTTATCTACATTTGAGTTATTCATTTTGATTTCCATTAAAATTTGAAAAAAGTAAATTATCTTGATAACACCACGATTAGAGTAGTAATGAAGGAAATACTAACTGTAACAGTCATGTTACGAAAGCTATTGTAGGCAAAAATTTAATCTAGAAAAGTGTTGTATACAGCCAGCAATTCTGATCCTCTTTCTGCGACTGTTAAAGACAAAATCCCTCTTGCTTTCTATCTGTAGATTATTTTTATGATTAGTCCTCTTTTCAATGTCACTCTTTGCAGTATAATAGCCAAGATGTGTGTGCAAAACAGTATCAAGAAACACCACCTAGTATGGCTGAAAAAAGTTATTAATTTTAGAAAATAAACAAATGCAAATTCACATATTGCTAAATCTAAATATCTTTCAATATCCTTTTCCTCTACAAAAACGACAAATTGACCTTGTTGCAGACTTTACTGTTGCAGCCTTGGTTCACTGGCTGAGGAAGTAGTTTTGGAAGCTCAGTATATAAAAATTACTTTTGGAGGAACTTAAGTAGTTTTTCTTTTCAAGCAAAAGCAAATAGTTTCTCATAAAGACAGGTAAGCAACTAACTTTTTCTTTCACAAAATTTGGAAGAAATAGATGGCAAGGGAGAAAATTCCTACTCTTACTTTGTACATTTTTTTCACATATTGTCCCTTTACATTTTGAATGAAGTTGTAAAAGCTGTATAAGTAATTTAGTTTTTATAGCAGAAGAGCATTTCAATTTCCTAAGACTTGGCAATAGAAGAATGCTGTGCTTTTGGTAAATAGCATTTATTAATTTCAATAAGAGAATTAATTTGATTTAGATTTGGAAGAAATCCACTGTGAAAAGTAATGCCACAAAAATGGCTATAAATATATTTGAAAGTAAACAAAAATTCTATTATGTGGTTCCCTATTTTCTTTTATATCACACTAGCAGATGGTTCCCTCTTGCCAGAAGTAACCGAGACCCAATAGAATCCACAGCAATATCAATAACAAACTTGGGGGTTCACTCCAAAAGTGACAGTACCACCTAGATACTACATTCAGATTATTAATTATTCTATAATTGTTGTGGTTTCTGCTTTAAACATTACATATCAGAAGTAAATGTGTTTTACTACTATTGCCAGCCACCATAAATTCACAGGAATTCATGTACTGAAAGCATAACTTTGATTCACAGACTATCCCACCAGAAATTCTACTCCTTATACTGGACACCAATATGTATTGTTGTATCTTTCAGAGTATCATCTTTAGTAGAGCCAGACACACAATTGTACCCTACCAAGAAAGTGCAATAAAATTTTGTTTTACAAATGTCTGGCATCTCTTTTTCCTTTCAGTCGGACTGCACTACCCAGGTGACCTTAGTTGAGATGTCTTCCTTAAAAATAGCTACTTCTTATGATTTTTCAACCAATTTTTAGTCTTGAAAGAAAAAAAACTCCTCAGTCAAATGTTAACAAAATCTGCTGGATAATTTTATAGAACTCTATTAATTTCTATTTAGATCTGCTAGGTAGGAAACTGGTGGCCTGCTCTAGTTCTGCTAGCCAGCAAGTTGTGCAAGTCTGTGCAAGCCATAGCTGCCTAGGGCAGTGACAGTGCAATAATTCTTCAGTCTGCTGTAATAAAAGAATATTTATATCTTTATAAAATGTGAATCATACAGGTCTCATGCCTAGAACCTGGGAGAAATGCTTTTATGAGAGACAGTGTTGAAAACCTTACTGAAATCAAGGTAAACTGTCCCTTGCTTTCCCCTAATCAACTAAGTCAGTCATTTCATCATACAAGGATAATAACAATTTCCAAATTTTTAAAGCATCAGTCACAGGCAAATTTTACATGGCATCCAAACAATTCTACAGAGTTCACATCATCTTTGAACTAAAGATCCTATAAAGGTCAAAGAGCTCTGTGGAACTTGTTGATCATGTCATACAGCCCAAAAGTGCAGTTTATGAAACATTCCTCTAAGTCTTTTCATTGCATATATTTTTTCATAAAGAAAAACATTATTTATTTTTCTACAATTCATGTGTCCAAGAAAAAAAAGACAAAAATAACTACTTTTACCAGTTCCACCTAGGCTCAACAAGCTTAGAGCAACAAAATGCAAAGATAATAAAAAATGTGAATCAGCTCTTTACAAGGAAATGAGCATTGTCTAAGAAAATCTTGAACCTCCATTGACTGTCTCTCTGGACTTTCATTTATATCTTTAGAAAGAAAGTACAAGAGTGCAATTCCATCAAAAGGCTCACCTATTCCAAGTACAAAATAGCATTTTTTGGTCTTATTATGCACAAAAATATGATTCTAGAAAAGATTTGAATTAATTGTGAGGGAATGTTGAGACAAATTATAAATCACTTCTAAAATGTTTTCTTGGTTTTCAAGAAAGATGGTAGAAATATTTGTTCTAATGTTTTTCATTCCCAGTCTGAGACAGTCTAAATATTTAATCAGGTACAGAAATACAAATTAAAGCATGTTGATAAATATTACACATACCTCACTAAAGTTCCCTGTAATAATAATTTAAGTGACAAAGTGACTGCGACTATGCTACAAGGGACTTTCCGTTACATTTGAAGCTGTAGTCAAAGCTCTTGTTTATGAGAGCTGTATGGAAGATATTTTATATTTCACAAAGTTCTGCATCTATTTATCTCTTGTAGACTCAGTGACAAGGAGAAGAACCTTCCTAATCTGTTGCTCATCAGCACATATCAAAAATCATTTTCATGCTTAGATATGATGTATTTTTCCCAAGTTTTCAGTGTTTCAACAGAAGTGTCACACAGGTTACAATGATAGTCATTAGTGATACTTGCGTATAATTGCTTTGTATATACCTCATCCATGCAGCTGTTCACATATCAGTGTTAGAAATAGGTTTGAAACACCAATGTCAGCATCTTGATACAGAGGGCTGAAACAAACACATTTGTTATGATTCTCCATGCCATCTAAGAGATTTGAATGTTCAGTTCCCATTAATTAACATCCGAGTCCCCTGAATGCCTGACTATCTCAGCTTTCATCTCCGATGAATCTTTCAGGAAACAGCATGAGCTTTGACACTGCAAATTTCAGTATGTTTAAATGTTCATCCTTGGGATGTAAAGTTCTTATATAGTCTGAAAAAAAAGTTAAAAATACATAATAATATGCAAAAAAGTTAACATACTTCAGACATATCAGGTATACTTGTTAGCAATATTTAGAATTACTCTGACAGCTTTCATTGCAGTTGCTCTTCCATTAATTTCTTTAAATATTTTCCCTCTAAAGAAATGCATTGAACTATGTTATAATTAACTTGGCTGCCAAAAGATATTATATATCATCAGATGCTTCACCGGCCTAAGGTAGTCAAAGAGTGGCATCTGTATTGTTCACTGTTTAATCAGGTCAAAGCTGTGGCAACTTTAATTATAGTTATTGTCAAGATGCTGCTTAATACTTGGAACAAACCTTGTCATATGTCAGCTCTTGAATCTTTTCTTTTAGCCATGTACAAGTGAAAAGACTGTCCCTGTTAAATTTGACAAGCATAAGAAATATTGGTATATTGCTACATAAATTTGGGGTGATTTGGACATGTAGTGTGAGGATAGGAAGTAGGCAAACTTATTTAGGCAAAATAGAAAAAATCCTTACTCTTGTAGCTAGTACAGAGGATAAGAAACAGGTGCAGAGAAAGTAAGGCCAGCAAGCTACAATGTTTTTCCTTTTTAATTTTTTTAAATCCCACTACATAAACCCCACTATTCTAAAATTAAAATGTTATTATGTGTTAACATGTATTATTATAAGTAATCCATCTGACTCATCATACTATACTAAAGATGTAGACCTGTCATTCATACATCTGCCACCTGGTTCAAAATGAGTGGCACTTTGCCCTTTGTTTTTCAATTTATAGTTTCTTTTGGTTCTACATAAATGTTACATTTTACAAAAATGTTTCAGTATTTTTTTCACAGTAATAGTTTGGCTCATTCCCTATTTTCCTCCAGGTGTATCCCCACTGTCTATATTTTGCTTGGATCCTAAGGTCCCATCTGAATCAAATGAAATAACTTCTTTCAAGGAAATAAATGAAAGGAAAGTTGGCTTCAAAATTTTCTGGCTGTAAATCTGCCACATCTTAAGGATGGATGAGATTTCATTCTCTTTGCTCACAACAATCCTTCAATGTTATTCTGGCATATATCATGTCATATCACGGTATGTTTCCACACAAAATGGTTGAAATGCATGCATCCCTCACTGTGGGTGTCATGTTATGAAGAACAAGAGAGCAGTCTCATTATTTATTTGGCAAGTTTATGTTCTCATAAAGGGTGTTTGTTATAAGCAGAAACACCTAAAATGTGTCAGAGTACAGAATAACAATCTGGGGAGGCAGAGAATCTCCTTTGTCTGCTCAGTCTTTTGCTGAGGTTTCTTTGGTGATCTGGTAGCCATGCCTTAAATATGATCTTCTAAGGGGTGAGTTGAAAGGAATAATGACTCCTCTCTAGCTACTGGTAGTGCTTCCATGTTAGGAAGCAGACCTGGAGCTGAGCATGGGAGCAGGGCCAGAGGGGGCATGAGACAAACCACAAGGACCATGTCCTACTGTACCTGGGCTAGGCAAGCTGGGCAGATCCAGGGGTGCCAAATGGAGTCAGCCCAGACTCAAGATCACCTTACATATTTGTGGTGATGATTCAGGTCCATGTCAAGCCATGAACTCAGTCCACAGATCAGGGTCAAGTCCAGCAGTGGTAACTGGTGGCAGAGACATCCCAATGACTGCCAGGCATGTCTATAGTGATGGAACAAGACTGAGGCCAGGCCAGAAAGACAGGTCAAGGCTCGGATAAACAAGGTCCATAGCCGAGCACATGCAGAGCTAGGACAGAGCTTAGAGACATGTGCAGGTAAAACATCTCAGACACAGAAAAGACCCTGAAGATCCAGGCAAAAGGTTCAAGGAAGCCCAGGGCTCAAGGGGGTTTTCCAAGGCCCAAGGTCCTCCCAGTCACTGCCTTACTAAGCTAGACAGGAGAGGAAATATGATGGAAGGTTCATGGGTCAAGATAAGGACAAGGAGAGATCACTCACCAATTAATGTTATAGCAAAACAGGCTCAACTTGGGGAAATTGATTTAATTTATGACCAATCAAATCAGAGTAGGATAGCGCAAAATAGTCCCCTGCCCTTCTACCTGATTGCCCTGCTTCTTCCTGAGTGCCCTTCACTACTGATTTCACTAACAGTGGGATGGGGGCGTGGTCAGTTCATCATGTATTGTCTCTGCTCCTCCTTCCTCCTAAGGGAGAAGACTCCTCACACTTTTCCACAGCTCCATCATGGAGTCTCTCCCACAGAAGGCAGTCCCACATGAACTTCTCCAGTATGAGTCCTTTCCACAAGCTGCAGTTCTTTATTAACTGCTCCAACCAGGGTACCTTTCACAGGGTGTAGTCCTTCAGGAACACGCTGCTTCAGCATGGGTCCACCACAGTGTCACAAGGCCTGCCAGCAAATCTGCTCCAGTGTGGTCTACTCTCTCCACAGGGCTCCAGGTCCTGCCAGGAACCTGCTCCATTATGGGCTTCCTGCAGGGTCACAGCCTCCTTTGTGCATTCACCTGCTCTGGTGTGGGGTCCTCCACTGACTGCAGGTGAATCTCTGCTCCATTGTGGACCACCATGGTCTTCACCAGAGGCTGCTGGGCAATCTCTGATCTGGCACCAGAAGCACCTCCTCCTCTTCCTTCTTCACTGCCCTTGGTGTCTGCAGAGCTGTTTCTTAGACATGTTCACTCCAGCTGCAATTGCACAGGGCTTTTTCTCTCCCTGTTATTCCAGCTGGGTCCATCTTGGAGCACTGGACACGTCAGATACAGGAGAAACTTCTGGCAGCTTCTCATAGAAAACAATCCCCTCTTCCTATCAAAACATTGCCATGCAAACCTAGTACAATTATCCATGTCTGGCCTAATAGCAACAGGTTCAAAAGAAAGAATGAGCTCCTGAATATTAAGTGTTTGGGAAGGGAAAGCCTTATTTGTGGGTTATTAGAATATGAGTGAGGGGGGGGACTAGGTTTTTGGTTTGGTTTGGTTTGGTTTGGGATTTTGGTTTTAGTTTTGTTTGTTTATTTGTTTGTTTTGGGGGTTGTTTGTTTGTTTGTTTTGTTTTAATTTTACTGTGATAGAAAAATAATGTTACTATTTGCGACTTTTTTTAGAGGTGGATATAAAAAAGGTCTTTTTTTGTTACATGTAGAGCTTTTGTGCACTCATTCAGGTAGTTTACACTCTGTGAAGGCTATTACTTTCTAATAATCTCCTCAAAAAGCAGTTAAATAATTAAAAGAAAAAAATACAAAAAATACAAAATAAATAAATAAAAAAAACACCCAAAAAAACCCTAAAACAAAACAAAAAAACCCCAAACAACCAAACACCCAGAAGTTCCCACTGATTCATAAACAGTCATAGTTATCATGAGAATTGACATTAATTTTCGTATATATACGAATCTAGTATGTTAACTACAAATTACCTTTGCAATGATTGAAGAAGTGCTTTGTGTACCGCATTGTAGGTTCACATTGATACCTATTCTAAGCATTGTTTTCTCCCTCTAATAAAAATAATAAGCCCCACTTTGCAGTTACATAGAGGCATAACATGAAACGGGACTAAAAAGCAGTCATCTGGATGGCCATTTCCAAAGAAGAACCATGATTCTTGGTGTTTCATAGAAGCACATTTTTTCCAAGAAGGATAGAGGCTTTGAGCAATAGAAAAACCAGCAAACAATATGATAAAGTTGGTGAGGGAAGATACCTAAAATTCTTTTGCCCTTTGCTATCACACAATAATAGAACACTTTGAATTGGAAGGAATCTTAATGATCATCTAGTTTCAACCCTCCTGCTGTGGACAGGGACACCTTCCACTAGACCATGTTGCTCAAAGCCCCATCTACCCCAACCTTAAACAGTCTGTGGATGGGGCATCCCCAGCTTCTCTGAGGAACCAGTTTCAGTGCCTCACCACTTTCACAGCGAAGAATTTCTTTCTAATATCTCATCTACACTTAACCCTCTTTCAGTTTGAATCCATTCCCCCTCGTCCTATCACTACACACCCTTGTAAAAAGTCCCTTCACAACTTTATTGTCAACCACCTTTAGGTACTGGAAGTCTGCTGTAAGGCCCCCCCAGAGCCTTCTCCAGTATGAACAACTTCATAAATCCTGAATTCTATACATGCACGTTTCTTCACAGAAATCTAAAAGCATCAGACTTTAGTGCAGACAGTTTGGGGGCTTAGGAACTCTCAAGAAAATTAGGGCTTCTGAGTTATTTATGCTGATTTTGGAAGCTGGAAAAGTAAAAGTCAGCTTTTGAAACATCATGAAAATGGTAGTGATTTTTTAGTATTTATGTATATATTAGTAGGCTTTAGAGGGGAAAACGTTTTAACTTTTTACTATTGTATCACATTTTTCAGTTTAGGAATTGAATTTTTTTCACTTTAGTATAATGAATGGAATTTATAATTGTTGATGGTGGTCATTTGGAGAATATAAAGGTTTTACTCGAACCTAAACAGTTATTAAAGGGGATTACCTTGATCAGTTAATCTGTCATCATTATTATGTCTCTAAAATCAAACCGATTATATTACCTGGGTTTTGGAAAATGGTTGTTTATCAATTATGAATCAATAATTTATACTATAGCTGTACAAACACTATGTTTTAGTATTATGTCAGGTTTTATTCTCTTGATGAACTTCTTGAAGATGTGTTCTCAGCTCATAGCTCCTAATTTTTCAGATAATTTCTTTTGGGGGTTATCATACACAAATTGTTGGACAAAATAATTCAAATAAATGATGATAACAAATAGCTAACATTTTTCTAACATCCTTCATCTTCACTGAATATCCAATATCTAAGTAATGTCTTATTTTTGATACCTCAAACAGAATCCATCCCTCATATGTACCGTTTCTAAGTGCTAATTGCTGTGAAAGTAGGCAAGTAGAGAGGAAGCTTTTCTCAGATTAAGAAATAATATTAATGGTCTTTCTGAAAGAGGTCTTTTGTAACAAGTTTCAGTGGACAACTGATAAATACAGAAAATTCTGATTACTTTTTTACATGTCAGAGTAGCAGCTGTCCTGTAAGAAACATTCCGAGTATATATTAATAGCAAAGTCACAAATTGGTCTTTGAAAAGTGTTCTGTTCATTTTCCTTTGGGGGTGCTTATATATAAGCTTTTATCAGAGATTACTACTAAACAAATAATTAGTATATCTTTATTATATCTTATGTTGGTGAATAATGTTTATCATATGAAGAAACAGGAATGTCTTCATAGTGATATTAGTTGCCCACTGACAAGAGGATTAGTATAGTTCCACAGATATACCAGTTTTTCCAAAAATCTTGAGTGTTTTCATAACCTGGTATTTAAAAAATGCGTGATAAATAACCTGTTCCTGAGATGACAATGACAGCAACAATAAACAGCAACAACAACAAACAATAGCAACACAGACCTTCATTTCCAGACTGATCATGAAACAGCAATTCTGGCAGTGGATCCTGAGTTTCACATCACATATATAACAGCTCTATATTTAGCATCTCTATCCTCTGGACAGTTTTATCCTTCAGATACTTTGGTATTTGGATTGATCAGTCACAATTTGATGTACTGCAAATATTGAAGATTTGACAGAAGAATAGTCTGTAGTGGGAGTCATACAACGCAGAATGTTATAGTTTAATCTAAATAGAATTAAAATCGTGTATCAAATATCTTTTTTCTTTGAACTGCAATGATATCTAATCTATTAGTAAAAGTAATGGTAGTGATTTAGAGGTGAATCTCCCAAAAGTAATAAAGACCTAATTATACATTCAGTGAAGACAGAAGTAAATTTTTATTACATGTAACGGGAAGAGAATTTGGCTAGTGTTTTGAGAACTCCACCTTTAGGTTAAGCTTTATTCAAGTGATTAATTAAAATTTCTGATTGTTTTCTACTTGGTTATTATTCCTATGGTGAGCTTAATTGCTACTATATGAATAGTGCTTTTGACTGGAGCTATTTATTAATTTCCAGTTGATAAGCATTCACTTGTTATACACAGCTTATGGTCAATTATGTTAAGCAGTACCCTACTTCTGTGCATGTAGTTCATATGATGAAGTATGTAATGCGAAACTGTATAGAGCAATCAGTTTCTGTTCTCAGTAAAAGCTGACAGTAACACCATTATTTGTTCAGATGCTGCAAACTTCTCTACTTGCATGAGTAAGTATTATTCTGGCACTGCATTATGCTCTGTGTGTGGCTAGGGATTTTCATAAATTGTGCAATATTTTAGTGTTTGACTTCACAACCCCTTTTGTTCCCCAGTATCAAACACAGAAAGAATAGTTATGATCATAGTGATAAGCAAGAAAAATTGCAACAATTAATATAACTGTTGAATACAAGAAATATTACTTTTTCTAGCTTTTTTCTATCCATTGTATATTAGATCATTAAAAGTCCTTGCTTTCAGTCTTTAGTATTTGATGGAAATATTAAATAATGCTTCCATTTTTACTACCATAGTACAGTTCTAGCATATTCTGCTTTCCAATATCTTGTTTGACTGTGGAGCCTCATTAACATCAGAAAAGTGAACTGATCCCAAAAGCAGCTGAAGGAGCAAAGGAGAAAGTTGTTTCACAGATGCATTTTCTAAAACACTCACAAAATTCTGAACTATTCAGAATAACAGAATAATAGCCAGTGCATCTATTTAGCCATCATCCCTCTGATGAAATGTGGCATTGTTTCAACAGTTATATGCTATATATATGAATAGTTCTAGACTGTCTTTAGAACACAGGACTCAAATACTCTTTTTATTTTCATAATTAAGGTAATCAACAAATTTACCTTCTGTATATACAACTTAACTGCCTATTCTCTTTTAGTATCACCTCAATAAAGGCACAATTTGATAATTTTCAGTATGTTTCCATATTCTTCAAGATATTTTGACTAATAATTTCTATGAAGATATGTATCTCTTCTTCCCTCTTATGAAGTCATTCAATATCCTGCAATTATACAAAAGCTGGAAAGACAAATGTATGATAGCATACCATACAAATGTTGGCATTAAATATCTTTATTCTTATAGAAATCTTACTGCCTATGTTTTAAGGATCAAATTTTGATATGTACTTGGTTTTCTCATATCTAATAACCAAAGCCATTAGATATGTTGCCAAATGTACTTTTTGCATGGATTTTCTGTTTTAGAGTTTGCATGTATTTCTCTTTTAGTTTTGCATGTATTTTCTTTTCTATTTTCTTAATTACTTCACTCTGTAACATCAAGTGCTCCATTTTCACATCACAACTATTCTTCAGGAAAATTGTGTTTTCACTTACTAAATATTTTTAAAAGTACATCTATTCCTGAAGTTTATGTTTTACTTAAAATGTCATCTTTGTGTACCATAATTTCAAGGTATGCTGAATTTCATGCATGTGAAGTATTCCTTCTGTGTTTTTTTCTGAGGCTAAGTAATGTTTTTAACAGGAGCTGTTATGAGTAATTTTCTCAGAAAAAAAATGTTATCTTAGTTACCTAAGAGAAAAATACATTTTTTTTTGAGTTTCTAATCTTTGGAATTTTGTATAAGTATACAATTCAAATTAAGGCATATGTCCCTCGGTAGTTCTGAAAGTTTCTAGTTTAAGAAACAGAATTGTAGCAGGGGTCAAAATGCTAACCCAGTAATGCTTTCAAAGTAATGTGGTTTATTCAATTCCACATATTTCTCTGGTAAGATCCACAAAGACTCCTACTCTTCATAGAGGAATATAGCTGTCATATCTCTTTTCTTGATACATGAAAGTTTTCCTAGGACACAACAGGTTAAAGACTTCTCAAACATTTTCATGAAATGGACAGCTAAGTAGGCACAGTCAAAGGAGAAGCAAAGACAACTGAGAGGCCATTATGTGGATTAATTCAAAAAGTCATTTTAAGCCCTTGGAAGATATCCCAGTATCCTAGAATTAGGCAATGACGAAGTTGAGCTTTATGTCTCTTGTGTGCAATCACTTACTTCTCCACCTTTCAGCTGGCACTGCATGCCCTACGGCTATTACTGAGAATGTAGCTGAGTTTTAACTCATTAATGTGATAGCAACTCACCAGCTGACACCAGAGGCCTTGTCCTTAATGGGCATGTTCACTGAATTCTAGTGGGATTCCTCTGTTGTGAGTGAGAACGGATCAGAGAGAACAACCTAATTGCTCAGCAGCAGCAGACATACTGACTGGTTATGAGAGAAGTTATATGAATGACTCATGCCAGTTGTCAGAAGAAGTAGGGACTGTGACTAAGTGCTTTAATGCCTCTTTTAATAGTAAAATTTTAATGTGACTAGGAGTGATGTAAGAAACACAAGGAAAATTAAAATGAGATAGAAATAAGTACACAAACTAGTCTTACACTCTTTCTAGATGTTATTTAGTAATTCTATTTTGTCAACTCAGGTTTATGTTTTTATTCAAACTAACAAGACTGACATCAAAATAATAAACTAGAAAACAGGCTGTTAACTGTCTTTCAAAATAAACCCAATCCAAAAACCAACCAAAATGACCCACCTCAATTGTGATGTCATAGCCTATTTTGGCTGCTAAGTTACTCAACCATTTTACACTACCTGAAATATTTTTACTAGTATTTTATATTTCCACTTGCTCCACTATTCCATTTGTCTTATTTATTCTCATTAGTTGCATAGTAAAGGACATTATTTGCAGTTATTATAGATATTTGGACTAAGCCCCCCCATGATAACTCACTAAGACATTTTTTTATAGAGACATGACAGTTCTTTGACAAAAGGACATTCTTGTGTTATGTGACACTACACACAGAGGGTTTTTTTCGACCCTACATCTGGGTTTGTCTAGAGTTCTTTCGTGGCTTAATGACATACCTCCTACACTTGAACAGAAAAGCAAGATTCCAAATTAATATAGAGGAAGTGTTTAGTGTATGTTTCTCAGTTACAGCAGACTACACCACTGGATTGGAGGACAGTAATACTAAATGGTCAGGTAGTTGGACTAGATGATCATTGTAGGCTCTTTCCAAGTGAAATTTCTAGTCTAGTCTAGTCTAATCTACTCTAGCCTAGTCTATGCTATGCTGTGTTATGCTATGCTATTCTAAGTCAGTATAGGTGTAAACCAAGGGTGGAAAATCATTCAGTGCACTTGTCAAATACAAAAGTCTGTAACTAGGAACAGGACTCTCTAGACAATTCAGAAGTTTAGTAGGGGATGGCTTTCCAGAGCTTGACGTTTTGAGCAAGAGTGGCTTTTCGAATTTCCCCAAGGCTTCAATAGAAAATGCCCCGTAACATGACAATTTAGCATCATTTTAGGAAAAACAAAAATGTTTGGGAATATTTTGTAATCCAATTTATAATTTTTTTCATAATTCTAGTTACATTGAAGCAGAGAGTAAGAGTGAAGAGATAAAAAAATAATTGGGTTCTTTTAATGTGTGCTTTTACATTCAAAATTAATTTTGCTTTGACTATAGTGAAAGTGTTCCCTAGTGGTGTAAAGAAATGAATCACAGTGCAACTGTGCTTTTGTGAAGGAAGTTTTGCTTTTGTGATTGAAAATCTAAGTAAAATCTAAAGCTTAAGATGTTGGTAAAAAAAATGAAGGTGACGATGTAGGAAGAGGAAAAAATGCTCTGCTGAGATAATTGGGATCATAAGAACCTTGCAAAAGTCAGTGAACTATCTGTGCATTTACTGTGCTGTTCCTGGGATTTGGAAACAATGGATGTAAGGATAGCAATGAAGTTACAAATGAAAGTGCTACTAAGAAAGCTACTGAAATAAACTGCAAGCAACTTAACAGTTCATGGATTTTGCAATTCAATACATCCTAAGGGAATAGTTTTAAAAGTGAACATTGAAAGTTTAACATCAGGCAGTGTGGAAATAAGCATTTCACAATTTCTAACACTTGATTTAGGCTGCCTTGTATTAAGGATTTATATTTTCTTGTTAAGATTGCATTATATCTGGCAGTAATAATAGCAATAAAAATACTGAAACCTATAAAACAGTTTCTCCTGGAAAAGGAGTTGATATTAATGAATGATTCAGCACTTGGAAAACAATATGTTTGTCAGTGTCAACAATAGACTGACAGCAGAATGAGTAAGCAGAAAATTTCACTAGAATAAAGCAGTGGCAAGATTTCCTAAGTAAACCTGGTAAATTTTTCATGGAACAATCTCATGCAGAGAGATTTTTCACAGACATACTATAACTTTGGTTCTATCTCTATGAAAGTTTGTATTTGAAATCAGTATGAGTATTGTTGTTTTGCTATTATGACATAAACACATTTTACTTCTTTATTTTAAGGTGGATTTGGTAACTATTTACTATTAGCTCATACCTTCATTTGCACACGTGCATTTCCACTGGTTTCTAGTGATATTACTGAGACTTGCAAAGGGTCAAGGATCAACTCACAGCCTAAATTTTTGTCTCCCTTAAATTTCTGAATGGAGGAAAAAAATACAGAGATACATAATGAGTTTGTAAAAGCAGTATCACCAGTGATATTTTATGTTATTCTGCAGCATAAAGGCTTATTCTACATCTTTCAGATCAATTTTTTGGTGGGGGGTTTTGTGGCTCTTTTTTTCACAGAATCACAAAATATGACAAGTGGGAAGGGACCCACAAGGATCATTGAGGCCAACTCTTCACCTTGAACAGTACATCCTATGAGAGACTGAAATGGTTTATGGCTTAAATATTATCAAAATCACTGAAAGATTTTTGTCTGCTGTAGCAAATTGTGCAAAGAAGCAACTGCTAACCAAAGCCCACTCCTCCCCAAATATGCCTACTAATTTGGACTGTGATGAACTTGACATAAGATAAAAGTGGTACTATTGTCCAATTATCCCAGTAGAAGGTATCCACAAGTGTGGATATCGACAAGACTGGAATGCCAGTGGCTCAGACAGTCATGGTGCAAGCTGATAATGTGCAAAGTAGCTGCCCAGGTGCAGAGAAAAATCCTGGGAAGTGGGCTAGTGTTTCTTTGTCCTTACATAAATGACTCCCCTCCCCTCCAGGAGGGGATAACACCCTTCCCCTCCAGGGAGTACCAGGACATTCATATGTAGCTTGAAGATATTAATCTCTGCTGATGGGCCATAATGGGCTGTAACTGACTCAACTGCTCTGATATAACAGTCGGCTGTAACATCTTAGAAAGTGCCAAAACCTCCTGAAATATTCTGTGACCTAGTATTATATCATCCAATGTAAAACTCCCCTCAGGAGAGGTACTACTGGAAACACTGGAGTGTTTCCACCCCAGCCCCTCACCACTCTGGGCTTCCCTCGAAGGATCCAGATTACAACAGACGCTTCAACAAGACTGGGACTCTCAACACTAAGAAGACCAGAAGAAGAGGATCAACAGGACACTGTAGGAATCCACATTTTTTCTACTTAGTCTGTCTCTCTGTTACTTTCCCTCCTCTCACCCCTTTTTTCCTATTTTTTCTGTCTCTGTCTGCGTCACATTTATTGCTAAGTAAAAATCCGTACTATTACCCTTGACATATGGTCTTATTTCATCTTAATTCAGGCAGAAGCATGTCTCTAATACTTTTAATAACTGGATCTTAATACATTCCCAAGAGTCACACCAAATGCTGTATAGCGTTATCCAAACGATTCTTGAACTCTGTTAGGGTTGATACTGTGACCACTTCCCTGGGAAGGCTTTTCCAGTGCCCAACCACCCTCTGAGTGAAAAAACTTTTTCTGATAATTGTCCTAAACCTCCCCTGACACAACTTTAAGCCATTCTCTTGGGTCCTGTCGTTTGTCACTAGATAGAAGAGATTAGTCTCTGCCCCTTCACTGCCTTTCACAAGAAAATTGTAGACTGTGATGAGGTCTCCCCTCAGTCTCTTCTTCTCCAGGTCTCCCCTCAGTCTCTTCTTCTCCAGATCAAGTGGCCTCAGCTGCTCCCCGCACAGCTTTGCTTTAAGGCCCTTCACCATCTTCACTGCCCTCCTTTGGACACTCTCTAATAGCTTAATATTTTTTATATTGGAACACCCAAAACTGCACACAATATTCAAGGTGAGGCCGCACTGGGGCAGAGCAGAGTGGGACTTGACTTCCTTGACTGGTTGGTGGTACTTTGCCTAATGACCCCCAGGAAATGATTGGCTTTCCTGGCCAGGGCATTGCTGACTCATATTCAACTTTACGTCAACCAGGATCCTGATGTCACTTTCTGCAGTGCTCCAGCCACTTTTGCCTTTGCTGTATGTACATCTCTTGCCCCATCCCAGGTACAGAATCCAGCACTTTTCTTTGAACTTCAAGGGCCTCCCTGCCTTCAAGGGAGTCAACAGCTCCTCACAGCATTGTATCGTCTGCAGACTTGCTTAACTTCCGTTCCACTGCTATGTCTAAGTCATTTATGAAGATGTTGAAGAGCACAGAGCCCAAGATGGAGCCCCGTGGAATTCCACTAGTGACAGGTCTCCAGTCTGATGTTACCCCATTCACTATCACCCTCTGTGCTCGACCTGTGAGCCAACTGCTCACCCACTGCATGATGTGTGCTGGACATTTTGTCCAGAAGGATTCTGTGAGAGACAGTATTGAAAGCTTTACTGAAATCCAAAAAGATTACATCCACTGGCTTCCCTTGATAACTAGGTGGGTTACATTGTCATAAAAGAAGACCAGATTTGATAAGCAGGACTTCATCCTCATGAAGCCATGCTGGCTGTGACCAGGGACCGCATTGGCCTCCAGATGTTTTTCAATACCTCCCAGAATAATCTTCTCCATAGCTTTACCAAGCATTGAAGTGAGACTGACAGATCTATAGTTTCCAGGGCCATCCTTCTTGCCCTCCTGGAAAAACAGGACAATGTTCCCCAGCTTCCAGTCAGCTGGGAACTCTCCAGATTGCCAAGACTACCCAAAAATCATTGAGACAGGTTTTGTAATGCCATCAGACGGTTCTTGGAGGATTCTGGGATGAATCCCATCAGGCTCCATAGATTTGTATGGATCCGGCTGGAGCAGCAGATCCTGCACAAGTTCAGGGTCAACTGGGAGTTAATCATTCTGACAGTCATGGTCCTCCAGGTCAGGGCACTGAGACCCCCTTTGTCTGTCATCCGTGTTGAAAACAGACGCACAGAACGTGTTAAACACCTCTGCCTTGTCTCTCTCCCTGTTTGTGAGGTGACCATCCTCATCCTGTAATGGACCAATGATATTTCTAAACTGCCTGTTGTTATTAATGTATTTGAAAAAACTGTTTTTATTGTCCCCCACACTTCTGGCCAACTTCAACTCCAATTGGGCTTTGGCCACACGAATATTCTCCCTGCAGTGGCAAGCATCATCTCTATATTCTTCTCATGTCACTTGACCTTGCTTCCTCTGGGTATACACCTTCCTTTTCTGCCTTATATCCAAGAAAAGATTCCTGTTCAGCCAAGCTGGCCTCCTACCTTGCCTGCTTGACTTCCAACATTTGAGAGATAAATTTCTCCAATCTTAAGATTTCTTACTATCCCAGTAATTTTAATAATTTTGGTGATGTTTTTAATGTTTTCTCTATTTTTTCTCCCCCCACTACATCTTACACTATTGTATGTAGAATTATGTTGAAGGTAAATGCAAACTACCAAGTATTATGTAGAAAGCTTCAGGTTCTAGAAAGTCTTATGTTAATGTATGGGTTTGAACAGTGACTAGTTTTGAGAATAGCTATGCCTGTCAAGACAGCTATGTTTATTCTATTTTTTTATGTTAATATATTTGAATAAAATAGTTGTCCATCACATAAAGTATAGACTCAGGAACACAGATTCTCAAAGACTACCAATGGGTAATAGGCATATTTGTAAATGTATTACAAAAATAGAAAAGCAGGAACCAACCTATCTTTATTTTTTTTTCCAAGATTTGATTTTCATGGGATTTTTTTTCTTCTGTTTTCTTTGTGCACATTTTCTGAATGATAGAAATCTAGCTATTTTAATAAACCGAAACAATGATGATTAATATTTCCTAGATTTGGAGAGAGATAAAATGCCCATACATGAGTCTAGCTAACTCTTTTGTACCACACGACAGATGCTTAATCAAGCTGAATTACTATAACAGTCATTGCAGTCCTACTTTAGTACAACTTTGCTCTAATCCCAGAGTCTTGACGAGTTTGAAGATCAACCCAAGGGGAGATTTTTTCTATTCTTGAAGAATTTCTTGCAGATGGTTTATAATATTCTAAAGATCCCTTTGGTATGTGAACTTGGCACAACTCAGAAATTGCCATCAGTTTTAAAGTTTACCTTTAGAAATAGTTCACAAAATCCCTTCTCCCTGTAAATGTAGTGACTTTATTAAAGTAAGAGATTTGTAGAATTTTTTTGTAATTCTGCACTTTCAAATTCAGGTTTCAAAACCATATAAACACTGGGTCCAGTGCTTTAGTTTGTTCATGTAGATTAGTCAGCAAATTCTTCCACCAAGAAAATAGCACCATGTAGCCAGAATATCAAAGTTTTTGTAACTCGCAGGAAATAATGCTTTCTGTCTTCTTGGGAAAAAAAAAAAAAAAGCAACCCACAGCTACTGTAATTCTGCCCATTAACTTGAGCCACTGTTGTACTCTACTGGGACAACCGATGAGGGAGATAATTTGTCAGGAAATAGTCCTCGAAACATGAAGTAATCATAGCAGCAGGAATTAAAAACCAAATAAACAAACCAAACCAAAACAAAAAAAACCACAAAAAACCAACCAACCAAACAAAAAAAAACCATCTTCATCTGTGTTAGTACTGTGGAAGTACTTATATTTTCTATTGTGTATAGAAGTTCTTGTAGTTGCTTGGTAGTCAAAGGATACCTTGCCTTTCGTTGTCTCGGTTTATTTTTTGATTACTTCCTTGGTAATTGCTCAGGTTTTACCATCCGTCTTAAACTTCATCATGTTGTGTGTACAAATTAATGTTTTATTTATTGTAACTCGATAATTTTTTTTAATGTGTGAATAGTTAAATAAAGTTACTGTAGTACCTTACCTTGGGAGCTGTCACTGAACTAGAATTTTTGTAGGACTTTTATTAAATTTACTATCACTAAGGTTTTTTTGCTGCAGTTATACAATAGTCTCCTACTGAGATATTTTTTCTGTGCTTGTTCCTCTCTGGATTTAGTTTTCAGTAACCAGAGCTGTACATTAAAGGTCATTTCTGCTGAATACCAGGAACCAATACAGGCATGTGTACATAAGAACCTGCAAAGAAAAAGCCACATAAAAATAGACATTTTTTATCCTGAGCAATGATATGTCAGGAAATTAATTTTAAAATCCAGAACAATTCTGTTCCCTTCACCAGGTATTCCCCCATTCTATTTTACTAGTCTTAACAGTCAAGTTAAAAGGATATGGGGAGATTTTTCAAATAATGACAGAACCTGAGGGAACGGCCTGAAGTTGTGTCAGAGGAGGTTTAGATTGGCTATTAGAAAAAAGGTTCTTCATCCGGAGGATGTTTGGACACTCGAACAGGCTTCCCAGAGAAGTGGTCACAGCACCAAGCCTGACAGCAGTCATGAAGTGTTTGGACCATATTCTCAGGCACGTGGTGTGACTCTTGGGGATGCTCCTGTGCAGGGGCAGGAGTTGGACTCGATGATCATTGTGGGTCCCTTGCAACTCAGCATATTCTGTGATTCTGTGATTCTATGAAATCAGCAAGATAATAGGGCATAATTCTCTATTTACTTTTGTTTTGTGTTGGTCTATCTCCTTTTACTAATGATTATAATGTAAACATTGCATAGCTAAGTGGCAATTTGAGTTCCATAAGTACTAAAGCTGTATTTTATCAAAATATTTTGATGAGTCTACTTTTACCACATTAAGTAAATTCATTTTCCAAGGGAACAAAACAGCTGTCTCACAGCTCTCAGGAATACTAGATGTCAGGTTGACCCTACACATGAAGACGCCATCTTTGTTTAAAGCTTCCCTCTTCAGTCAATGCCAAGTTGACAAACAGCAGTAGATTTAGAATCTGGCCAAGAAACTAGCAATAATTCAAAAGGCATTTGAATTAAATCACTAGATTTAGGACTTCAGCGAGGTTACAAGCCTCAGGAGGGACTCATTAAAGACAGTGGTGAATTGAAAACTGAAAAATATACAGGCCCAAAAAAAAAAAAAAAAAATTCTGCTATCTGAAAAAAACAAAACTCTCATAGTTAGTACATTATTTATACTTATATCTTCTCTTAGATCAAAGAGAGGTTTTTTTAAATTCTGTTGTCCAGTAAAATATGAGTAGATAAATAATATTATTCAGATATTTGTAGTGCTTTCACCATTGTGCTTTTATGTACAAAGTTAGGATGGCATGCTACGCTTCAAAAATATAGGCCATCTTTGTTCAGCAACAAAGTAACACAGCAGAGGAGCAAGGGAATAATGTCAACAAACAGATATTTTTGACCAAATAGATCATTAATACTTTTTGTTTCTCTATCCTGTTTGCTAGCAAGGTTGAGATCTGGACATAAATAGACCAGAATGGAAATCCAGCAAGGTTGAGATCTGGACATAAATAGACCAGAATGGAAATCCAGCATGGCATGCAGCAGCAAATTAGAATATTTCTTCATAATTATTCATAATAGAGTATATAAAGTACTTCCAGTTAAGGATTTACAGATTATGCCTGTATCTTAATCCATGGCAGTCAGCATGAAGCAGAGATCACCATGGGTATATAGGGATTTCATTTTTGTTCCTACCTAAGAGGAAATGTAAAGACTGTCTTCAGTCTCTTACCTTGTACTGTGCTTAATAACATTTTCTTTCTGGTAAAGGTTAGATGAAATAATTGAAGACCTAGAGCAATTTTATTGAGGATAAAATGACATGTTTTGAACAGGCCAAAAGAAACAAAATTTTATTTCAAATTAAACTACAATCCTATACTTTCTAAGCACCATTTCTGAAAGTATCTTGAGGAATTTGCATCTATGTTTATGTAAAACACTACCTTTTTCTCTGCTATCTCTGCACAGATGTGTGACACACAGAGATGTCTTAACATGTTTCATCGTACTACTGGAAATTATTTGATCTAATCTGAAAAAGTGTAAAGAACCTAATAGATCATTAAATTTAAGGTGATAAATAGAGTATTATGCATTAACTTGGCTCTTTTCACAACAGGAAAGCTAACAGACATTTTCTAATACCTACAGACTCTAGTTCTGTTCAAAGTTAAGTTATGTAGAAAAAAAATTTCATCAGTTAGAATAAACTCCTTATGAAGACGTAACATTGCTTTCCATTGGCATCAATATTTGAAAAAGATTTTGAATGAGTTTGAGAAGTAGTATCTTTTCTTTTGCACTTACAAAGGCATCTCTGATGACTTGGCTCAGCTATCTTCTTTTGGGAGCTCACTCTGTTTGGTTAGGTTAGCCCAGGTATGGCCTCCAGTAAATTTCTTAATCTTGTGTTGATGTAAGTTCCACTTCCAGAAGGTTGACCAAGGAGATCTTTTGAACCTCCTTTTGCCCCAAAATTTACAGCAACTTTGAAAAACTATACTCAGTATTCAGAAATTATTAAATTTTATTTTGTCTCAGAGTTCTTAGTCATCTCAATAACATAACTCACAGGTAGTGAAGATGCCCATCAGCCTTTGTGACCTCTTAATTAGCCTGCAGGAAAAGTACTGAAAAGTACTAAATATCAGTTATAGGAGGATACAATTCCTGCAGTACCGACTTACCAAGTAAAACTTATTTCTGCATGACTAAATACCACTTAATAAGAGAGGAGATATTAAAATGATGCACTGTGTAACAGTTCTATGATAAAGTCTGGTTATTACATGTTTGCAGGAATTACTATTAAATCTTAAATCTTTTATTTTGAATATGTGACAAGGTCAATGACAAGGAAAATAAAGATGAAGTATTCAATTGAGAAATAAGACAAGATCTAAATGCAAAGTTAGACCCACAAACAAGTAAAACATCCATGGGGAAGCCTAAATTCCCAAGGAATCTAAAAATACTGCCATGAACACTGACTTTACAGCCAGTGGGAGCATACAGAATTTCTCAACTCTCAAAAATACCAAGCAATTCAATGCTGAAAAGCATTGTACATACCAGCACTATTCACAGACAAAACTGTTCATTTTCCTAACTCATGTGTAGGATTGGAGCCTATATATGTGCTCTGAACAACTTTACAATTTCTAGTGTGAGAATTCAGGATTTGCCTCTCCAGCTAAGCACTCTAAACTCTAGGCTATAGAAACATCTGATTCTGTATGAGTAGATAAGCATTTTATGTTGTAAGTTTTACCAAAGGGAGTAAAGAACATGACTATTTTTCCTTTCTAAATTTGCGCATAAGAAAATTGGATGTCAAAATTGGCCTTGATAACGTCCGTTTGACTCAATGAGATTACTTTGATTTAAATTAATTTTTGCTTACAAAGCTGGAAGAAGCTTATATCCCCTCATAACCTACATTTCCATTGAACAGTTAAATTGACCTTCAAATTTAAGCCTCTTTTTAAACCTGAAATGCTCATAAATGCCTGGTATGCACTGACATCTCATTACAGTGGTTTTTGCTACAGAAATAAAACAAATGTCCTTCTGGGACAGAAGGACCTCCTGAAACAGCAACGTTTGTACCTCGCATCGTGACCTCCTCCATCAAGAGGAAAAGAAGGGTAATTGTAATAGGAGACTCCCTTATAATGGAAAGGGAGGGCCTGATATAGCAGATCCAACACATAGGAAAGTCTGCTGTCTCCCAGGGGCTCAGGTAAGGGACATTACTGGAAAACTCTCCAGTCTTGTAAGGCCCTCTGATTAGTATCAGTTATTGGTTGTTCAAGCTGGCAGTGACAAAGAGAAGTCCAAGGGCAATCAAAAGAGACTTCAGGGCCTTGGAATGATTGGTTGAAGGATCAGGAGCATAGGTTCTGATATCCTCAACCCTTCCAGCAACAGGGAATAATACTGATAGGAATAGGCAGATCCATCAGGTCAATGCGTGACTCTAAAGTCGGCATAAGTGGAAAAATGTTGGGTGTTTTGACCAAGGAATGATCTACTCAACACCTGGTCTACTGATACCTGCTGAGGATGTGCCTATCTCAGAGGGGAAAAAGAGTTCTAGTGCAGGAGCTAGCGGGGCTCGTTGATAGAGGTTTAAACTAGCTTGAAAAAGGGAAAGGGAAAATACCAGAGTTGCCAGTGATGAACAATGGCATGTGCCAAAACTTGAGCACTAATGGGATCCCTCAATCTGCTTCGTGATGTGTTGTACCACACCTAAAACATTTCTACACTAATGCATTCAGCATGAGGAACAAACAAAACAAGGTTGCAGCTTTGGCCCAGTCCCAGAGATTTGATATCATTGATATCAGTGAAGTCTGGTGGGATAAGTCCGATAACTGGAGTGCCCTGTTGGACGGTTACAGTGTCCTTAGAAAGGATAGGCAGGGCAGAAGAGGCAGGAGAGTGGCATTGGATGTAATGGAAGCGATAGAATGTACGGAGCTCACAGCTGGCAATGGCAGAGCTGAGAGCCTCTGAGTAAGAATCAAGGGGAAAACAAAAAATGTGGATGTTGTTGTAGGAGTCTACTATAGACCTCATCTCCAGGATGAGGATGCCAACAAATAATCCTTTGGGGAACTAAGGGACATTTCCAAGTCAACTGCCCTTGTCCTTATGGGTGACTTCAACTTGCCAGAAATCAACTGGGGGTATCACACAGCTCATACAAAGTGGTCCAAAAGATTCTTTAAAAACCTAGATTATAACTTTACAGAACAGATCTGATGAGCACTAGAAGTTGTGCCCTTTTCTGCTCTGCTTCTAAGCATAGTGATGTCATTCTCACCACAGCCATGTTCTAAAAGGACTATATGTTTTTTTGTTGATTATTTTTTCTAGCCTTATATAAAAGTATCTCTGCAATCTGAAAAATAATATCTTCAGCAGCTGTTCATGGTTTGTTTATAATTTTTTATACTTTTTTTTTAATTTCTCTTCAGGGACTCTGGCCACCAGTGCTTTCTGCACCACAGGGTACATTATAAACAAAAGCTCCCCACAATGAGAATTAAACTACTGAAATTAGAACTAAAAGAATCTCTTCAAGAAGAATTTCAGCTTGCCTCATACTTTATGAAGTATTCTAGTGGAAATATTGGTATATGCACAGAAGCTGAGTGTGCAGGTTTTATATAAATAGAAGCACATGAATTTTGAAGTGGTTGGAAACGGAGAAAATAGAGAAGATAAGCAATGCAGCTTGTAACAAGTCTACATAATTTGGCAGCTTAGTTTGCGTGTTTATAACTGAAATGTTATTTGCTATTGTCAATTATTAATTAGCAGAATGTATTCATTCTATGTAGGATGTGTGCCTAAACACTTTTTTGGAAACAGTTATTTTAAAATCATTGTATGTTAGGAAAAAAACATTGTTTCCACATTGATTTGCTTCCTCTGTCTATAAACTTAAACCATCATTCTGTTGTGAACATATGATTCATGAGTGACATTAGGAACAGCTTAGTAAATTATGAGTTCTCAACCCAATGTTATAATTATTTTTTGTTATTTTTTTATGTGCAGACAGACATTGATCAGTATAATAAACAAATGACATCATCATCATGGCTAGGTTTCACAAACAAAGATTTGGGAAGGGCTCAACCCACGTTTGTTGCAAGTGCGTTGGTGGCTGAAAAGGTCAATACGCCTATCTCGTATAAGAAACAAATGACCGCACTGGAAAATGAAGTAATCTTCGATAGAATATACAATTACCTATGACTTCTCACCTGAAAAACTGGAATAACAGCAGATCCCTACCTTTTTCAAGTATGGAAAAAGAATGCACTTGTAAAAATATGATTTGGAGAAAAATCGATATATATTGTAATTGACAATGTAGAATCTTTATTTTGTTGCAAGACACTTCTGCTATGAATGATGTCAGAGATTAGAAAAAGAACAATTAATCTGAATTAACACTTAATTGGCACTGAGAGTTATTTCATGGCATGTGGATGACAGGGAGGTGATTACAGATAGCCAACACAGCTTCAAAACCAGCAAATTACGCCTGGCTAATCTACATGAAGTAACTGCACTGGTGGGTAAGGGAATAGCAGCTGATATTATCTACCTTGGCTTTTGTAAGGACTTTGGCATGATTCCACACAACATCCTTGACTTTAAATTGGAGAGATGTGGGTTTGATGGGTGCATTTTTTGATGGGTAAGCACTTGGCTGAGAGTTTCAGTTAAGGTCTCAGTGCCCAAATGGAGATCAGTAACAAATGGTATGGGGGATCTGTATGGGAAATGGTGCTGTCAATATTTTTATTAATGATGTAAACAGGGAGATGGAGTAAAGTCTCAGCAAGTTTGGAGGTGACACCAAGCTGAGTGATGCAGTTGATATGCTAGAGGAAAGGTATGTCATCCAGAGGGATCTTGACATACTGGAGAAGTAGAGCAAAGTGAACTTCATGAAGTACAATGAAAAGTGCGAGCTCCTCCAACTGGGTCATGGCAATCCCCAGTAGCAGCACAAACTGGGGGATGAACTGAGAGCAGCCCTGTAGAGAAGGTCTTGGGGATATTGGTAGATGAAAAATTAGACATGTAGTCCAGAAAGCCAAATATATCCTATGCTTCAACAGAAGAAGTGTGATCAGCAGGTCAGGAGAGCTGATTCTTGCCCTCTACTCTGCCCTCATGAGACTCCACCTGGAGTACAGTATCCATTCCTAGGGCCCTCAACACAAAGGACAGGAACTGCTGGAGGGCCAGATGAGGGCCATGAAGAGATCAATAGGCTGAAGCATCTTTCCTATGAAGACAGGCTGAGAGATCTGTGGTTGTTCAGCCTGGAGAAGAGGCTCCAGGGACAGCTTAGAGCAGCCTTCCAGTACCTAATGGGGGCCTACAAGAGAGCTGAGAGGACAAGGAGGAATGGATTTAAACTGCAAGATGGTAGATTGAGACTAGATATAAGGAAGAAATTCCTTACTCAGAGAGTGTGAGGAACTTGAAAGGTTGCCCTGAGGAACTGTGGATGCCCCATCCCTAGAAATGTTGAAGTTCAGATTGGATAAGGTTTTGAGCAATCTATGTAGTGGAAGGTACCCCTGTCAAATATAGGGGTATTGAAACTAAATGATCCATAAAAGTCCCTTCCGACCCAAATCATTCTACAAATCTATGATTTTATGAATTCACCAGTATTATGGGATCTGTTCTAGCTTTATGAATAGAGTAAGTGGAGGTATATGTTAATAACCGAAAAGCCAATGTCTTAATTACTTCACTGTCAAACTGAACAGGTGAATTAAAGGTCAGTTTACTGATAAGAGTCTGCATAGCACTATAAGGAATTTTACTGTAACATCTGTGCTTATGAACTAGGGTTTTCTCCTCTCCCCCCAACCCACCAGCTTAGAAGAGAAAGAACCAAAAATTTTCATTTTACAGAGAAGAATCAGTAGTTAAATTCAGCAGGCAAGCCTTTCCTTTTACTCTGCTATTCATGAATAAAAGCAGAAAGAATTTAATATGTCAAAAATAATGGAAACCTTCCCTAGGGATATTTTCCATCTTGGCCTTTGCCATCATGCATTCTAAGGCTCACATTACTTTTGACATTGTAGGTTGTTGTTGCTAAGGTGGAAATCTAAGTAATTTAAAAAATAATATCCACATTCTTTCCTTGGAGGTCATTAATGTTTTTCACTACTGTGCTTTTTTATCTCTTTTTATACTAATGAGGCCATTTCCTTTCTTTTTAATTTTACTGTAAAATGTATAACACTGCTGTATTAGGCTGATTTCTTCCCATGTCAAGTCTAATACTATGCAATAGATTGTTAATACCACTGGTTGCATTAAAAATACATAAGTAAATAAATAAAGAAATGAAAGGTGAAGGAAAAAAAAATAAGAAAAAACAATTTTCTCATTTATGTCATGAATGCGTAAATTCACTGGCAGAGAAGTGACAATGTTGCTGACAATGACTTTGGCAAAGACAATTCTCTTTAGCTTAGTGTTTGAGAAGATGATATTTGATTTGCAGTTATGAATTTAAAGACAATAGATGAGCACACAAAAAAAAGTAGAAGACACTACCATGGATCAGCAGCTGGAAGAAATGGAAAAGCACAAAGCTTTGCACAAAATAAAGGTATATTTTTGTATCTAAGCTTTCGTTTCCAAAATCTAGTTGATTTAAATTAGTTTGAAGGGCAATTTTCTTTATCATGCTTACAGATGAGCACGAGTTTTTGTGTTTCCATTTCATTTTTCATAGTAAATTAAGAAACAGGATTACAGTGTTTACTCATCTTTCTAGATTTATCTTGGGTACAAGCTACTGTATCACATTTAGAAACAGATCTAAATGGTGGATTCCTCAATATTATTAAGTCGTGTTTTTAAAAGTTACTTATGTTTGGGAGATTTTAAAGACCATATTCTTCAAGCCTCAAAGCATAGACTAGCAGAAGATCTGATGAGTCATCTGAAAATCTAACTATATAAGAATTACATTACTGGCTCTGTTCCAACAATTCAATATCTTAAACAGCATTTATTCCCTCCCCCAGGGTTATTTTATATATTACAAGGCTTTCTTTGAATGTTCAGTGACTAGTTTTGACCAGTCTAGCTGAAAGAACAAAGCTATATATAAATTGTGCATGCACAAAGAGATTCTGTCCTCCTTCATAAATGTACACTTGACAAAATATAAAATAAAAATGACTGTGAAGATGCTTCCTTGGCAGCTGAAGCTCTAAAACACAAGTTTTATTCACATGTACACATACACAGCCTACTTGGAAATTATTTGGGCTGTAGTAGTTGAGAGCTGAGAAAAAACACAGCTTGTTACATGAGGGTTCATAGAGAAATGCAGAAGAGCTGTGGTCTGAGGATTTGTAGCAATGACATAATTTCTGGTATATAGCAGATCTCACCTATTCTCTTTCTTGTTAGCTGTAAAACAAACAGGACATTGATAAGAAAATTTGTTTTGCTCACATTTACCACTTTACTAGAGTTTATTAATTTCCTAATTTATGAACATAAAGAAAAACAAATCAAATACGAATTCTGGAATTCATAATATCCTTTTAGTTCATTACACTTGAAAGGGGATTATTAACTCACAATTCTGGTTGGAGAGCTATATCCTTAATGCTACCACTCTCCTAACAGTCAGTAAGAAAACTGTGCACATAATGCAAACTTGGTGAGGTTTATGTCTTTTCTTATATAACATCTGGGTTAGAAAAAGACAAGCTAGACTAAGAGATCATGTTCTGTCCAGTGCTACTTGTTACATTTTAAAGGCTTGATTTGATTGAAAGCAACCTCCTCTAGTAAATCTAATATCATCAGTTAGAATCTGAGAGCCAAATTCTTGTATCTTTATGCATGCAGTATAACCCAATGACTAATCTCTGACTTCAAAGGAGTAATTCAGAAGCAATACATTTACAATTGGTGGTTTTTGCAAGCAAGAATACCCAAATTAATCCTACATTAAGAGAAAATAATTATCTAAGGAATAGAAAATCCACCTCCTCCATTCTTTTTTATGTAAAAATGCATCAAAAATAATTCATGTACTGTCTTAAGTTATACAATGTACCCTGTGAAAGGATTGAATAGAGATCTGGAAGTACAAGCAGAACAAACCCTTATTTAAACTTAAATTGTCTGAAAGTAGAATTATTGCAAGTGTGGGATATATCCCGAATTTTTAATTTTCTGAAATACCAGATATTGGTATTTCAGATATACCAGATATTCCTTGGAGACAGTCAAAAGTGCTTTTTAAAATAGACCTGAAAGAAAACAACCAGAATTTAATGTTCATATCAAGCCATTTGTTTCTATTATCTCAGTTATTTTGACCAAATCATTTGGAAAATACAAGTGTGTTTTGGCTCAACCCCATGATATGAGTAAAACCCATAAACGATTAGTTCATTCCATGTTATACTGGAAGGAAGATGAAATACTGTAATAGGCTGCAATTGCCTTAAAATACATTGAAATAATGGGAAAATTTATGAAAAACAAAACCAATCAAAACTAAACCAGTAAAGTAATAATGACCTAAGATAGAATTTTGACAAGGGAAAGAGAAAGAAGAGAAGCACAAAATCACCTTTTTAATGAAGGTAAGTTTAATATTGACTTATTAATAGATTGGAAATGGCTGAGATTAACATTCAAAGTTAGGAAAACTTACTGTCTCTTATCAGAGACTGTTGCTATAGCCTAAAGCAAAAATCATAAAGGATATATATCCCAAACTCCTAAATTCTAGGAGTTTGTTCCACAGAATGGAAGTCAACTCTCTGACTAATGTTTAGGTTTAAATATTCCAGGTGAACTGTTAAAAGCCTTAAAACTGGATCCAAAATTATCTCACTAAGTAACAAGACACTTAGATCTTGCACTGCTGAGGCAAATTAATTTCATCTAATATCAAGGTATATCAAACACAAAGTTTTTTTCCAAGAGGCATAGTAGAGAAATAAGCACCACTAAGAAGGTTTTAATCCCACATGTTTAAGAGACATATCTAAAAATAAGAAATGAGATGTTATGGGAGTCCTGCTCTTTCTCTACTGACCAATGAAGTGATTGAAGTAATTAATCACTAATTCTCAGTGAAGGCTGAGGAGAATCTGAGAGATCTCAGTCCATAGCTGCACATAGCTAACTTGTATGAAAAAACTAACAGAGACAAGCTTTGAATCTTACTATACAGATATTTTACTTGAAGGTACACTTCAGCCTTCTGTTTAACTACAACCTTAACCTTTTTCTTAAAGGAAAAGGACTGATGCTTTTAGCAAATGGCTTCATGTGTCCCATTATCCTTACTGTTGAAAACCTCACCCAGGAAATGTCTGCTGGCATTCAGCTCAGTACCTTGCCACATTCTAGATGCCTGGCTGTAGAATACCCTGATGTTAGAGGAACATACTTTACCCTTCCACATAAAGCTATGTTGCCTCTGTATTCTGTTATGAAAGGTCATCTGCTTAAGTTTATTTGTGCCAGGAAAAAAATGTAGATAAAATAATTTTTTTCTTGTCTTCACACTCATCTCCCTGTCTAATTTACTGTTCTATGTTTTATGCAATAGTTGTCTCATATAAATTTGTGGACAGTCTTATGAAGTTTAGATTTGGTCTCAAAATATATCACGTTATATATTATTCTTACAGTGGTTACTATAGTAGAATTCTCAGAGTACAAGTGGTATAAAATCTTATGTAAACTAAGTTCTTGTCTGAAGTACGAAATCCCTGAGCTTCAAGTTCTTAGAGGTTAGGACACTATTGAGGAAGCATCATATAAGATTGCCTTTGTTTTTTACACTTCCTTAAGTATCAATTAGCAAACGTCAGTCTACTTTCAGAGTCAGGCTACCTGATTAGATATGGTTCTGCTCTTTCCTACTACACTTTATAGTTTAGTAGAAAGAGATAATGAATATAGAATTCATGTACTCCTTACATTAAACCAAAAAGTTGAATTTATTTATTTTCATTGCTACTGCACGACTGCTTCCTTTTCTAACACAAAGTTTTTTCATTCTTTTCTACAGAGTAACACATTTTAACATGAGTGGTGTGAATGGGAAGAAGTTGATTCTGGCTCTGGGTTTTATTTGGCGAAAAAAGCATTGTAAATGTAAAAGTAGAGGTAAAGACAGGACCATAATTTCCCTACCGATAGAGCAAACAATAGCTATACCTGCAGTTCTCAGAAGCCCTATGCTAAGTAAGCATGCTGCAAGAAAGTGTATGAGGTAAAGAATGAAACCCACGAAGAAGTCACAAGGAGAAAATGTCTGAGTCCTGACTGGGTATAAGAACCTTGTTATTGCTAATGGCATAGACATTGGGGTCCAATGAACTATAACTCAAAATGATGTTCAAAACTGACTTATTTTAAGTACTAGCTGAATAACAGATTTTGTTATCTTAAGCATCAAATCAACGTCATTAACTGAACTGAATGTTTCAGTTAAAAATGAACACAGTATTTTTCCTTAGAAACAGGAATCTAACTTCTGCAAAGCAGTATAATACAATATTTAATTATTTAAGCTCATAAATGATGAGGATATTAGGAGAACAGTAGTACAAGGTAAAGCCCAAATAAAAGTGGAGTTAAGAATTACTTCAGTTAGCTGTATACAAACTTGTCAGGCATACCATTCGCATAAGAAATTCATTCTTTAAATCTTTTTTTTCTGATGAATCATACTCTAGACAGAACAAAAGGAGAAGTGATCTGTAAGCAGACAAAACTTTTTAAGAAGTTTTACCAAAAGCAGGGTGTGTAATGCAACTGGGCTCATAAAAAGCAAACTACAGAATCACAAGAGCCTGTGAAGAAGGTGATCTTCAGAAACTAAAACATATAAAATAAAAAAAAAACCCTCCGTGCTCTACATCAGTCTTATATAAAGATTGAAAGAAGCCCCAAAAGAAGTCAGTTTTAAGACAAATCTAGATCAAACTTGAAAAAAAACCCCAACAAACCAACAAAAAAGCAGCAAGTATAGTACAATTACGATAGAACTGGATTTTGTAGCCCAGGAGACCTATGGCTTATGTTTTCCATATAAACTCTGCAAATAAGGTTGTTACAGATAACAAATATGATGATGGATGGGTACAGACATGGAAAATGCCTGCTTCATGATGGTGAGACCTGGTGGGAATCCTATTTTGGTGAACCATGGCTGCACAGCCCCAGTGGCTCTAACACAGACCATCAATAGCAGAGGCTTACCTTCAGACAGGTCAGGAATTTTTCTACCTATTACAGTCACAGAGATGTTAGTCTAATCCTTCATTAATGTTCATTTCAGAATTATTTTTTGTGATCTGGGTTTTACTTTTTTGATGGGAGGGAACTTCTATTTTTTAAAAATGACTCACGCCTCACATCTATCATATTGCTCTTTATTTAGTGAGCCTCAGAAAAGATATGGACATCTTTTTGTGCTAGTTCTAGTTTTGCATAGTGTAAAGCCCCAGACTCACTTGGTGAGTATTTTAAAAGGGGCTTAAGGTACTTCAATTTCCTGGGAAGGTGCAAGGGAGAACCCAACAAAGTTCTCAGGAGTTTGAACAACACACCTTTACTTGCAAAACTTTAGAGCATTTAGTTAGAATAAGGTACTTGACAAATTTTAAAGCAACATTCAATCAAAATAAAGCATTTCATAAAGCATTGACTTAGCAAACTCTAACATACCCAACTTTAAGTTATCCAGATTTTGAGAAGAGAAAGGTAGGAAAAGAGAGAGAAACAAAGAGAGAGAGAGAGAGAGAGAATGAGAGAGAGAGAGAGAGAGAGAAAAGTAAGGGACAGAGAAAAATTAATAGTCACTGCTTGAATCCATCACAACTTCGGCTGCTATAAAATCCAAATGGTGGGTCACGGTCACATGTACCTTTGTGCAACTGCTTTTGTCTGCTCTGGTCTCTAGGGGTCCTCCCCCACAGGTGGGGCCTGTGGTGTGCCAGTAACTAATAGCTATTCTGGGCTGGACTAGAGGCTCCAGAAGCGGAGGGTGTAGAGCAGTGCACCATCCCACCTTGGCAGAACCTGCCGTGCCTGCCACCTGCTCCTTCAGTTGTTTTGAACCAGTATCAATTTCTCTAGTCTCTCACACAAGCTCTTACAATCTTAAAAGGAAACTATTTAGAATAAATTCCTTGAAACACAACAGTCTAATGTGATTCCTTATGTACAATATGTAATGAAATCATACAAAAATCACAAAGATAACTGTCAACTGAAACTCAAAAGGTCTGAATATGTGATCCAACATGGTTAGGAAAAGAGCTAAGACATTCACTGCTAAACTGAAGAACTTCACCAAGGCTCTGAAGCTATCCTTTCTTGCTGCAGTTTCCCAAATACTATTATCTTCCAATATTTTCTGTGACTTCTGAAAGTCATACTACTCTTAGTGCCTTATTTCCTATCCTTTAATACCACTTAATCTTAACAGTTCACAGTATCCTACCGCTCTTTCCTACAAACTCTGAAAAACTTCCTTTAAACTTTACTTTCTTTCTTTCTGAGATGCTCCAGGCAATTTATCATCAAGTGATGAACTCTGTTTGACACTCTGTATTCCAGTACTTGTACATCGTGTTGCAGCCCAGTAACTTCAATGTTTTTTTTTCAAGTAGGTGTCTGTGTCCAATTTAAATTCCACTTCCCGAGGGGCTTTCCCTACTGGAACTGCTATAAGCTTTCACACCTACACAAGTGATATTTTCTCATTTAACCTTGACCCATATCCTATTGCATATAATTAAAGTGAGTGATTCTTATAATATCATCATAAATCTTCTAATAATGTAGTCTGAGATTGTTTATAAGTCCTTAAACTCTGTAAGTTATGATGCAGAACTATTTGATGTGACAGGATATCTAGAAGACTTGCCCTTAATTCCTATGTCCTAGCAGCTAAGAAATTCTGAATAAAATGCTACGAGACTAAAAACACAAAAGGAGTTTGTCACTGACATAACACAATGTAGGAAGGTACTAGTGATCTCTTTTAAGAAATATAATTCACTTAAGCTTTTGAAGTTATTGTAACTTTTCCCAGCATGCCTATCATTCCTCCCTTTGCTTTTCCTTTATCAGCCAGTCTTGTAATGCTTTCTAACTTTTTCTCGTGATTTCCACATCTGAAGGTGAGGATGTCATCTGTAAAGTTGTCTCAGAATTTTTTTTTTGCTATTATCTCACCTTCTGATTTTACTGTAAATATTTCCTGATCTCTTATTAAAAATTGTCACTGATTCACAAAAAAGATTCTTTGTATTATATTCCACTGTTGGTGACAAGCAGAATCTTGTCAGTTGTTATATATCAAAAGCAAACAATAAGTGGTTCTTAGCCTAGCTTGACTCACTTTTTTGACCCTATTAATTATAATTCTTAAATCTAAAATATTTGCTGCAAGTAATTCATGCTTATATGACCCTGAAGTGAGAATCCTATGCTGAGCTTTCTGCTAATACAGAAGTCGGTTGTTGTTACATTTTATTTAATTTATTTATTAAAATTATTTTTCTCTTGCCATTATGAAGTACAATTAAGTGGTTTGGAGATTTGGACCTTGGAACTCAGTAAAATAAATCACTCTGAGTGTCCTGGTGTACATTTCCAAGTGTGTAATCCTGCTGGTAAAGTACTTGAGAGACATTGTTGCCGAACTAGATATGACAAGTAAACTTTTTTTTCCCCATTAGAAGAACCCTTTAGAAAGCCTAATTTCTAAGCTGTTTTGGGATGATATTGATTTTAGAGATATTGATATGTTTCTATATATTCTCTGCCAAAAACTTAATGTAATACTTGAATAGATACAGAATTTAATTATAAAAATCTAAATAAATAAAAGTATATGACCATCTAACTTGTTATAACTTTGTCATATCTGCATAAAAATAATCTTTGAAGACATATAGTCTGACTTTAATAGCTATGAGATTTAACATTCTCTCTTTCTTGATGTTGGTAAGCACTGTTCTTTGCAGGCCTTCTCTTTCATCCCCTCTTCATAAAACTGATTTTTCCCCTTAAAATATTTGAACTCTGTTCTGATCAGTAACCTTAATGACACAGAGATCCTTACAATGAGATTTCTAAAAGTAACAGAACATATTTTGATTAATATTTCTCCTGTTTGTCTAGTCATATGGGAATATATAAAAAGCAAAGCTACTCTCTATACTTTCCCTACATATTAATAAACTAAAAAAAATCCATTTTGTATGAAAAAATTTGCTTTTGAAACAGCTTTATGATATTGTTTGTCCTCACTTTTGAATAAATTTGAATGCTTTTGGAGAAAATAACAATATAATATGAAAGTAATAATAAAATGGCTGCTAATATCGTGACACTCATTCAAGTCTAAAAACAAGAATTCTTTTGAACTAAGAAAGACATAAACATAATAATAAATAAATCCATTCAAGCCTGTAACGGTGGTCACTTCTAGTCCACTTATGTGTTTAATGGCTTTAAAATGCTCAAGCTATGTGAAATTTGTAAAGCTATCATGGAATGCAGTGAATATAATGTGTCTCCATCAAATAAGTACATTTTCTTTTTGAAGAATATATTTATATTCGGTAGACAACAACATTCTGGAGATTTGATGTTTTGCTCACTCCGAGGAAATTTAACATATCTTCTGGAATTTACAACTTAAAGTAGGATGATTTACTGAAGATATTCAGGAAAAATATCTTCCATAATAATTTCTCTGTCAAACCTGTAATATTTGGTGACCTAGAGTATGTCTTTCCAAAGAAATGAATACCGATATAAAGATTTGGAATGATGAACAATCCATTGTTTAAATGCCATAATTTTTAACATTTTTTCCTTACAACAATAATAGAGCCTATAGAAAGCAACTTAGCCTGGAATAACCTTTATCAAGTGAAATGTCAGGTGATTTCATTGAGATCAAAAGAGTGAATGTTAAATACCAAACTTAAATATGATTCACTTTTTGCTGCTCTTTAACAGAACTTAGAATACAATTCAGTTTAACTCCAGTTTGAAATCCCCAGAAATTTCTTTGTCAGAGTTTCACACTCTGTCTAGCTATGTTTTTTTTGTTACTAATGTCAATATTCTGTGGCATTGGAGCACAACTAGACTCATTTTACACAGAATTTAAACTAAATTGAACTGTGATGTCTAAAACTCTTTCAGGTACAGATTCATGAAAGTTTTGGAGTTAAAACTGATACCAATAGTAATTCCATACTTGAAAAGCGAGTTCTCTGAGGTTCAAAGCAGTCTCTTCCCAAAGACTACAAATTTAATGCTCTCCTTTGGTTTATGGAATTTTTTAATGGAGAAGCATTGTTTTTAATATATGTATATATATAACCATCCTTTATTTTACGACACTACCACGCAGTTGCATATTGTTTTGAACTATTTGACTATATATGTGGTATTTCTTCAGTAAAATGATGATCCTTCTGTTTACTCCTGGTGCCCAAACACAGTGAAAACAAAAATTTTCTGTCCCTCAAAAGCCTGCTTCCTTCAATTTGACCAATGATTGATCTACATTAATTATTCTTTTTTTAACTAAATACGAGGTGAAAAGTTCCAGCAGGAAATAGGCAGTAATCCATGCCCCAACAGACGGAAGGTTTTCTGGACTTATACAGTATTATTAAAAAGGTTGGATTTTCCAGTCAGTATTTTATACGAATGTTGGAAATTCATTTTAAGCTAATGATATGCAAAGTGGTCTCGCTAGGAAGTGCAGTTTTCACTCATATAGATTTGCAATTTCATTTACTTGCGCAGACTCACTAATCTGATTGTAATCACATTACTTATCTTTTAATTTTGTGTGTGGCAGCCACACATCAGAAATGACATACGGATGGGACTATCATATATTAAATCAATTTAATCACATTTAAATATTTCATGGTTTGTTCTTCTGTACAAAGCTGGTTATTAAACAGCCAACATAAAAACCCCAATAATAAACTCATAGTTACACACCTATTTCTAAGCAAAGTTGAAATGTTTTAACATTATAATTGAACTTAATATAATTATACCCACGTTTAAGAAGCTGCAGCCAGCTATTTGATTATTTTAAGAGTGATAGAAGAATTACAACATTTATTGAAAAGAATATAATTACCCCCCATTCAAGGGCAAATTACAGTCCTTAATAAATTTATATTTATAATTTAATATTTCATCTTAATAGAGATATTACTACGCTCTCTCAGTCACATATGCACAACAGCTAATTAGACTTCATCTTGACTGGTTACAGGCCAGAAGGACTTGGATTTGGGTCAAGAATCCAGGAAAACTATTTAAATTCCTTGCATGATTTCAGGTGTACCTTAACTTCCTGTAGCATTGTCATCTGTGGTGATGATTCTGAAGACAGGGATTGCTTCCGTGGGCTCCTGCCACTTCATATCATGGGGGTCTTCTTGTGACAGTAAAGCTGATAGTATTTCAGGTGAATCAATCCCTATCTTGGCTGTCAGTCCTTTCTCCATTATCCATCTTTATGACATTTGCTGGGAGCACCTTATTACTGCCAGTAAAATATCTCGTGTCTGGGCCTATGTCTTCAGAATAGTGATACATACTGCTTTAAGAACTTATGTAGCTTAACCATGTACTTAAGAACACTCCATGCAAGAAATACGTTATAAAAAAATACAGAATAAAATAATTGTACCTAAGAAAGAACTTATATATCCTCCTCAAAAATTAATATATACATTCAACATATCATCCATACAGCTTATGTAGATAAGTCACTATTAGCACATTTAAAGCTGAAATACTTTATATGCCTTTATGGTGAACTTGCCACCGGCTGCCGCAAGAGAGGAGCCCTGAAGAAAAGATACAAGGACTCCCTGAAACAACATCTCAGCCTTGGCCATATTGATCACCATAACTGGTCTACTCTGACCTCCAATCGGGAGACCTGGAGACACACCATCTATAACGCTGCTGATGCTTTCGAGAAAGCACGCAGGATCACCCTTGAGGAGAAAAGGCAAAGCAGAAAGAATCGTGCCTTGCAGAATTTACCATATAAGGAGTCTTTCTGTTGTGCCTTTTGCAACCGGACATGCCTATCTCGTATTGGCCTCTTCAGCCACCAACACGCTTGCAACAAACGTGGGTAGAGCCCTTCCCAAATCTTCGTTCGTGAAGCCTAGCCATGACTTTATATGCCATTTTGTACATATATTGATAGGGAATTGCCAAATCTAACAACAGAGTAACATTGCCACTGGGTGCAATCAGTAGCATTCTCAGTAGGTATACACATAAACCTATGTATACGATACATGCTCACTTGTATACATAGCCAGCTCCACTTACCAATACGTGCAGGCAACATGCAGCACTTGCATGAGCACGAACACCACCAACAGCCTCATGCCGTTCCCTTCTCTGGATGATCAGGATAAAGATCTAGTAGTGAGAACAGATAAAAGTATGTAATGTTCACACCTCCAGACACTTGGTCTGCCTGGTTGCTGCCCATGGATCCCAGGCTCCTCACTTGGTAGCATCTGGCCATGCCACCTCCAAGGCCACAATCCCACTCCAGGTGCTGGTATTCAGACCTACACTCACACACATATGAGTATGTAAGCCTTCAAGTAAAAGGTATTACATACACTAGTCCTGGATTCTCCTTCTCTCCCATTGCTCTTCACATAGATATTCACATACACAGAGGTCACACAGTCTTTCTCTGGTCCCACCTACTCACCAACTAGTGTGACTTGATATTAGCTTGTGATCATACACTGACTTATGTACACACGCTCATCATTCTTGCTGGTGACCCAGACACACAGACCCTCAGGCACTCCAGTCACTGGCACTTAGACTTCCCACACACATACATGCACACACAAAAGAGCCCTTCACCCAAGACAATAGTTTGAAATGGAATTTAACCAGAAAACAAGACAGACTGTGGCAATGGAATGTAGGACATGGTCAGGCAAGTACACTGAGCAACATTGTGCACGCAACCATCCTCTCCTGTCCCCTTTACATCTAGGGAACAAGCCTTATAAAGAGCAGCTGAGGTAGCTAGGGTTGGTCAACCTGGAGAAAAGAAACCTCAGGAGAGAACTGATCACCTGTACAGCCACCCGAAAGGAGGTTGTAGTGAGGTGGAGGTCAGTCTTTTTTTTCCTAAATAAAAAATGACAGGACAAGATGAAACAGCATAAAGTTGTGACAGGGAAAGTTCAGGTTGGACATAATGAAAAAGTTCTGCACTGAAAGGGTTATCCAATGTTAGAACAAACTTCCCAGGGAAGTGGTGGAGTTGCTATCCCTGGAGGTGTTTTAAAAGACATATAGATGTTGTGGTTAGGGATATCACTTAGCGGTGGACTTGGGACCGTTAGGTTAATGGCTGGGCTCAATGTTCTTAAGGTCTTTTCCAACCTAAATGATTCTCTAAATCTCTGATTCTAATTTTCCATGCTTGCTACACCGCAAAACACCTCAAACACCCCTTCCTCTCCTTCGGTCCTTCTCTAAACATCTCATTCTCTTGTATAATTCCCAAAGGTCCTTCTCCTGCATCCAATCACAAATCACACACCTCTGTAAGCAGCAACCACCCTTTAGTCCAAAAGGTGAACCAGAAGCAATGGAGAAGCATTAACCTTAGGAAAAAAAGTCAGAATACTACATGCTTTTATCTAAAGGGAGTTTTTGATGAAAAAAGAGAAACCATACTATATTATTTATGAATAATATAAACTAATATAAAGAAACATTCCCGTAGAAAATACAGGTAAATAATGCAGATTCAATCACAGAAATTTAAGGATTTATATACAGAGTAACTTAGAAAGCAACTTTAATTAACCTAGGTCTATATTACACACTAAAGCTAGGATGTTAGATCAGTCAGATTGTAGACAACCATCATGCTACGGTTGGCATGCAGGTGGAAGATCCTTGTTACAGTTATGCCCTCCAGCTGCTCATTATTAGCTTTTTGCCAGCAGAACTGAGAGGGCAGTAACCCCCAGCAGAGTGGTTCCTGTGATTGATCCCTCATGCTCTTCAGGCAAAATCACCCAGGTAAGCACAAGCAATCTAAATGGTTGGCTTGAGGCTCAGGACAGATATCCTCTTTCACATTTAGCTGTGTTCCTGTTCCTTTCTCTGTTGGAGTCTATGCCACTCAGAATGTCCAACCACGCTGTAGATGTCTCAGGACTACTTCTAAAACAGGCAAGCTGAGATCTGTTTGAGCCCCCTTGTTAACCTGTTGGTAGCAGATTCTGTGTTAATCTCTATTATAAGCAGCCTGATGTGTTTTTCTGTATCATTTGAAAAC
The DNA here is from genome assembly GCF_001604755.1 of Lepidothrix coronata. NCBI lineage: Eukaryota > Metazoa > Chordata > Aves > Passeriformes > Pipridae > Lepidothrix > Lepidothrix coronata. Next base: position 13,522,831 of record NW_016690180.1, read on the forward strand.
TTGACTGGCTTTACTCTCAATGTGGATCAGACAGAATTTGCCAGAAACACTTTACCAGCTGAGATGTAGAAAGGGGTAAGCTATAGCCAGTGAAAAACAGGACAGATTGATTCTTCTGTCAGCACCTGCAGAGGTGTCTGTTTATACCTTCAGGCAGTTAAGAGGGTCAAGAGATGTGATCCCTGATTGTCATAATTTTGCTCACAAGTGAAGAGGCTTTACAGATACCATTATAAAGCTGCTTTAGTTCTGTTTGAGCTGAATGTTAAAAAGACTTTCTAGAATCATACAAAGCATGCCTTTTTACCCATGTTAGCATCATGCTGCCAGTAAAACATTTGATGTTGCATCAGATCTCAGGTACTACCTAAACAAATGTCCTAAGAAAAAGAAAACTGCAGTGAAAGCCTTATATGAGGAGCAATTTTTGATTACATACTATTAGTTGCTGTCAAACCAGAGCATTATCTAATTTAGTTCATTTAAATGTGAGGATTTTAGGAAGCAAACTGCAAGTATTACTGAACCTGCCTCCTAATAAAATCTAGGCTTTTCAGAATGTAGGAAACAGCCATTAGCTTGATGTACTTTTAAACAGAGAAAAACAATTTTATGAATAAATCTAACCTCCATTTTATTAAATACAAAAAAAAATGAAATCCAAACCAAAAAACAAACAACTTATTAAGGGAAAACTATATTTGTGATACATATTGTGAAATTCTAAGTATTTGTGACACACTGAACAAAAAGAAAGATTTTGTTAGAACTGAGTGTATTATAAATGCATGAGCTATAAATATGTTTATTTTTTAACTGTGTTAAAGCTGCTGCTAGGCAGCAGTGTTACCTTGGTCTGAAGGAGTTTAGCAAAACAGACCTTTTACTCAGGCCTCTTCCAGCCAGACAGTAAGGAGGGGCTGGACAGAGGCGCAAAGCTCAGCTGCCAAGCCCACGTGCTGGAAGTGTGGTCACTTTTGCCAGTATCTTTCAGCACCGGAGGTCAACGTCTTATCACAGTGCACTTTCTGCATGTGTCAGTGATAGAAAGAGGATGTGATTCCAGTCAGTGATTCTTTGACAGAAAGGAATATGTTACATGTACTGAACACTACTTTAGCATGATTTCAAAAATAAAAAGTAATATAGTTGCATGACCTTAAGTGAGCTAATAAAGAGGCATGAATACAGCAGGAAGGCCTTTTTGACACGGGCAACTTTGTGCTAGGGCTGTTAGCAGGAATTTAAGATGATATTTTCATTGATAGTTATGGTGCTTACATGAGTGAAATCAAGCTGGTACTTGTAGATTAACACGCACTGTGATCATGCAGTCATTTTGTCATATGGAAATACTCTAATTTTTTAAGTTTGGCCTGCAGTGGCATTAACTGGCAAATTCTACTTTTACTGGTGCTTCCCTTTACAATATAAAGTAAATCAATTATATACTGATTGCCTTTCTCCAATAGACCCAAGAACCATAAGTGAAGTAATGGCAGTGAATAAATATCCTTAAAGATAAGCTACAGTAAAAACTTCAATCCTAAACGCTGAAATATTTACTGAAATATTTTGTTCCATATACCATTGCTAGTTATATGAGTGTCAGATTAACTTTTACCTTGATTACTGCAACTCCTTCTGTAGTCTCTCTGATGGTAAGCTTTTAGAGCTCTTTAGTCTATTCAAATCACAGCTGCTATATTTATCTTCCTCATCTTTCACGTCTTCTATAACACATCAATGAAGAGTCCAGGCACTGATGCCCTCTTCCATAGTGCATTAGATATAAGATCTTCATCTTCTTGAAGATATTATACAATTTAGACCTAATTTTGTTTTATGATACCTCTTTATCTCTTCTCACCATGGATCAAGTCTTAATGTTCTGTTCTATCTCCAAGTTCTACTTCAGATTTTAATACTGATTCATTTGCATGGAGTATACTCCCTATTCCAAATATTTCTGATTCCAAATTTTAAAAATATTAAATTCTTCTCTAAAGTTATTAATAATTATAACAATAAGAGAAAAGGGGAGAATAAAGAGCAGAGTGGTAAAGGTCCAAGTTACTATTATTTAAGTTTCTCCTACTCCCACTGAGAACACAGGATTGTCCCTGTTTGTACAGCTAAAACATTCACTGATAATAAATATTGATAATTAATAATAATTGATAAGACTAAGCCTACTCCTAGCTGTCTTACTCCTGGAAAACTCTCAAGAAAGCCCCTATTTTTCAAAATGATTTTCTGATTTAATATGAAATAGAAACCTATAAAACAAAACAAAAAAGGTATTTCAGGCTATGTTCCTAGAACTTTCTTTAGCTATGTACATTAATGGCCTACTTTTCATAGCAACTGGGTGTTCAGAGTCTTTCACTGAAGTTGCTAGATGCTGGAAAGGAGATTTCCAAATAAAAAGCCAGAAACTTTCATCTCCTTTTTCATCTCAAAGCCATCTCCTTTCTGAAACTATATTTTGTGTATTATATACATGCAATAGCATTAATTGGATCGATTATCTGTTAACCCTCTTTGCAGCCCTCAGTACAAAATGTCTCTTGGAATGTATTTCAACGCTCGTTAATTCTGACAATTTTATCATCTCTAGCTCATAGTTAGTGTGTCAGTGACAACAAGTCTCACAGAGAACTTCTAAATGGTGTCTCCTGGGATGACATTCCATGGCATCCTCAACCTTACTGGTAAGGTCAGTGACACAGATTTGCTTTCAACAGTGTAATCCAGTTCAAGATTGACAGCCAGACTATTCAGCATGACAGAGGCAAGGCAGGTTTGAAAAGGCTTTTCATTTGTAAATGACAGAAACAAGTCATACTGGGAATTGCAAACTTTGCCCAGCTAGAAGCATCTTTGAACAGTGAATCAGTACTTCTTGAACTGGTTGAAGATATAAAAGGTGAGATGCTAATGTTTTGGTTCAATCATTTCCAGATAACTTAGCGGAAAGGTTACAGAAATTGTTATTGCTTTCCCAATGATTCTGGCATCAATATAGGTATTTAAAATACTTCCGTATGAAAACTTCATTTGTCATAGATAGTCTTTTCAGTGGTTTATTTCCCTCCTTCCTCTTCTAGCAAGCACAGACACTTTTTTAACCCCCATTTCATATTATAAGTGCAAAGTTTTCTTCAGTTGTGAACTTTCTGGAACAGGATATTCACATGCTTAGGTATTAAGTCCTTCAATCATGAAGAATATATAGAGTAAATTTATTTATCAGGTAAAATTTTTCCACATGCTAAAATAACTAGAATTATCTTAACTCATTTACATAGGAACAAATACTCTTGTGAGCATTTAGAAATGAAAAAATAATTAGCGGGAAGATAAGTGACAAAAAAACCTAAAACAAACGACAAAAACATAGAGACTGGGATCAGTTATTGGATCAAAATGGTTTTTGACCTCCTAATACTTATACCTCAGTACAGACACCAATACAGCTGAAGGAAGATAGGGGTACAGCTTTGTTTCATTCATCATTTCATACTGTTCAAATGGCTATTATCAACTGCATGTTTAAAGATTAAGGTCAGATTTAAGTAAATATAGGCAGCTCTGTCTTCATTTGTCACATACATACTACAAATATTATAATGTTTTGTTACCTCACTCCATGGTCTTTCATGCCCACCGTATACCTTGTTAGTTCTGTTTGGATGTGTGACTAAGGATTCTTTTTCAAATACACGAAGCAACTCAGAACAGCAATGACAGATAAAAGAAACAACAATTCAGGGTAAATGGAGGCCACACCCCTTATCAGAGGGGAGTCATCAACCCCATGGCCCAGGTATGAAGTTCTTCACAATGAGTCAATGGAAGGTCATTATGGACCACTGTGAGGTTACTGCCTACAGGGCTATGGGAATCATTATGGAATGAAGGGAAGAACATTTTGGGACTGAGCAAGACATTATGTTGGTGTTTAGAGGAGGAACCAAAGGCAGAGAAAGGAATAGGTCAAGTCATGTTGAGAAGGAATAAGCATGGGAAAGTAGATGTGTAGGAGGATAAAGGGGCTAGTTAAGTGTAAAAAGGTGGCCTCGGCAACTTGTCCATCTGGCTGCCAGATAGAATGAGTATCCAAGACCAGCTTCTAGAGGGATCCATAGTGTCTTTATGTACACATAAACTTCCAACTTCCACACTAAACTGGCCTGAACAACCAGACTGGGGAACAGGGTGAGGCCACTGAAGCTGTTGGTGACAGTGCTCTACTTTCTGTTTGTTTGGTCCTTGTGACCTGTTGTGTGTGTATGTGTGTATGTACCGTGTGTACATGTAAGTGTGGGCCTGCCGTGCACTCAGCTCAGTGGCTGGACCTGGGAGCTTCAGCAACCTCAACTCTATTGGGTTGTCAGACTTGGCAGCTCCTTACGATTTCTACTTTCCTTCTAGTCCTTCCCAACTTATTTTCTCATTGTACAGAAGACGAATATCAACAAAACTATAGTTGCTGCAAGACTGGCTTCTAAATAATGTGGGCACTTTTATGTACTTTGTGTAAAGCCTCATGCTTTCAAAAAAAATTACAAAATAAAATAAATAAAAACTTGCCCACAGTAAAAAAAAGAAATCCTCAGTGTCATCTATGACGTATATCAAGAAGAAGACTATTGAAGTAAATAATTTAGTTGCAAAAGGAAGCAAATACACAGACATTCATATGAACTGTATTAGAAGTATTGAAGATATTCCATGATGTTACATGAATCACTAAGTAAGAAGTCTTAGTAATAATGTGCTCCTTTTCACATTAATCTTGGTTATGAAAGCTTTTAAGCAAAACAGTAATGACTACTATATAATTAAAAAGACTGTAAGGAAATTGTTCTCTCAACACTGAAACAAATTACTGCCTTTCTATCCTGAATTTAGCAATTAATATTTTGCCAATGAAAAGGGAAGAGAAACAATATTAGAGAATTTACTCAAGCATGCTAAAGAAGTACAATCTTTTTCTTTTCATGTTAAGGTCATCACAAGCATGATATTCCTGTGAGGTCATGGCAAGGAAGTTCAGTCATGATTTAACATCAATGCATCATTATATATGGGGCTTTTTTTTCAAATATCAATACCTTCTTATCACTGCTATAAAAATAATAGAAAAGGTTAGATTCAATAGAGTACGTAGGCATTTACAGGTCAGATTTCATAATATTTACCTTTTAGACATTGCCTTGCGTAAAATCCTGTGCTTAGGTTCCTCAGTGAAATAAAAGCAAGATACCTCAAAATTATTACCTTCAAAATGATAACAACTACCCAAATAGTAATTATTTGCTTGCCAAAAGTTTACTTAGAGTGGGTCATACTGCAGAACACTTTGAAATTACACCTCTCCTCAGCTCTCATGGTATGCCCTAGTCATTCAGTACAGTGATGTCAGCACTACAAGCTAACTAGCTAGACAATAAATGCACTAATTCAAGATAGCTCAAAGTATTACCAAAATGAAGAAGATTTCCTAGGAATTTTGGCAAATATTTGCCTCATGGGTGCAAATAAATTAGGTGAAGAATCTATTCCTGTTGCTGACAGAGCAAAGACAGCTTAGAAAATATGTCATTACTTATGTCAGCTGCAGTCACAGATCTCATTTGAGACTGAGTAATTGGCTATGGTTGAGTTTCTGTTCTATTTGAGTGCAAACTCCACCATATTAGTTGAAATCACCAAAGACGACGTAAACTAATGCATTGGACTTTGCCCAAAAGGGGAATAGAAGTACAACGTTGTTAGGTACAGCTCAGTTAGTCAAAGAAACTGCTCCTTTTTCACTGTATTTTAGGCTGTAATTGCCAACTCTTACATCAGAGATAGGCTTAGTGAGCACAAACACCCATCAGCCAAGGATTCCAATTTGAATTGTAAACGACTGTGCCATAGCTGAACTTATTATCAAGGAGAGGTAATTAAAAACATGGACTAGGAATACGCTTACGCAACTGAATAAGGACAAGAGGAAGATTTCACCCTTTTTTCCATCCAGTTTTGTAAACTGGATTTTATCAAGAGGAGGGATCTTTGGTGCTTACATCCAGTTACTCAAAGGATTTGACCGTGCCCTTACTTTTAAACTTCAGTGAGGACAAAAGCAAGCTTGATGCCACCTACCTTTTATGAAACATTTTGGACGTGCACTAATTTGGGTTTGGATAGAGTTGATTTTCTTTATAACAGATCATATGAGGCTGTGCTTTAGATTTTTGACCAAAACAAACCTGATAACACACTAATGTTTTAGGTTTTGCTGAGCAGTGTTCATGCAGCATCAAGGACTTCTTTTTTTCTCTCTCTGTCCCCAAAGTGAATAGATTTAGAGCGTGGGGAGGGTTTCTCTGGGAGGAGACACAAGCAGGCAGCTGACCTGACCTAAACAAAGAAATATTCCATACCTTGTAACATATGCTTGCCAATAGAAGGGAAAAGAGAGGCGTTTATGAGGGTTAGTCATCTTTAGACCAGAAACTATCTGGACAATACTCTCTGTGGAAGGTGGGGAGCGATTGCCTTTGCATCACTTACTTTGTTTTGTTTTCTCTTCCACTTACTCCTAACTTATTAAGCAATTATTATTATTTTCTTGATACATAAGTCTTCTTTTTTTTAATTCTTCCATTCCTCTTCCCCCATTCCCCTGGCAGAGTGGGAGAAGTGATCAAGCGACCGTGTGGTGTTCGACTGCCCACCAGAGTTAAGTCACAGCAGGAGGATAAAGTAAAAGGGAAACCAGGATCCAGCCTTGCTCTCATTCATGATGAATTCAGCTCAGTGTCTTTGCTGGGAGATTATGAGATCTCTGCAGGATTATAATCATCAGATTATGAGCTATGTAGGTTTTTTTACTGTCTCTTTCCAATTCTGTACTGTGAGCCCAATCATTTAGATTCTTTCCTATCATTGGTAGTGATGTAAAATTTTTTACTGCATAATGAGTATCTTTGAAGATAGTATGTCTTATGCCATCAAAAATTACATCAAGTTCTTTTCATTTTTTCCTGGTTCTTGCAACCTACCCTTCTGCTTTGCTATTACAGAGCTAAAAAAACAGCTCAGTAAATGGCAAATGATGATGCTGTTCAAATGTTCTACTAAACAGAAGTAGAATTTGAAGATAATTGCCAGAAAATATAATGCAAATCTCTAACAATTTTAGTTAATTAAAATAAATTATTTCATTCTGAAAGGTCTGTACAATTAAATCACTTTTTAATTTTAATTTTTCCTCTTCTCTGTGTGTTCATACTAAATCAGGCAAATCTTCTTTGTTATTTCTGTTAAGAGGTATTTCAGTTATTACACATCAAGGGCCTTCTGCAACCGGACATGCCTATCTCATATTGGCCTTTTTAGCCACCAACGCACCTGCAACAAATGTGGGTAGAGCCCTTCCCAAATCTTCGTTCGCGAAGCCCAGCCATGATGATGTCACATCAAGGGACATTTTAATGGTGGAGCCAAATGACCGAAATGTAAAATCATGATCCTATAGGATACATACATAATTTTGTGTCATATTTTCAAATGTATTCAATTATGCAACTTAGTCACCTGTACAGGATTTCCTAAATAAAAATACCTTAATAGCTTAGGAGTCTGTTGTTGAAAATAAACTAAAGTTTTTGCTTTAATTTAGAGAAAATAAGAGATTTTTATCTAATTTTTCCTTAAATTATCTTAAATACTTCCTGTATGCTTTCATCATCTCTCAATATTCTGCTTCCTTATTTCAGACAATTTTAAACATTCAAGATACTCTAGTAGGTTTCTAACTAACATGTTTTTAGCTAACATGTTTTTTATCTGCAACCTAAGAATTCTCTGAGAAGCTGGAGAAACTAGCTTTCCAACACTGCACAAGACTGTAATTGCTATAGCTGTCTAGCTTGTTAATTTTAGTGGCTGCAGACCATTCTGAAAAGAGAGTTGTTTTCATGGTAATCCCATTCCAGATACTTATCTCACTTCTAGGTCTGTTTTTAGGTCAGTTCTTCTGTTCTGGTTTGGTTTTGTTTGGGGTTTTTTTTGATAATCTATGCCTTCAGTGTTTGGTGAACCAAAATTTACTTTAAAATTTATATGCAGAATGAATATAAGATGCATAGGGGCCCTTTAAACCCTCAGAAGACCTGCTGGTTCCATTCTGAGGGGAAAAATAAAAGGGAGGGACTCATTTATGTGTCCTTTCTACCACCTGGAAGACTTCATAGACTGCAAAAGGTGTTTTCCTTCAAGATGGTTATTTCTAAATCTGTTGTTTCCGAAGGAGTTAGGTGTTCTATTTTCTTTTTAGAGACAGAAAAATGAGATTACTGGTGTGTTTTCTCTTTATCTAGAGGACAAATCTCCTCAGGCTTATTAAAGTGTTTGATGGTAAAGCAGCTGGGCTACCTGACAGTAGGCTTATTTTGCCTAAAGGAAGGAGGTAAGGGTGAGACACAATTCACATGGAGGAAAGTAAGTCTGGTGATGAAACTGAATTATACTGTTATTATTATATACCTACAAAGGACTCCTTCTGCATTATTATGCTTACTGCATTGGCATAACAGCTCAAAAGGTAATTATGTGGTGGTTTTGATAGTCTATTTGTTTTCACAATTGCATGCTTCCTGTTTAGTCAAGCAAGGAAAAAGCTGGCATCTAACTGTTCAAAACTGATTTTTATTCTTCCTGCCTCTATACCTTGCCCCCACCCCAAAAAAATAAATTTAAAAAATCCAGTTTTCTGGGCTAACCTGAAAGCTCCTAAGTAGTTTACTGTTTTTTCTCTGGTATGTTCTGATTTGAGTAGATTGGTTCTGTTCCATCTAATTCCAGGATGCTGGGAAGCCAGATTTAGAGGGAAGTATTCAAAGAATCACTAATCTGAACACTTCCACAGGAACTAGTAACTGTAAATCTATGGGATCCCAGGTGACAGGATTTTAATAGACATTTATTAATTTGTAAAAGAATACACTCATCAAGTTATAAGAGACTATGGAATGTATTTTCTTTTTTTTTTTCCTAAAAGGAAATTAATTTTCTCCCTTGTCCTTTATGTAAAAGGAGACAAGAAGTTAATACTATTCTATTGGGTAGGACAGTTAAGTAAAGAGAAAAAGACTGTTATCTCTCCTGATGAATATTCAATTCTGCAAGTTTCAATGGAGTAAGTCAGAGCATCTTATTGAAGAACCGTTTGTGACTGGATAGGTGTGAAGAAAAATAGTGTTTAAGATGCAGAACAGGTGCTGCTTATTGGACGTCTGCTCTAATAGATGGGAGTATGCCTTTGCACTTGCCTTGGAGCAAATAAAAGCTACTATAATGATCCTATTTGAGATATGGAAAATCTGTTCCAAAGAATTTATCTTTCCTTATTAAAATTCAACTTGTGTATGGTGAGCTAAATGCTTCTATTGACTCTGTCATATTTAAACTGCATAACGGAAAACTGATTTTTACTGTAAAATTTTTTCAACAGTGTCAGCATTCTTAAACATTTTACATGAGTTTCTGGGAGCATGTTCATCATAGTTGCTCAAAAGCTTAAAGTTGTCAAAGCCTCCTAGTTTTGCTCAAGATACTTCTTTCACTTGGATTTTTACTAATGCTGCTGATTTTTTTTAGTATAGCAAGAACGGTTCTAATCAGACTAGTTGCTCAAATTAACTGAGGTACTTAAGCATTTATTTTATGACTAAGAAGACTTCCCTTAAAATTGCTTAACTTTCCTAAAGTTGTATTACTAGTAGAAGCATATCTTTACTATTTCAGAAGGTTTTTAAGCTTCTTAAGATAACTTACACAATAAAAGATTTCTCAATAATGCAGTGTGTTTCTGTGTGTGACTGTAGGTTTTTTTTCACAGTGCTAGTTTGATTTCCCCCTTCTTGCTTGTATGTACATATGTATGTACATATGTATTTGTACATATGTATTTATACTTATGTACATACATATATATACATATGAATACATATGTAGTTATACATACGTATATATAAATATGTAGGAAAGTGTGTGTGTTTATATGTGTCTGTGTATATGTATTTATACATACGTATATATAAATATGTAGGAAAGTGTGTGTGTTTATATGTGTCTGTGTATATGTATTTATATTTAAGTTCTCTAAAAGTACACAGCATGAGACCTTGACTTTAGTGTGGAAGGTTTTAGTTTAGTGAACTCAGATTACCAAAATCACATTATCAAGTTAGCCAATTATGTTGTGAGTAAACTGCATAATGTTGAATTCTGACAGGTTTGCAAAACAGATTTGTTAAACGTATGAGTGGCAACAATAAGAGCATAACTGTTTTACAAAAGTGCAGATATGAGAAGAGGACATGATTGAGAATTACTCAGCTAATAAATTGAGATTAATCTCCTGAAAGATAATTACTCCTCATCACAACCTAGGAAGATGCTGTTCAAGTGTAGGCAGATATGTGCCTCTACGGATGACTTAGCAATGGTGTCTTATAGCTTCATACAAATGTCTTAATTCACTGGGGTCTAGATTAACCAGTTGTTACTTATTCTTGGTAATGAATACTTAAGATTAATTAGCTTTGAGATCACTGCAGAAATTGCAGCTAGCTTACTGGTAGTAAGTATGCTGACAGCTTCTTTAGCTAGCTTACTTTAAATAGCTTACTTTAGATAGCTTTTCTTTATTATCCAGGCAAATTACATTAAATGTATATTCTAAATAATGAAGGGTCAGTTGTGTTTTGTTTTTCTTTCTGCTCACTGATATAACCTTAGTGATATTGGTCCAACTGAAGAGATGTAAGCAGGTGTAATACTCATTTGTCAGGATCTTATATTAATGGCAAGGTCACAAACCTAGTACCTTTAGAAAACTTAAAAAAATAAATTGCAATCAAATATATATGTTTTCCATTGCTTCTTTGAAGAGAACTTGTTCAGACAAATTAGTTAACTCCAAGAAATAATAACATGTGAGATGAAATTAAGATAAGAAACATTTATTGGTTGTGTTTTAACAAACATTCAGGGAACTGTGCACTGGGGATGGATGACAGCAATATAGCAGACATACTGATACCTAGACACTTACAAAATGTTAATAAATGACCACAAATTTGTGCACACCCTTCCTTGACAAATCCCATGTCTTTATGACATGGACACATTCACACAGTTACAACTAGACCTGAAGCTACCTCTCATGGGGCACTGTGGGGTACCCTACTTGCACACACCTGTGTTGTAGGTGTGGGTGCTCCAGCTTTTTGTGTACCTGTGCAGTCCACTCCCTTCAACTTGCTAGTGCACACACAGGTGATGAAGACTGCCAGAACGCCAAGGCCCACACAGCCCCCAAAGGTGTGGGTACCTACGTACTGTGCCCCATACTGTTAAACTAGGAGCTGCTCTGTCCAGCCTGGCAAAGGCCATTATGACTCAGGGAGACTTCTGGCAATATCAAACTATTTTAAGTGCATTTCTCTCTTCTCACCTAAATAAATTTTCATGATTCTTTCATATCACCCCTTCAAGATGACTCATCTTTTTTGTTTGATTGGTTTTCTTACCCAAAATTTTCATGGTCATTCCCAGATTATCATTTATTCCAACTGATATTAATCATCTTTGGAGTTATCAGTGTCAGTTTTAATTGGTTGGGTGGTTTAGGTTTTCTGGTTGGTTTGTATTTTTTTTTGGCAAGTGTCAAACAGCTTTGAATATTCCACTCATATACACTGTTTACATTCACATTCCTACCTTATCATATATTGTTACCCAGGCTGTTTTACCAAGAGAAAGCCATTAGTGTACCTCCACGAAGATATAGTGCTTCTAGTTTATATGCCAGCATGTTGTTACAAGAGGAGCTTGAACTCAGGCTGCACAGAGATCCCATCTGTCTTAGTGAAATATTGAGGTTTAGTGACAAAGGACCCTGCAGATCTCTGCAGACAGCTTAAATGACAGAATGACACTATATATCCTATATTCAAGCTGTACATGTAGGGTTCTTTTTGTGTAGTTAATCAGTTTCAAATTCTGTTCTTCCAGGCACTCTAAATAACAATTGCCTGTGTCTTGCATCAACACAGCATGAGATGAGGTTTACTGCATAGTTTTTTCCACAGGTTGATATCAAATATGCACAACTAATTTTTAAGGTCATCTTCCAGATGTGTTAGAAGCAGGGAAAATAACAGTAGAAGCAGCTATGTCTTCAGCTGTTGAAAGGGTAGATGCTTGGGGATTTGTTTTCTGCAGTTAAGTTCATGCATGTGTTTTTTTAATTTTTTTTTCTCAGAACCAATAGTACACACATTCTATTTTTTCCTGTGCTTTATGGCAGTTATAATTATGAGCCTATGTAACCTTAATTTCAGATGTGTTTATTCAAAATATCTGAATTCTTTTTAACAGAGTAATGGGAAGTATACATAACGAAGAGGCTTAGGTTATTCTCAGAGTGGTCTGTGGAAAACTTGTGAATGTAGCATCTCTCACTCTGCTTATAAATCTTCTTGACAGATACTCTGTGAAAAACAAACCTGCAGTATAATTCAAGGTATGTGGGTTTTTATATTGTCAAGAGACAATATAATCTTGTGTACTATGACCAGCAAGTAGTGCAAGTGTGTGCACATGTAAGAGGTCTGGTAGGGGTGTATTAAGGTTACTTTTTGAGTTTTAATATATCTGGCCAGCAGAACATAGGCTATCATGCACACTAACCTCCAACACAGGCCTAAGGCTTTGCAAAGATATATCTTATTTCGGTTGCCTACACACTTTCTAAAATCTAGCCAAAGAATGCCATTATGTGATGTAGTTTGACCTGAACTTGTGCCCCAAATATGTTGAAAGAAGAAAGATTTATTCCTATTTTTTCAACTGGCTCTGTTTGTCTTTCTCTGTAGTAAGTCAATTCAGTTTTGCCAATCTGTTGTAAAACTCTTCTTTTTAGTTTTTGGTGGTTTTGGTTGGTTTTGTGTTTGCTTAGCTTTGGGGTTTTGGGTTTTGGGGTTTTGTTTTGGTTTTTTTGTTGTTTGTGGGTTTTTTGTTTTTGTTTTTGGGTTTTTTGGGGTTTTTTGGGGTTTTTTTTTTGTAAATTCTTTTTTGTTGCTGTCGTTTCTGTGTGATATGGGGTTTTTCTGAAGGTTCTTTGCTCATTAGTTTGGAGTGGGTTGTTTGTGGGGGTTTGGATTGTTTTTTGGTTTTTGTTGTTGTGTTTTGTGTGTATATGATTTAACTTATCTGGTACAACTGAAAGGGTCAAGTTAATACTAATGGAAAGGGAAGGAGGAAGTGCATGGGACTGAAATTCTGGCAAATAGATTTAAAACTATAAGAGATATCAACTTTACCTTATGTTCTGTGAGAGAAATCCAGATTTGATAGTCCATACAGAACCCTCAGCAGTAAAGTCTCAATCCTGAACTGAGGACTGCATCCTCTGACGTAAGAAACAGTGTGTGAACCATAAACATTTTATATTACCAACCACTAGAAAACAAGAATATAAACAATGAAAAAATAATCCATCATGGAATGTGCCACTCAACATCCCTTTCCACTAATGTACTTCCATGATATGGGATTCATTTTACAGAACTGTGCTTTTGCACAATAGTTGCTATCATGTGCCTCTGGGCTTTATCATAATAAATAATTACAGCTATAATAACAGAAAACAGAAACAGCATCTTTCATTATTTTACTTTAGAAATGAATCTGCCGTGAAACAATCTTCTTCATTATACATCACTTGGAAATCTTTTGTCTTCTTTTTACTCTATCCTTATACTTTCTTATTTCAAATTCATGTTCAAATAGTTTCTGTATCTACATAAATATTTCATTCTTATAACTTGATTTTAGTGAGCAAAAAAACCAGTAATTTTTATGTATGTGAGAATGTGAAATTTCAAAGACAAACACTTGATCAATAATTAAGCTGCAATAAAAGTGAGGTGTATTCTTTCTTTCAGTGTGATCTTGATACTTTATTACTCAGTTTACTGTTGTGCATGTACAAGTGTAAGAAGCACTGGCATTCTAATGCTGTTATGCACTCACTGAGGGATCAAGAGTGATGTGGTCAGTCATGATCACTGAGTTTAGTCATGAAAGGGAAGTGCATAGAAAGTGAAAGTGGTAACGGGCTACCTACAAAGAATGTAACGATTTTGCCTGAGCAGGCAGGAATAGATCTAGGAAAGTCAAACCTTAGCAGGACTTGAAACTAAGGAGCAATGAGAAAGGTATTAAGAGTTTCTGTAACTAGCTCAGCAGCAAAAGGAAGTGTAGGGAAAATGAGATACTGCTATTCAGTGGGGCAGGTGAAATGGTTGATGGTGAAGGACAAGAAAAAAGACTGAGAGGATCTGAAAGCCCTTCCACCACTTGATTTACCTCTCCTCTCCCCTTCTTCCTCTTCCTATCCTCCAGCTCTCATTAAAAAGGTATGACCCCAGGTCTTTTGGGGCCCTTACACTTCTAGTAGAAGATGACCAGAAGCTATTTCTGTATTGTGGAGGAAGATAAGGAAAACTTAATGCTACTGTATATACGCAAGTACACAAGACTGGATGGAATGCTTCAAAAGGTGCAGAGGAAGCTGGGTAACATTGTTAGAGATCATTTTTAATTCTCTTTCATAATAAAAGATTATACTCTTTATTTTTTATAAAGACCATGTTGATAGTCATGAGGAAGTTTGAAGATTGTAAAAAGGCAGATTTTCTTCAAGAAGAGCAAGGAGGACTTGAAAAGCTACAGTCTGGGCAGCTTGACCTCAATGTCTGGGTAGATTATGAAGCAATTTGCCCAGAAGCCATTTGCAGCCACCTGAAGGACATGATGATTATTGGGAAAGCCAGCATGAGTTTACTGAGAACAAATTATGTCTGACCACACTGATAGCCTTCTGTGATGAAATGACTGGCTAAATGGAAAAGGAGATCACAGGAGATGCTGTATACTTATCTTTAGTAAGGCTTTTTACTTAATTTCTCATAGTATTCTGGTGTCCAAGTTAGTTAGCTGTGCACTGCATAAATGGGTAATAAGATGCATGGCTGGATCATTGAGCTCAGAGGGTTGTAAGCAGCACTACAAAGTCAAAGTGTTGGCCCGTTACAAGTTGTGGTCATCAGGAGTAAATGTGAGGTCCATTACCATTACTAATGGTAATGACAGATATCTGTCAACAAGTTCTCATGCAGTTCAGACAGTCTTAGTGTGCCACCATCTCAGACCTGTTCAAATCTTTTGTTCTCATCTGCTTGTTATCACTATTTCTAATCCAACATTGTATTAAGGGAAAACCAATTTCCCTTCTTGATTCTTGAGGTACAATTGTAACAACATCTTTTCCATCTTTTCAGTCTTATCAAAGAACTATAAACATAAAGCTATAGGATTTATGGGGGTGGGAGGAGGGACATAAACCTCTGTGAATAACAAAAGAATTCAGAATCTGGTCTCTTCTGCATTCATTAATCAAATCATATTAGGCCACTCTGTTCTCGACCTTCCAAATAGGAAAGATGCTGTAGTCTAGTAGAAACATCAAAAAACAAGCTGTGAGGAAGAGTAGGTTTGAGGCATATTAAGGCAGTAGTGGTAGATATACCACAGAGATAACCCAACAGGACTGTGTTAGGACAGTCAACATCACCTACGTAATCTTTTATCAGCAGGGAAACAATCTCCTCCAGTTGCAGCTGAAAGGCTGCTTTGAGTTATTCTAACTTCATAATCAAATTCAAAGGATGTGGAGTGAGTGGCACTCAATATTCTTAAGATAACTTTATTTTTGGGAATTTCATACTTTGCAGCCTTTCCCTGTGCCACCCTGAAGTGTTGATCATGCCCTACTATGATCTGGAGAAATCGTAGGAAGGTACATTTGTTTTGAGAAAGGTGATCAATTGTCACTTGTTGCATAGACTGATCTGAGCAAAATTATATTCTCTTCTCATTATATACACAAGAAGATTGAGTCTTTGGTAACCTATGGTCTTCCATATTTCATTTTTTGTACATTTTACTGATAATATTTAAAGTTTTGTTGTTGAAGATCTGCACTGATTTTTAGTTACAAAGTCTTTTGGCATATCTAGTTACATGACTGGTCACATTTTGAAACTCTTGGAATATCCTTAATACTGCCGTGCTGCTGGAATTAAGGACAAGCATAGCTGCATATATGAAGTTCTAATATCTGTTTTACTGAGTACAGTAAGTAGCTTGTTAATATTACTTCAAAACAGCAGGTTTGCTATGCTTGACAAGTTAAGTGATTTATTTTCTCAAACCTGTTTTATTAAACACAGTTTTACATAAAACCAAAACCCTAGACCCTCTCCTCAAAGAATATCATGTTTTATATGTCATGATGGAAACAAATGATATTTCCTTAGAACTAGAAAATGTTCATATCCTTCCAGTGATGCTGATCGGTAAAATCAGTCTTAAATGAGAATAAAATAGCTTAATAATACTTTAGAAAGGATAAGATTTACTAATTTCCAAAATGTTAGTTCACTGTATTCGCCCTAATGTTTTATCTCTTACACTCCTATTGGGGAGTTTTAGGAGGCTTATAGAGGGACCTGCATCCAAAATTTGGACAAAAACTATTCTAATGCAGATGCAAGTATATTTCTAATTATTCACTTTTGCCAAGTGGTCTATAAAAGATCAACTCCATTCGTATGTTCCA
This sequence comes from Lepidothrix coronata, assembly GCF_001604755.1. NCBI lineage: Eukaryota > Metazoa > Chordata > Aves > Passeriformes > Pipridae > Lepidothrix > Lepidothrix coronata. The sequence continues at coordinate 13,539,584 of NW_016690180.1, forward strand.
TGGCAAGTGGAAAATAAACTACGCAAGATAGGATGCAAATTAGGGACAAAGTTCAGCTGACTTACCAGAATGTAGAATTATATTTTGGTATGTCTCAGAATAAGACAGTCTCACTTGATTTAAATTTGTAAACTAAAAATGTTTGGCTGGAAAAATGGTATGGGAGGGGTGTATAAAAACTGGTAATTCTTGAGAAATGTAAATTTGACCTTTAAAAATAAATCCAGGCCAGGTTAGGAAAACATCTTTCTTGAATTAAATTTTAACTTACATTAGTGTAGTAATGAATTTGTGGTTATATTTGTTATATGGATGACCTGGACTATCCATAAATGCACCATTGATGGTCTGAGGGACCAAGATTCTAATACATGACCTACTGAGGAATACAAAATATACTGCATAAAATGCTGAAAATGAGCAAAAAAAAAATCAATAATTTTGATAAAAAATTCTCAAGACAAACAGTAAGACTACTTAAAAAGCAACCCCAGCAAAAGAGGATTTGAAGCCTTGAATACAGTGTGTAAGCATAGAATATGATTAAGAGTCTATGACTCAGCACTTCAAGGGCCGTGCAACCTAATTGGAACTGAAAGTCAATGTTCCTAGAGTAGTTCACCATTATAGCTTTTAGGAACTTGATTTTGTTCTATCATTGCCTGGCTATGTTTTTGTATATATACCTGCTTACTGAATATAGAGATATTTACACATGTGCTTCATGTCTGCATGCATGCAAATAGCTTATCACAATGTTAATCGATGAATGAAAATTCAGCTTATTTTCAAAGCTACTGATACACTGTAACTCAGCACCTATGTATGCCACAGTAATGCTAAGCATGTATGTACCATATATTTAAGCGTTCAGTGGGAGAGAATAGCAGTCAAGCAGCTCTACTTTGCTTATTTGTATCTCAGCTCAGAACAGCACTGAATATTTTGGACACAAATGATTCCCCTTCATTTCAGCAAAAGTATTATTAAGGCCGAACAGTGTGATCTTATTTCAAGTTTACAAGAAACAAAATAGGGAGGAGAGGCATAGAGGCTGAAGGCTGGTTTGCAGTACAATGCAAGAAGATGACCAAGGTATTATGGTGACTGGAAAATAACATATAACTCCACATGTAATTTGGAGATTTTCTTGACATCCTAGAGCTGCTTTCAGACAAAGTCTGGTGTATCAATATCAGCAATAGTTTCATCTGGGAACATATCAGACCTTCTGCAAATGTGCTTCATATCTGATTTATATATGTTCATCAAGTCCAGCCTCCTCTGAGTGTGAGGCCTAAGGTGTAGTACACTTTATTACTCTGTTACCTACAGATCCTGTACATACCAAGTTATCCATGAATACAATGCAGTCAGTCTCTGCAAAGGCTTTCAGGCTGGTGCATTTATTTTAATATATCCTATATAATTCTTCTTTTATGGAGTGTCTTGGGTAGAAATAGATAGTCCCCAAGCTAGTATGACACAAACTAGACTAGAATGTTTAATGATATGTCTTAAAACAGTAGAATTTGCAGGACTAGGTAATCACAAGTCTACTTTTGAAAACTAGGCATGTACCAACTGAGCTGCATCACTGATGGTCTCTGAAGATGGGATCCTATTAGCATAAGTAATTTAATAAACTTTCCTATGTTGTTTATAAGTGAATATGCATATTCACACATCTATAAAGGGACATGAGATAAATATCTTTTTAAATAATTGTTTAAACATTTATGATTCTAAATTATGTCACTCAGCTCTGTGAGAGTTTAATCAAGCTGGTTAAGCATATAAAAAATAACTTGAAAATATTAGCATCATAAGATGATTCCTGTTGGAAGGGACCTCAGGAGAGCTGAAGTCCAACCTCCTGGTCAAAGTAGGGTCAGCTATGAGGTCAGACCAAGTTGGACAGAGTTTAGTCCAGTTGGTTCTTAAAAAAAACCAAGGAGGGAGACTGCACAACCTCTTCAGTTAGCCTGTTCCAGTGCTTGACTGTCTTCACCGGGCAAAAATTTGTAAGTCTGAACATCTTGCATTTCAACTTGTGTCCGCTGACCCTCATATACTTTCAATGCATCTCTGAACGACCTGGCTCCATTGCCTTGGTGATATTCTCATATATACTTGGGGACTCCTGCTAAGTTGCCCCAAAGCTGTCCTTTTTCCAGCTCCTTCATGCTTTCCTCACAGAGCAAGTACTCCAGCTCTGGAGCAGGTGTGCCAAAATCAGCCCACTAATCAACAAAATAGTAAAATAGGCTTCTCAAGAATGGTTTACACTTGGGAGATGCTAACTCTTCCCAAGCACTTTGCCCTTCATGTGTCCAGAATTATGTTTCAGGAGCACTCTTTGATTTTTCCCAGGCAACAAAGTGAAACTCATTGATCTGTAATTTTCCAAAGCTGACATACTGGCCATTTTGAAGATGATTGCAATATTTGCCTTTCTCCAGTTCTCAAATTTCCATGACCTGTCAAAGATGACTGACATCACCTGTTGAAGGACATCAGCCATTTCTCTTGGCACACTTGGATGCAGCTCATCTTTGGTCACTTGGATTTGCATGCTTTGAGTTACCTGAAGGAAACACTATCACAGAATCAACTAGGTTAGAAAAGACCTCTGAGATCGTCAAGTCCAACCTATGATCAAACACCATGTTGTCAACTAGACCATGGCACTAAGTGCCACATCCAGTCTTCTTAAACACCTCTCGGATGGTGACTTCACCACCTCCCTGGACGGCCCATTCTGATGCCCAATCACTCTTTCTGTGAAGAACTTCCTCCTGTCCAACCTAAACCTCCCTGGTGCAGCTTAAGACTCTGTCCTCCTGTCCTATTGCTAGTTGCCTGGGAGAAGAGACCAACCCCCACCTGGCTACAACCTCTTTTCAGGGAGTTGTAGACAGTGATGAGGTCTCCTCTGAGTCTCCTCTTCTCCAGGCTGAACAACCGCAGCTCCCTCAGTCATTCTTCATAGGACTTGTGCTCCAGAGCCTTCAACAGCCTTGTTGTCCTTCTCTGGACATGCTCCAGCACCCCAACATCCTTCTTAAATTGAGGGCCCCAAAACTGGGCACAGTACACAAAGTGTGGCCTCACCAATGCCAAGTACAGGGGAAGAATCACTTCCCTGGTTCTGCTGGCCACACTGTTCCTGATCCAGGCCAGGATGCCATTGGCCTTCTTGGCCACCTGGGCACACTGCTGGCTCATGTTCAGCTTCCTGTCAATCCTATCTCCCAGGTCTGTCTGGCTGCTCTCCAGCCACTCTATCCCCAGCCTATAGCACTGCATGAGGTTGTTGTGGCCAAAGTGCAAGAACCAGCACTTGGCCTTGTTGAACCTCATCCTGCTGGAATCAGCCCAGCTCTTCAGTCTGTCCAGGTCCCTCTGCAGAAGCCTCCTGCCTTCCAGCTGATCGATACTCCCCCTCAGCTTGATGTCATCTACAACTTTGCTAGTGGTATACTCAATGACCTCATCCAGATCATCAATAAAGATATCAAACAGAACTGGGCCCAACACTGATCCCTGGGGGACACCACTGGTGACCGGCCACCAACTGTTTGCAGCACCGTTCACCACCACTCCCTGGGACCAGACATTCAGCCAGTTCCTAACCCAGCAGAGAGTGCCCCTGCCCAAGCCATGGGCTGCCAGCTTTTTCAGGAGTATGCTGTGGGAGACGGTGTCAAAGGCTTTGCTGGAGTCCAGATAGACCACATCCATAGCCTTCCCTCATCCACCAGGTGGGTCACCGGATCATAAAAGGAGATCAGGCTGGTCATGCAGGACCTGCCCCTCCTAAATCCATACTGGCTGGGTCTGATCCACCAGCCATCCTGTAGGTGCCAAAATTATCTATTCCAGAACCTTGCTGGGCACGGAGGTCAGGTTGACAGGTCTGTAGTTCCCCAGATCCTTCTTCTGGCCCTTTTTGTGGATGAGCGTCACATTGGCCTATCTCTGTCCTCATCCAATATTGGTTGTTCTTCTTTCTGTTGAGTACCTCAACCTTACACACCTGTTATCACTAAATCACAAACCCCTGCATACTACTGCAGTGCTAGAAGCAAATCTTCTTGCCCTTGTCATCCCTAACAGATTTCAAAGAGAGCTGCAGCTCTTCTAACAACATCCCTGCATGGCTGAGGAATGCTTCTCAATTTCTCCTTAGTAGTCTTTCCTAGATTAAATTTTTTGTATATTGCCTTTTTTTTTTTTCCATTTTAATTCTGCCATGAGCCCTCTGTTTAATCAAGTTGGTCTCCTGAGACATCTGCTTGTTTTCCTGGGAACAAAGATGGACCATTATTGTGTTTGGTTGGTGTCCTTCACAGCCTTCTTGAGGCCTTCAGAACTGCCTCTTCCCATGTGATCCTATATACCCATTCCCTGAATAAGCTGAAACCTGCTCTCCTAAAGTACAGAATATAGACTGCTTCTTATCTCCCTCATTCTCCTTAGGATCTTGAACTCCACTAAATCATGGTTATTCCAGACAAAGTTACCATTGATTATCACATCCTCAACTGGTTCTTCCTTGTCTGTGAACAGCTGATCCAGCTGTGCATAACCCCTAGATGGTACCAGTATTTGCATCAAGAAGTTATCCCTGACACCCTCCAAAAATCTTTCCTATCGTGGTGCCCTACCAGAAGATGCCAGTGTTGTTCCATGACAATTGGGGCCTGTGATCCCAAATTCACACCCTTACCCTGATCAGATAAACTGTAGCAAACTTTCACCACTGGGTTTCCCTTACTGGCATTTCCTTTGATTATGAGCTATGAACTCTCAGCCAAATTGTTGTCTGTCTCACAGTAGGACTTGCATACTTCTGAACTCCTCTTTCACCTCCCTCTTACCTCCTCTGTCCTCTTCTTGTCATGTCTTCCCTGAGGAGTGTGTATCCAACCATTTCAATAACCTGATTGTGTGAGTTGTCCCACCACAGCTGAGTAACTGGAATGATGTTGTAGATGTGTAACCACAGGCACAGCTGCAATCTTTGCTGGTTTTTTCACAGGCTGTGAAACATGAATATAACATACTCGAGATGGAAACTCTTTCACCCTGTTTTATTACTTGGGAGTTGTCTCCTATACCTGCCACCTTGCACCCTTTGTCCACTACTTCCTTTCTTGACTGTGGGTTGTAATTTCCCTTTCATATCTATTCCTAGGCTAGAGCTCTACTCACTATGTTGGGTGGCAAAGCTGCTCTCAACAGCTTGGACTTCAGCACTCAAAAGAGAGCCCTATGGTCTAAGACATCAGCCACACAAGCCTCTAGTCAGCTTTGTAAAATAACTGGGGCCATATACTACAGTTTGCATATTTTTTCTCAGTAACCAGCTATTGAATACAAGCTGCGGTAACATCATCATCCAAACCAGAAAGAACACTAAGGAGCACGAATTTGTCACCTATAGATTAGGTGCTGATTTACTGTATTTGAGGATTTGGTCAACAAATCCTGTTTGATTAAAAATATATGCTTTTAAAATCTCCAAGTAGCATCTCTATATGCATTTTTAGATGCAATAAGCACTGGAAGGTATTATAATTTTTCAGGACAGGTTTTAAATCTCACTGTACTTTCTCTTTGAACTAAATTGCTGTTGCTCTTGGGTCACTGTATTTCTTTCTTGTGGATTGGGAAGGCAGTGCAAGGGGAGACTTGAGATACTGCTGTCATGTATGTTCAACCCTTGCTGGCTTAATCCAATACTGACGGCTACTTTTTCTCCCCAGGAAGAACTTTTTAAAGTCTTTAAGTACTATTGAGAGCAGGAGGGTAAATGTTCTGTAATGACTTTCAGGTCAGCAAGAAAAAACAGAAGTTTTTGAAAAAGTTTGAGAGCACAAAACTAACAAAAATCTATCAAAGGAAGATTCCTTTCATTTGCCTATTGGACAAAGGTATATTTTGCCAGCGTAACTAGGGTAATATTTTTTATATTAATAACCAGTAAATAATACACACCTATGGGTTACAATTACAATAAAATCATTCATTTGGGCAGATCCTTTCCAGCTCTTAAATCATCACAATCCAGTTTCAAGAGATTTCTTTTTCAAGAAAGGTTTGAGACATTTTAAATTTTTAGCATTCCAACCAAGTCTATATTGGAGTGTACTAGAATCCAGTATGTCTATACAAAGAAGACTGGCTCATTTTTCCACTTCCTAGTAACTGGGAAGTATTCTGGGATGAGCTCTATTCAGATTTTCCTTATGCAGATTAATTCCACTTGCATGGGTAAACTGAAACAGAATTTCAGTATTTATTCTTCAGTATGTATGTTCTGCTGCAGGGATCCAGTGGCAAGATTTCTTGTCTATGACTGAGAGATAGTGTAGCTTTCTCAGGAGTAGGGCAACAAAACTTTTATAACTTGTCACATCTTATATTAACAGAATTTTCCTTATTAAAAGACTTTAGTAAGAATTTGATTTACTCATTTGTGAATATCTTTAGCCATACCTGATTCCTTTTCCTTTCCATGGTTCTAGCGTGAAAACAAAGGATAGAAGCTGTAAGAGCCTGCAAAGACTGTTATATTTCTGTTGCTCAGAGGCAGAGATCCGTCATTAAGGCATGATATCTAATCCTAGCTACTTCTACAGAAAATCAATATTTTCACAAAGGTGGTAATACATCTTTGGAGTTGGAGTATGTCTCCTCCATGTCAGACTGCATGGTTTAAGTTCCTCAGGTTTTAAGAGTTAAAGGAGTTAGGTTCTCCAGTCTAATCTTCTGTAGAGTGTACTACAGGCCAGAGCTCTGCATCATGCATTGCAAACAACCCTTTTATTAAGCTATATGAAAATACAGGAACTAGTTCTGAACTATTTGAGTAATGTAGCAGTAAGATAACTTGGTTACCATCTCTGTGCAGTGCTTTGTTTACAATAGCACTTCCTCTCAGAGGAAGACAGTAGTGTGCTCATTTCCATGCTGAGAAAAATACCTGAATTTTTCTCTCAAAAGATATTGCAGATTTTGCAGTTAATGACATTACTGATGATAGTGTAAGAAACTTCAAACAGAGAAATTTGGGGAACTGGTTTGGGGGGAAAAAATAATTTGTTTTCATCCTTATGTAAAATAAACTTCAGTAGTAGCTTTCTTTTAGCACTAGTGGCAACTATGTTTTGGAAAAAAAATAAAGAACAGGAATAAAGTCCTCTTTCTCTCCTTCCAAGATTTAAGTATTAATTCACTTTGGTCACTTAACTGCATTTCTTTCTTTATTGCTTTCCAGCTATGTAGTTAATTAAGCCTAATCAAAATGTCCAGTTTCTCAACTTTGTCCAGAACGTACTTTGCTTAAAAGTTATGTGATTCTGTGTAAATGTTAACTATTTTTATTTATTTATTTATATAAAGTTTAAAAGAATAGGTTCACTAGGTCTTTATCGTGCTGCTGCATGGAGTGTAGAGAGTAATTTGTTCTGTAAGCCAGACCTGGAGTTTGAAGAGGTTGCAGTACAATTGCTGTCAAACGAAGATTTTTACACAGATAAGAAACACCTCTGCTATTATGAATAATCCTTAAAAGAATATTAGTGTAAATGAAACTAATGTATCTTCACATTTTAATCTTCCATTTTCCTGCCATGTTACAGCGTGATTTTTGAAAACTGCTGCTTGGCTCTAAGTTCTTTAAAATAATATTAGCTTGTATTCAGTGAAATATTCAGTTATGCGTATTAGCTTCATGAGTATCAGTCTAGGTTTTAAATTAAATTTAAAAGTGTGAAATGATATTATTAGTTTATTTAATCTCAAATAATTGCAGATTAACCTGCACTGATCCTAATGACTCCAAAATAAAGTCCTAATAATACACAGTTGCTTTCTCCAGTTGAATGTAAAAATAAAGAAATATTATTTTTTAATGTCTTTGGGAGAAAAAAAGTTGTGTTCTCATTATTATCAGAAGATATAACAGAAGTTCTTATTACATCATTGATGCTATATTTTAGTTGTAAGATTTGATAAAACACATCTTCAGACACTCCAAAGAACACAAACATCATCTGGTGATACCTCACATATTACTATATGCTTAACTATTTTCTGCCATCTTCTCTTTTGTACTTGTTTTCAGAAGTATAAAGTTTTAAATAACAGAAATCCTTGGAAATTTGTTTGAAAATACCTTTGGTTTGCTTTGCAATCCATTTTTTCTATATGAACCTCCAAAATCAGGAGTGTACAAGATAAACACCTGTCACTGTTTTCAGCAGGAGTTAAATACATGGCTGCCCTTAAAAGCCATGACTGTTCACATGTCCAAATAAGCCCCATAACAGCCTGTTCTAGTGCTTATAACCTTCAGAATTCTGTGAGTCTAGCTATGTGTTTCCTGAGGCACAGAGTTTTGGAATTTTAGTGGTAAGTTTATTGCAATCTGAAGAAAAAGAAATCTAATTTTTTTTGTTGCTGCTTTTTCTACCTTTTTCCCATTGAAAATTTTCTCAGCAGAAGACTTGCAGTGGAAAATTGCCAAGAAGCAATTGCAATTATGCATAGATTATTTTTCATCACTCTCTTGGGCAAATGGCATCAAAAGCATTGACTATCAGTATGAACTTCCTGAAGCAAAGTTTTTTAACTGTTTTGGCTAACAAAAGAATGGTGTTGAGGGCTGAGTTGTTTCTTTGTTTTGTTTTTTTCTTTTAAATTTCTGTTTGTTTGTGTGTGCGTGTTTGGCTTGGTGTTTTTAGAGAGAGAGAAAGACTTTCAACACAGTATTCTGCTTCCAGTAGTTGGTAGTGTGCCTGTTCAGGTAAGAGAGCAGGAGAAACAAAGAGATATGTTATTATTATGTTATTCTTAACTTATATAATTCATAAAAAGGATAAATCTAGAAATCTTGTGGGATTTATTTTATTATTTATATGAATCAGATTCACAGGGTGCATCCCAAAAACTGACCTCCTCTGACAAAAAGTTGAGCAGTTTGATGCACTCTGAGAAAACACACTTCCATATATCTTGAGCCTAGTGCTTAATAATTTAATATGATGATTCATAGCCCATTTATCAAGGAAACTTGATAGTTTTCACCACTTCTTTAGTGCCATTCATGACTTCATATGGACCACTGGCAAACCTCTCAGTTTTCTTCTCTAGGCTGAAGAAACCTACTTTATGTATTCTATAATTTTGAGCATCCTAATCAGTATATCTTCTAGAATTTATATTCTTTTTAATATAGAGTGGGAAGGTCAGAACTGTACAAAATATTAATGATGCACCTGCATCTTGATTTAAGCAGCAGAATCTACTTTGTTTGATAATCTTTTCTTAATTCTAAGCTTTCATTCTCTGTTGTTTCGGTTTTTTTGCTTCTGAGTGCCGCTGAACAGTAAAATTCTGGAAGCTTCAGATCCCATCACGATGTAAAGAAAGACAAACATAATATTAAGTGTTGCTAAATTTATTTTATCTGCAGTCAGTCAGTACAGAAAAAATATTCTGTAACTGTCAGATGTGACCTCACTCCATGACAAACCAACTCTCACCTTTAATTCTTTCTGAATGCTCATTTTGATTAGCTGAATTTTCTTTGGAACCGAAAAACAACATTTAACTTTTATATTAATATGTAATAATATATGTACCTGATACATTATAGCACCTCATAGAAGTTATAATATGAGAGCTTTGTTCTCCAGCCGGCACTTTTACATTTTCCCCCAATTAATTCTATGCCCTCTTAAATGAGCATGTCACACTAGATGTGTCATTAATTAGCCATTATCATTTCACTGATGACACATAAAAACAATCAGAATATTCAACAGGGACATCCAAACTGATTGGAAAGAGGCTTGACTTACTATGGTTGGGAAAAAGATGATTGCCTCTTTCTTTCATATATAAAACACAGTTAACTGTACTTCAGAGGGACCTGGGGCATTTGTGCATTTTCCTTTCATCTGTACATAAGGCACAAATTAGAGCAAGTAGAAATGCACTGCTTGTTACTGTAGGGTTAGGCCTACTGTATGGTTTGTTCTTTATCACACATAGCAGCTTTTCAATCCTCTCTGGAATTCAGGATAATTTTTTTTTATCAGCATAGCACCAGATTATTCTAAATTCAAGGCATACTTCTTGTTCTACCACCTATGAGGACCCTTTTAATATTCACTCTTGAAGTTATGTGTGAGTCTACCATGATTTCATGCTCCTAAAGATAAGGGTGGAAACATGATGCCTGCCAGATGCTCAGAGGTCAGACTGAAAAAGAATATGAAATCACCTACTGTTCCAGGGCTGTCTTCTAGTTCAGAGCAAGGTGGGCAAAAGCCAAGTAGGTGCCAAGCTGATTCCAGGAACTGTCAGTAAAAGGAGACAAAGATTAAAAAAAATTCTCTGACTTTTGTTCTAGCAGCTAATGTGAGATAGGAGACTAGAGAGAAACTGAAGCATGTTTGGTAGTTATCCAGTTTTCTAACTCTGTGGTCACCATTCCCTGCCACATTAAGTGTATTTTGTTCTGTCTTACTAAACCTTTGAATAGACTTAGGACCTCATACTGAAGGTCCCTGTTGTCCAGTATTTTGTCTCTGACAATGACTAATGCCAGAAGTAAACAATTTTCGTGAATGTTAAAATCTACTTCAAAAGCAGGAGATGAGAGTTGTGTGTATATATACATATAAAAACACACTTAACTAATATGAGTTGTCCATCTGTAACTTTTTATCCTTCTTTCACGTTTTGCTTGTGAATTTGTCAGCCTATTCTGTTTTCATCAGACCTAAATAATAAACCATTACAGTGTGTACATCAGTTTGTGGTTCTTTTCTGACTACCAGGATCCCTTTCATCTTATTCTGATTTCTTCACTTCTACTTGTCTTATCAAATATATATTCATCTAACTTAGAGCAGACTATGAACACCATAATCTCGCCAGAGTTAGAATCAGTTTCATTTTCTGGAATCATGTAACACAGATACCACATAAGAAGAAAAAGAGCCAAGAAGATTATTTACCCCAATTAGACTTACTGCAAGTTGTAAAACCTGCAAGTTCCTTTGGAAGAAGCGAAAGCGTACACTTTTGTGGGGAAAAGATAGAATTTAGTATTCCCATTCAGGGAGTTCTGTAGGTGCTGGAGATCCATGAGAGGTAGGTAATAAAAAGAAAGCAATTTTTTTGCTCTTGCACTGGTCTTTCCTTCCTTCTCTGATTCCCCACAGGATCGGAAAAATCTTAAGTGATTCATTCCTATTTAAGTTGCTCCCTCCATGACACTGCAGTTTGGTGAGTGTAAATTTACCAAAGGAGGAGTAAACATGGTATAAACCTATTTTTATATTACTTTTGCTACTTTGTTCCCTCTGTATTTTTCTGGAAAGCACAGTTGAAAGGTAGGTTTTTAAAATTCATTATTATAGTGTAAACATGAAAAGGTTGGTTGCAAATAGAAGTATGAAAACTATATCTGACTATCTCAGTCTTTGCAAACCTTCCTTCTCCTACAGTGAATGCTGTAGAAGCCTGATGAAATTTGCTTTAGTAAGCTTACAAAACAGGAATGGTAAGATGCAAATATTTTTTAACTGTTAACTAAGTCTTCAAAAACATCACTTTAAATAGAATCACATGCAAGAATCCTCTCAGAAATTACAGTGCCATACAAATTATGTATTAATAGCTCCCTATTTTCAGATCCTTAAATCGATTTGAAAGTCCTAAAGGGATTTATATCTATCAATTCTGTACCAATTGTATTATACCTATTTGGAGTTCTATGCTCCCTTTTCTTCCCCAGAGGCTATTCTATAACATTAGAGAACAGGTATTTCACATCTTTCCCCCCCCGGTTTCTTGGTAAGTTTATCTAAACCAGCTGTACTTGCTTTAGAGGAAAGAGCTCTATGAACTGCCTGACTAGAATCCTACCATTTTGCTGAGCAGTACACTAAATATTCTTGTCTAACTCTGGTGTTGCTTTCTTCTTTTGCATAGGCTAGATGATTTGCACATTTATGAACTATTAAGCATCCTCTATACACTCCCCTTAGGCTCAATAAAGTCATGAAATTATTTCTGCCTAGGTCACATTTATTAATTTCAGTCTCTGCATAAGATTTACATTTTACTGTAGCTCAGAAGGGAGAAATGAAGCCAGGGTTAAAGGGGAACATAAATTGTTAGCTTTTGCCAGTTTATATTACCCTCTTTTACCACTCTCTGTGGTTCAGGAAATTTATTTTATCTTCCTGTAATCACCTTCCTGGATGCAGTGGGTAAACAAGAAAAATGCAGATAAAAGTCAAAATAAACAAACATAAGGTCATGGCTTGCACACTACAACTAGTATAAAATAAACTTGAAAGCTTGATTGAAGTTACTCATTAAAATACTGCTACTGCTGAAAGAGATGGAGGGGTAGCTCATTCAAGTGCAATGTGGGAGATCCAGAGTCAGAATCCAGAGAACTGAATTCTCTCCACAGGTATGTAGATTCAGACCTCTGCTTATGGAAGGATCTTCCTTGACACATTCTTTAGAGAAGACTAGGAAATGTTAACTGAAAGCACAGTCAGAAATTTGCAATGTAAAGTTTATCTAAAAAAAGAAGTTCTGACCAGCTTGCATTCACAAAAATCAAAGCCCAATGTGCAACTAAGGTAAAAAGATAGAAATGGCACTTTCTGTGATGTTCACTGGGAAATTGTATGCAATCATTTGCAAGGTCTCTTTAGCAATACTGCATTTTGTATAAAACGAAGGCAGGGTAGTTTCAACTTTGGATCCTTCTCTCCATAAACACATTTTTCACATATTACAACTGATGCAAATCCCAACTCGATGGCTGGTTTGAGGCCTGCTCTGTTAAAACAAGCAAAAATAAACAAAGAAAAAAAAAACTCCTCCAGACATCTAAGGAACAAATTCTTTCTCCTTCTTAGATCTTCCTTCTTGGGGAGGGTTTGTTCTTGATCTGCAGTTATGGATCTGCTGAGATGGATAATTTGATTCACAGCTAGAAATAACTGGAAAATTTTGTTTCACATTTTGCTTTGAAATATTGCATTAATTGTGTTGTTCTCCTCAGTATAGGTGCTTCACTGGCATTTTAGGATCTGTCACTAATTCTAAACTTCTTGGAAAAATAACCACCTTTGCTGATAATAAGAAAATTGCTGTTCCATAATGGAAATCCCTGAGCTTTTACTTAGGACTTGTTGTTCCCCTTAATATGAAAGTTTTAAACACATTTTAAGAGAAAGTCCTTTTGAATAGTAATCAGAAACAACTGCTATCGTTACAAGTATTGTATTTCTGCTATGAAAATAGATGCATGCTGTTTTGAGTGAAAATAGTCTCTGTTGAATTTCACTTTGTAGAGAGGTAAAACCTCAGCTACATCCGCAGCTGAATATGTGGCCAGTTACTAAGGCAGTATCATCTTTCACATTCAAAATGCAGGTTAGATATTGAAACTAGCATGTGACTTAATCCAGTAAAAGTGGAATAGACTGTCAGAGAAAGTAAGCTGGCAAACAGGCAACCATTTGAACATGTTATATTTTAATTTGCAGAGACAAAAATGACAAGCAATTTATTTACATAAAACTGTACAAAAGCAAATTAAATTATGTAAATATTTCATAAATAGAGGTGGACTAGCGTTTAATACATTTTGCCATGTTTAGCATAGTTGCGTGCATAGTGACTCATAATAAACAATGATAAATTGTTCTCTGCTTCACTATCAACATCCAAGTTGCAGAACAATAGTCAATGATTAATATTACAAACAGATCGTACCACACTGAATGCAAGTGCTTTAAAATTTAGGAAAAAGTTGTCTGAAAGCATACCCCAGGTAGCTGGTGAATGTTGTCTTCTTCCTAGTGTTTATGCTCATTCAGTCAGTAATACAACTTAATTGATGGACTTTAATTCTATTGCTATTTCATCTGCTTTGTTCCTGATGAAAACACTGTATATTTATCATCAACGAAACAAAAGGAAAAATATTTCGTTGTTCAACTTCCTTACAAGTGTTTGGTGATGGTTGGATTTATGGCAAGGTCTTTATCCATATTTCTTATTTTCCTGCTTGACAACTTCCTAGGGTAGCCTTTCAGCAATCATTTCAATCCCATTTAAGTTCTTCCCCCACATAAAAATAATGTTTAACTTTTTTTTCCTGAAACTCAGGCAGCAGGCCAGTCAGAAACCATATTGGATAAACATAGTGGGTCTGAGATCCAGAATGAGCATTAGATTTTAGACCAAAGCTATTGAATTTTCTAATACGTATAAAGTTATATATTAACGCATCAATCTATAAAGGTGCCCTAATGTAAAATACATGCAAAGCTCATCTGAGTTTCCCATGGAAGGAAATAAAAAAGATGATTTCTATACTGTACAACCAAAATGTGATGATGGCTAAAAGCAATTAAAAAAAAATTTGTCAATTTTCCTGGCAACATGAATTGGTGACACCCTGCTAAATAACTATCATATAGACTGATTGTAGTTTTTCAGGCAGCAGAATTAAAAACAAATTAAAACCACCCCAAATCCCACACAAATAGTAATAAAAAAATCCTCAAGACCTACTTAAACCACAGGTTTTTGTTAATAATGCTTAAGACTGGTCCATTAACTGAGTTTGGCAAAAGGCTTTTTTTTAAATATATTATTTATAATTTCTCAGAAAATAAACACAGGTAAATATACAGGTTCAAAAAAGTTGGGAATAGCCCCTTATCCCTCAGTGTCCAAACCCAACTACCACTTTACCATATTAATAGGTATAAAAGGCACAGTTGCATATTTTGCATTCACCCTAATTATTTTTTATAGCTTTATTTGTTTATTTTTATACAAAAGCACTCTATTTATGGAGTGGCACCAGATTTAACCTATTTCAAATAAAGAGGAAATATACAAACACAAAATATATTTGTATGTCATGCCAGGTCAGAAGAGTAATCAGCATATTAATAGTGGCTAGTTCCACTAGAATTACTGTGAATACTTACAGTAGACAGAATTTTTTAAAAATTCTTTCACACGCATTTTAGATCTAAGGAGATGCACACAAGTAAATTACTTCATGACTGTCTTATGTGGTGCAAAAGTTGGTGAGTGACTGCTGATCCATTTAATCTGAAGGTCTACTATGACCTGTATTATTAGCCTTGTAGAAAAAGTGTCTAAGAATATATGGAACCCAGCTACCTAATTTATTTTCTTGTGTGTAATATTAAATAAAATTTTATTAAAGGAAATTTTGTTGAACATTTGTGTTATGCAATTGTGTATTCTGTTGAAACGTGCAAGAAAAATGTGTATACATTACATAAGCATTTTAGAAGCATTTTTAAACAGGTACTTACAGATTATACAAAGCAGTAACTGCTATACGCAGTCTCATAACAAAGTACTAGCTTGCATCTCTCCATATTACTTAAATAATTAAACATAAAAATGTTCAATCATTATTAATCTTTGATTTTAATATTTTCTTTCTAAAATGTGCCCATTCATCGTAACTGTTATACACAAACTAATGTTACTTGAAGAAAGTAAACTCAAGAGAGGAGAATGAAAAGGCCAATAATGGCACATCCCACTATATGGAGAAGTGAATTCAAAAGATAAGTGTGATGAGTTGTTTTGATTTACCAACCTCTACCTTAGGCTGTTTAAGGTTATTTCTATGCAATTCTTCAAAGCAAGAAACTACCCAAAGCTACATTGTGACTACAGTATACTAGAGAGCCATCTAGCCATGCCTTCACGCCAGGTTAAACAGCCAGGGATCTGAATGCTTTCCCCCTCCTTGAGCTGTCCTTGCTGTGTTGTTCGATTGTCGCTTTCATCTGAATGTCTGAGCTCATCTGCCATTATTTCTACAGCATCAAGTACAAAGCAATTGTTCATCGTTCTGCATGTTTTGTTGCTTTTATTGCACAAAAACTTGTTTCATTTCCTCTTCCTTTCAAGAATCACTCATCATGAGAATTGTTACAGCTTTTGCATATCACAGTAGCTTGGACTCCTTTTGACTCATCTTGACCTGCTAGGTGAGTACCATACCACTGTTTATCAGACCAATTTCTCCTTATGCTAAATGTTCTGAGTCTTGACATCATTTAGTATTGCACTTCTCTTGGTTTTAATGCACTTGGTTTCAAGAAAGCTTTCACATATCTTTGACATATTTGAAGCAATTGGTAATCTGCAACACTGATGACCAAAGACTTAGCAACCACTCCTGGCAATCTGAAAAGAAGCTTCTGTATTCAACATGTAACATCCTCTTGTTAGTGCACCATCCCATTGTCCACCTTTTCCCTCCCATCAAGCATTCTTATTAACACAGCCTTCTATTACTACTATTATTTTTTAATTTTGATCTTAAAAACTCCCTGGCATATGCAGCATATCATATGCAGCTTCCGCTGCAACATATCACATCATTACAAAAAAACCACACACCTATTCCTTTGGGCATTCAACTGAACCACATCGGAAAAAAAAAATTGTCATCTGGGCTTGTGAACTGTGCTGCTGTGCAAAATGTAACAGAAGGTGTGTTATGAGTACATGTGTTTATTTGTGAATACATTAATTTTCTAAGCCAAGCCCCAATACTTAGCAGTTCCCCTGATCCATTGTGTGATCTTTGGCCTTTTTGTTATTACAATCTTCCCACCTAGATGTTAGTCTTGCCCAAAATAATGATTTCAACAGTTTATCATTACTAACCTATGGTACATGTGTTAGTAATTGTGTTTACATTGAAGTAATTGTTACAGAGAATGAGAGAGAAGGAGAGAAAGAGACACAGCAAGACACGTTTGTTTGATGGATAAAACAGAACCAGAGTCCATGAATCACAGGAAAGAATGCCATGTTTTTGACTGCAGTCTCAGGCTGAACATAATTCTGTTGCTTCCAGCCTCAGATGAGAGGTGAGAATATTAAAGCTGTGGTCTTCACAAAGTGCCTATTAATGATTATTCCTTTATATTTATCTCTATATCTGTATGGTTTCTGAAGGATTGTCCCTGGTGGGGATCAGCAATATTCAGATGATATGTTTTGAGTACATTTTCCCTGACATGTTATCCTCAACAAGCCAGATGACAAACAAACAAAATGAGTGGCTTAACTCATGCTTCTGCAGAGGGGAAACAACAGTGTGTTGTGTTCTTTTTAATCAAGCTCGCTACTATGGGAGGAATTTGCAACCATAGATTTAGGAAAAATAAAAATCAGCAGAAGGGGGAATTAGACATGCAAGTAACAACGTTTTCTACATTGTACAGTATAGTCAGGCAGACAGTATAATTACATGCCTGCTATGGAGGCAGAAGTGGCAGGCAGATCTTTTGTCTCTTTGGTGGCCCCCTCTTTTTTGTTTATTTTTTTTCTTAAAATTGTTGTGATTTTAAGACTTTTTCCCCATTTCTTTCTTATAATATGAAAGAACTTTGTTGCTGCTTTTTAGCCTACAGGTAAACTTCTCTTCTAGTTAGAGTATTGACAGGAGATGGCTTGTATTCCCCTGTCTGTGTAAGGGGGATATCCTCTGGATTGCCTTCTTCATTTTTGCTGAAACTAGCCGCGCTGAAGGTCTCATAGGATGAGGTCAACTTTTTGTTAAGGAGGTTTCTGTTGCGATCACCCATGAGGGAGGCTTCCCCATTGGCCAGCTTTTCCTGACTGCCCCGTTCATCAACAGGCATGAAAGTAGAGAGTTTTGGCTGGCTCTTCTGCTTTCTCTCCGGAGAAGTGCGGACCGGCATCCAGCAGGAGTCCGAGTGGCCGTACTCATCACACTCTCGGGTACACTTCCCTGTCAGAGCTACATCTGGTAGAGGCCGTGAATCTGAAAATAAAAGAGAGTTGTCTTTACAAATTAATATTACAATGATTTCAATTGAAACTGAGAATCCTTAAATTCACAAAAGGTATTTTTAAAGGTCTTTGCAGGAATGTTGTAGTAAGTTCCTCAGTAATAATTTTTTCACATTGCATATGCCCACAGGCAAGAAGCAGATCTGTACAGTTATCCTCTACATCAATAATTGAAAAAAAGACTATCAATCCATTTCCTGTGCTTCTAAATCTGCTCCAGAAGCATTTGGTATTAGGTACTGAATGAATTTTGATGTTTGAAAGAGTCAAATGAGGATTTGTTTCCACACTGCCAGTTTTCTTGAAATTATTAAAAATACCTTTCTTTGAATTTCTTGTAGAGAATGCTTTGAATTTATGTGAAAGGATCCTAAGACCCTGAATCCTGCAAATACTTATGGGCATACTTAATGCACCACAAGTGAGCAGATCTGCTAGTGACAACAGAACTCAATTTGCACATAATGTAAACCTCTGCTTGTATTTATGAGGATTGGACATTTGTTGCTAGTCCACAATATTATATGAGTTGTACAATCAGTAATTGGGGAAGCATACAAACCCTCTGCTATGGCTTATAATCTTAATAAAAAATGTACAGATAAAGCTGTTCTGTGGTGTGTGTATGTGGATATGTATGTTGGGGGACAGGCAGAATCTGAGTGCTGCCTAAAGAGAAACACTAAAATTTTTTATGTTACTTGCTATGTTAGAAGGTGTCCTCTTCCAGGTCACCATGTCTAAGTTTTCTAGCTACTGTACTTGTAAGAACTGTCACTGAAAACCAGCAAAGTTCAGCGGCCTGCAGGATTGACTCCTACCTTTTGGAAACACAGGAGGTTTTTAATACTTGTATTTTGATACTTGCATTACAACTGAATTTAAAAGCTACCTTAACTATTTTAAGGATTGGGTAATATTCTGAAACCTTGCTTTTATTCAGTTGTACTGTACTTTATGGTCTGCAAGGAATAACTGAAGCTGCTTAAAAAGTAACAACATGATCTTCAAACAAAGTTGACAAAGAACATAAATCAATAAATCTTCTTCAGTGTGTTTGATATGACTTTCATATGATATGATATACTTGATGAAACATTTAGGTTTGTTTTATAAAAAATTGATTATCTTAAAAGAGAGCAAATAGCTTCCACATGGAAACACAGTCAGTTACTTCATATGGACTGTGACATCTTTCTGCCTTCCCACTACAACACCCGGATTCATCTGAACAATAATTTTTTCCAGTAATAACACATGCCTTATCAAATGCCTTTCAAAGGCCTATTCAGTCTTCATTTTCCTCACTTCTATTTTGCCTATTTTTCTTTGATTTTGGCTGTCAGATGACCTTCTCAAACAGTTACAATTCAAACTGTGAATTTTTTATAAATTGATAAAATAGACCACTGAAGTTAAAAAAAATATAAAACCAACCAAACAAACAAAAAAACCCCTCCAGCCAAAAATCCTTTGCTTCTTCCAGAATAAACTATTTTAATGTAAAATATTTACAACAGGTGCTTGTAGAGAAAACATACTTCATTTCAACATCTGTGGATTTAATCCTGATAGAATTGCAAAAGCTCTTTTAAATCAGATTTATGTTCATCCTGTCCCAATTTTTTCATGCATTTAAACATAATTTAATTAGTAATTTTTGCAGTATTGTAAAGAATATGCATATTATTTGCTATTGACAGATGTCAGCATTTTATAGAATCTACTGTTTGTATTCTGAATACAGTATAATATTTCATATGTCAATATGTCACTGATTTTAATGAAGAAACACCACTGGTGTCTAGATAACTGAGTAACACTGTAGCTGAGATGTATAAGGCTGGGAGGAGGGAACTGATTTTTAATTTTTTACATTTTTTTTCCCCCAATTGTACTTTTTAAGGTTTTCACACTTAGACTTGCCCACTTTTTTTTTTTCCGATGAAGAATGCAAAGACTATGGACAGTTATCAGCCTATCAGTTTTCAGATGACCGTGTTCTGGAGACATACCCAGAAGAGGGTGATGGTATCAAGAAAATCCTCTAATTATCAGCTAAATCAGTATTATTCTGGCACTCCCTAAAGGTAAGAAGCATAATTAACTGTTCGGCTGCCCCTAATGTGCTTTGATTTTTAAACTGGATTTTGCATATTTTTACAACAGGGCCAATCCCTTTAAGTCCCCATAAACTCTTCAAACAGCACTTTATTTCCAAACAATGGCCACTAAACATTATGCTTGCTACAAGTATTTCAATTATTACTCTGCAGAATATTATCAAATGCTTATCTAGACAATATGTCTGACCTTTTTTTAAGACATAGGAGCATGTGTTTATTGAAAGGGGTTTCTTTTGTTGTTGTTTGGGTTTGTTTTTGGGTTTTGGTGGTTTTTTCAGATTGAAAGAATTAATATCTCATTACATCTGATGGTTTCTTTTTAGCTTAAACAAATCTTGAGCCAGCACTACATGTGTTCATAAAAATACTTTCTTTGATAGTGGTCCTTGAATCATGCATTCAAAATGTACCATTTTTCATTGTAGTGCTTCCCCTACTCACTTCTGAACAAATGGTTAATACAAATTCCTTATTGTAAAGCATGATGACTTACTGTACAATTCAGCCTTATAGTGCTGTTCTACGAAGCAATAACGTCTAAGTCAGTGTGTGGCTGAGTCACCCTGTTGTGTTATGTGATAAACTTCATTCTCACACCCACAGAAGAGACCAGAGAGACACTGAAGGGATAATACAAGCCAAAATAACACCCTGAGAGGCTACCCCCAGGTCCATCATAGGACCATCAGCCCCTCAAAGGTCCATCTGCTCAGGCCCAGAGGAACACAGGGGTGTATAGTGGCAGATAGGAACTCAAAATAAGGACTTGGGATGAACAATCATCTTTCTGTCTAATGTGGATTGCTCTCTAGGTATGTAGAACATGTTATAGGATAAAGGGGGAAAAGAATTTGGGATAGCACAGGACTTACATGATGTTTAAGGGAGAATCCAAAGGGAAGACAAGTGAGGGTTTTAGGACATTTGTGAAGGAACAAGAGTGGGAAAATAGAGACATGAGTGGATAAAAGGGCCAGTCATGTAAATAGTTTACTGGCTAATAAGATTTCTGGTCATTTTCTGTGCCTGATGAGCACCACCTATCCTGTCTTCCTACTAAATTCCTTTCTAACTCTTTCCTGGGTTATGGGCTGCATATGAGTGTATACACATGGGCTTGTCCACTCTCACTAGAGGACTTCCATCCTGTGCAGCCAGAGAAGAGGACAGAATGAGGACAGTGGTACTGTCTGTGTTCATATGAGTTCTCTGAGTATCTGTGATCTGTATGGACAGCTGTGTACATGTTTGGTGTATGTGTGTGCTCTGTGTATGTGTCTACTGGGAATACATCTTCAACTTTGCTACTGGTTGGACCCAGGGACATGGAGCAGCGGCAGCAGCTTTACCTCCCTCAGGCTGTCAGACCTGGTGTCATATATTTTTCTCTAAAACACCCTTCAAATA
The DNA here is from genome assembly GCF_001604755.1 of Lepidothrix coronata. Lineage (NCBI taxonomy): Eukaryota > Metazoa > Chordata > Aves > Passeriformes > Pipridae > Lepidothrix > Lepidothrix coronata. Next base: position 13,561,057 of record NW_016690180.1, read on the forward strand.
ATGTTTGGCCCTTACAGTTAATGTAGCCTTCTACTTCATTGCTTTCTTGCATCTGTTCTAAGATCTTGAATCAGTAGAGCATCTAAGCACTGATTAATCTAACACGGTGTTAAACATGTTGCATTTGAATTGCTCTTCTCTTAAAAGATGGACATAACTTCAGCATTTGGGGAGGCAGGGAATATTTTGTGTGTGCATTATATCAGAAGATCCAGTGATGTCAGGACTAAACTATTACCTGTACCCAAACTAGTCAGTTAAGGAAAAATTGTGGGTTTTTATACATTCAGGTTGATAGGACTCCCTGAAACAACATCTCAGCCTTGGCCATATTGATCAACATAACTGGTCTACTCTGGCCTCCAATCAGGAGGCCTGGAGACACACCATCTATAACACTGCTGTTTCCTTTGAGAACGCACGCAGGATCACTCTCGAGGAGAAAAGACAACACAGAAAGAACGGTGTCTTGCAGAATATACCACCTAAGGAGTCTTTCAGCTGTGCCTTTTGCAATCGGATATGTCTATCTCATATTGGCCTCATTAGCCACCAGCGTTGTAACAAACATGGGTAGAGCCTTCCTAAATCTTCGTTCGCGAAGCCTAGCCATGATGATATTATACACTCCAGTAGATAACAGAGATTTAACCTTAATTTTGGATAAACTGCCACATCCCTTTAGCTACAAAGTGATTAACTATATTTTTGCTAATTCACTGAACAGATCAACCCTCTTTTGCAAAGTAGTGACTTTATGTTCCTCATTTTAAATGATCTAGCCTGTGGAGTTTTGAACAATTCCTGAATTTGAAAATAAAAATAAAAAAAATTACCCTTGTGCTCTAGAATAATTTACATTCAAGCATAACTATCTCTAAGTGTTTCTCAGTTTAAAAGCTAAACACTTTAGTAGTGATCCCGCTGCTAGCTGATAAGCCTAATGGAATACAACACAGGAAAGAATTTGTCAGCACAATTGGCAAATCATCAAGGAATAGTAAAACAGATTTCTACTACAGTTACATATCTGGAAAACAAATCAAATAAGTTCTTAAAATGCCACTTATTAACAAAAAAAATTCATCACAATGCTAATTAGTGAGAAAGATGTATGATATTTCTTGTTATACAGAAATTTGTAGATGTGGGATTAGGTTCTAACAGTTTATACATAGACTAGTCAAATTCAAGACTTTATCTGCACAAAAAGATCATCAGAGATACAATGGAAGATGTCATCTTAGTTATTTTCAAACATATCTTCTTATAGTGTCTCTAGATCAGAAGCAGGTATTGCTTGACTATTTACAAAGCCATTGTAAACCTCCTCCCTAAAATGCAGATATTTAGAAAAGTTTTTAGGTAAACATGTAAATGGAGACTTCAAAAATGAATATTTTAAAGCAGATTTAACCTGCCACTGCTCAGACTTCTGCTATGAAAATACTGGAGTACAGTAATTTACGGGGTCTCACAATCTACTTTTTCACTGTACCTGATATAAGCTTCCACCACAAATTTTAAAAAGTTAGCTGATAAATGTTCATATTTTTTGAAACAGTAGAAACGATTCATCCAAGAAATCTCTAAACATTTATGGCTAATTTCCGAGACATTGATTTGTTTTATATTTTCCATAAAACTTTGTACAAAAGCATGCAAATGAATGGAGATTATGCTCATGTTTCTGTAATTTTAGCTGACTGTTGCTTTAGGACTAGTAGGATTGCTTATCATCAAAAAAGGAAGGCACCTACCACTGCAGTGTGGAGAGGGGAAAGATGATAGTCTATATCCAGTTTAATGTCAAAGAAACCAACAGCTCAAATATTCCACTCAAGCAGTTTTCCACTATTTTCTCTCCTCCAATTCCTTATCAAAGAAGTTTAATATATTTCATCAAGTACAGAGAAAGTATTATGAACTCAGTAGTCAACAAGTGCACATGGGGGTTGAAGTTAGATGATCTTTAAGGTCCCTTCCAACCCCAACCATTTTATGATTCTACATGTTACAAGTTATGGGCTCTTCTGTACACACATATTGCAGAAATATAGTCAAGAATGCACACTCACTCTGGCTCCACTTTGTACATTTTTCAGCAACCATTCTTGCACAATATATTTTATAGAAACCCAGCATTATCATCTAGTCATGACATGGTCCTGGCACTTTTTTTGAGAAAAATACAAGGAGCTTTTCACTTTCTTATCTTTTGTAAACCACACACAAATACTGTGGTAATAACACACTTTAGATAGTTGGCAAAAATTCTGTTCCACTTATCCCTGGAGATGGAAAACCTTCCAAAGCAATATTGACACCCTATCTAGACACAATAACTTGAACATTCCGAGAAAATACTCCTAGCTGTAGACCCTTTTCTTGGAGGAGTACAAGACCACAGTAGCCATATAGTACTACAGCAGTGGAACAGTACTTCTGTAAACCATAAAGCCGGTCCACAGGATCTGAGGAGTCATTGGCAGATGAGACCTAAATAATATTTATGACAAATCAATGACTACATGCAGATTTTACTTTTTCCATTGACAGGCCCATATCATAATATCCCTGTATGGTTCCATTTATTTAGAACCTGTAAAAACTGCATGTTCAGCAGTTCCAGACTACTGTGAGAAAAGAAAAAGGAATAGGAGTGGTCATATAGTAATGAAAGGGACTGTGATTTCGATGAGCCATTTATCATCCCACCTTTGCCTGAACCCTTTACACTAATATGCTATATTCAGAGGACCATCCAAAATTCAAGTGAAACACCATTAAGACTATGTGATTAAACAGGAGTCCATTTACATAGCTTTTACATTAAAAGGTTTTCTGTTTTACAAGCTGTGAGGTCGGGGACACAGTAAGGCTCTTAAAGCACAACAAGTATTGACTACATGATCAGAAAATGAAAATGCAGAAAACTGCTGGGAGGGTACATATTGTCAAAAATCACTGTTTAAAAGGGGAAAAAGAAAGCTATACTAAAGTAAAACACAGCCAGAGTAGTATTGGTTTTGGAATTCCTGCCTCCTAGTTGCAATAATTCAGGAACTGCACCCCAGTTCATGCTGTGGCATATTCTGACATGCCAAGACGCTATTAAAATACTTAAACATGTTTGAAGGCATCAGCAATTTCTTTCTCTGCACCTTAGGCTAAATGCAGTTAAACAGCAATTGAACATATCTCAAGAAGCATTTAGTGCCCCAAGGCTTGGACTGCTGTCATTCTGAATGTGGCATTATCATGTACTGCAGAGATAGTGCATACCATCTCTAAAACAGTCCTACTGAATAAAGTCAAACACAAATCCACTACTTGAGATATGCCAACTGCACTGAAGTAATGAATATATTAATTGCTTTTGGACTAGAATAGTTTCATGTATATCATGCTCAATTCTTAAATTCTTTTCAGTGCTTAAGAAAGTACTTCAGAATACATAAAGGTTTATATGTACGTTGATGGAATGATTAATAGTGTGAGACAAGGTATGACAGAATAATATAAAATAATGATTTCTGAAACTTAGTATTCTTTTCTTCTGCAAAGAAAAAGGAATACAGAATACAAGTGAGAATTTTTAATACCTTACTTGAAAACTGGTGAAATAAAAGTCTCTCTTAAAACAATCCCTAAAACCAGCCAGACTCACTGCTGTATCATGTCAGAAGTCAAAATACTTAGCAATTTCAAGACACCAGAGTGAAATTTTCAAAACAAACACGAGTTGCTAGATAGTCCTCTACTACTAAAGCTAACAAAAATAAAACAAACAAATAAAGCGCTACCATAGGAAAATAGAAACAGTTAACTGATTCTATAACTTTTAAAAAAAGTTCATGATAGATGAATAAAAGTGAATTAGTGAGAGGAGCAAGCAGCTACAGGAAAAAGCAATATTGTTCATGTACCTAAAAGGAAAGAAAAAAAAAAAAGAGTAAAAGCAATCTGTTTTGTGTGCCCATAGTAGAAAGGAGCAAAAGTAATGGCTTGATTGCAACAAGAACAAATCAGTTCAGAAATCAGAAAAAAAAACTTTGAGGATAAATGTAGTAGTGATAGACTGTACAGAGTCTGGAATGAGTTTTATTAATGTCTAGAAAAAAGTTCCCCAAGGATAACAAAAATGTAGCTAATTATACCTTGAGAAACTGAGGATGCACTAAATGACCTCTAAAGTTTCCCTTCAGCTCTGTAATTCTGTTAATGTGATTGCTCAACACTCATGTACTTTGGCCTCAATCCAATTAACTGTTTCTGGGTTAAGATTCTTAACTTATTCAGTAATAAATCAACCTTAGAAGGTGGGCTTCAGTTCAACTAAAAATCCACTTTAGAATCCTCCTTAAAATTTTACAGTAATAAAACTACTAACCAAAAAATAGTTGAACCATTTAAGACAGGTGTTAATCAGAGGAATAAAGAAACACAAAGACTGTAAAGAATGTAACTCATTCTCAAGTTCCAGCATGATAACTTAATATTTATAAAATCTTCTTGCCTGAGACTATCCATCCCATTCTACAGTGTTGTCACAAAGTTAAAGATTTAATATTACTTCTACCTGTAGTGGTGCAAAACATATCGTGCCTCTGAAGTCCTTTAAATCTGAAACTGCTGTAAGAAGAAAAATTTCAAGTGTTTATTTTACTTCTTATATGACATTTTGGTTTTGTTTACCCTTGAATAATATACGCCTCTGCTTTAGGGAGGAACAGAGTCAAATAAGAGAATGACTGTATAAGATTTTGATGAGGGTTTTTTTGTTTATTAAACAGACTACACATGACTAGATAGATATTTAACATGACTCAGTCATGTAACCAAAGAAATATTACCTAAGCAATAATATTCCTGGCTTAGATTCCAGTTATTTCTATTACAAATGTCTTCAGGCAAGTTAAGGTAAAATATTCTTTAACTAAGAATTATTCCCCTAATTATGGAATAATTTGATAAAAAAATTTCTTACCTAAATTAGTGATTGTACCAGCTCAGTAATATTGCATCTGTGTTCTTCAAGGAATCATCAGTATTTCACAACTAACTTAAAGACTGTTTATATTAAAAACAGATCTATGGCTGCTTTTTTTTCCTCCTTTTTATTTATTTTTTTTTTTAAACTAAAATAAAGACCCTAGTTGTACTTTTCTGGATTGAAATCATGTTGATCTGTTGGTTGTCAGTGGAGAACAATAATATAAGTGGCATATAATGTTATGTTTAAGTGAAATCAAATTCAACAGACTTAATTCAAGACAAATACTAATTTTAACCCCTGATTACATTGTAAAACAAAGGGAAGCTGTGCTGGTTTAAAGGCAAACCAGCAGGAGAAATGAACCCAACTCAAAGAGACTATAAATCAGAGTTACAATTTAATAGAAATAATACTATAAATACAATAATATGGACAAACAATTGGTTTTAACTCACAAAACCCACGTGTATAACCCAGCACCCCGGGACACGAACAGAATGGTGTTTGTTGGCCCCTGTGCTGAGCCCCATATGGTCCCTCTGAGTTCAACGTAAAAGGAGAGGGAAAACCTGTTGGTGAGAGTGCTGGTCACAGTCTGATCAAGGTTCTGGTCCTTCTCTGGATCCAACAAGTGGGCCCCAAGATTATATACACTCAAATTGGAGTGGGAATGCTCAGTACCTCCCCCAGGGCAGGGAGTTCCACAATGGGGGATTGTGAGTCCTGAGATATTTTTGGAATCCTTGGTGGCCCATTAGCAGACATGACCCCTCAGGCTGGGTGTGGAGGTGCTAATGACTCCCTGGAGGGGATTTATCACACCTGAGTCATTGATGTGAGGATAGGAACATCCTTCTGTCTCACAGGCTTCCCAACACCAAGCCTATAGCCTGAGGGGCCAGGTGCGATCTGGGCAGCTGCTGCAAATTGTTACCAGTTCCTGGGAAATTACATAGAGGGTGTAGAATACACAGTTTGGTTTACCACCACAGCCACACAGTGATGAACTGGTTCTGACTGCTCTAACTAGGACAGAAGCCCATTAGAAACATAAAGTTTTCTCTTGTTTAAGTTGTATTTATCCTATCATTCAGACTGCATTATTTCATTTTTGTTCACAAGACCAATTGCATGTATATAATGAGAACTAAGAAGTATCAGCTTATGTGATACCAGTGGTACCATACTAAATACATCATGCTGAACCTAAATTCCCTAGATTTTAATTTTCCAGATTTAAATGTAATTGCTGCAAGACTTCTTGTAATCCTGTTAAATCCTTTGATAGCCTGATTTACTTCTATCACTGAAATGGCAACATATCCTTCAGAAAAGCAGGACTTACTATGGCTTCCTGAAGTAGCACAGACATTAAGATGTAGGAAACATTTAAGCTGTTTAATTGTTCTGCCAATCTAATGCTAAGGTATTAATCTGTCACTGTGTCAAATTACATACCTTTATTTTTCCAGTAAAATATGTCAGTGCTTAACAAACTCTGAGCTGAAACAATTCATCGAGCAATTAGGATGTCAGCTGTCCTGAAGATGACTTAAGAAAATCTGAATCAAGGCTCAAAATTCAAGATAATTTTTTCGGTACTCTTACCAAAGTGATGGGACTGTAGGAGCTATAAGAGAATAGGGTAGCTAGCAGCCATTATTAGATCATGTCAGCTGTGCTGTCTTTTTATTTTATTTCTTGGCAATAAGGATTTAATAATGTATTTTCAACTCAGAAATGGACACCAGGTAGGAAGACTAGTGCTCTTACCACAAAAGATAAAAACAACATGAGTTCCAATTTATGCCCATCCCATTCACAAGACAACTTATTTTTGGAGATACTCCAAGTAAGGTATTCTAAGGGATATTAATGATTGCAACATTCCTTTTACTGAGAAACTAAAAACACAATCCCAAAAGATGTCCAGTGTCAGTACGCAAATCCCTCGTAATGGAAAGAGGAGGGGCAGCCACTAATCTCTTCTCTGTGATGACCAGCCTGGAACACGCTCCCCAGGGAAGTGGTCACAGCACCAAGCCTGACAGAGTTCAAGAAGCATTTGGATGATACTCTCAGGCATATGGTGTGACTCTTGGGGATGGTCCTGTGAAGGGCTAAGGGCTAGATTAGATGATCCCTGTGAGTCCCTTCCAACTCAGCATATTCAGTGATTCTGTCATTCCATCATTAGGTCCCATGGATATCTCACAAATCTCTCCAAGGATATCCAGAATACATAATGAAAGCTGAATACATAGAAAAAGTCAGTGACTTGACAGAGTTGCAAGCTCTTTTGTAAGACAGATATTTGTTGAAGTGATATAAAAATGCATTATATATGACTAATGTTTAGGTTCAAATGCTGACTGAAAAGATAACCCCCCTGTACACACATGGCCACTTAATTGTAATGGCAGGGAAAAAAAACAAGAAACAAACAGAAAAACTGAATCATTTGTGATTATCGACAAGAAGTCAATAAAGTTCTGGTTGAATGCTTCTGTTTAAGAATTCTGTTTAAGAATTGGCTTTAAGGGAGAATACTGATTTCTTTCGTTCAGTAAAGAAATATCTTTTAGTGACTTACTTTTACTTACAGAATTACTCTGCCACATGAGACAGTAACTTGAACTGGTTATTTTGATAGTACCACTGCATTGCTGAAAATGAAATGCTTCATATAGTTCTACTTTTCACAGCAACACATCGCTGGATCTTATTTTATTCCTGCATATATAGAATGAAATATTATAAAAATAACACATATTAAATAGTAGTATTGCTTTCATAAAAAGGGAATTATTTGTGTTTCCAAGAGGTTTTCTCTGTCACTCATGTAATGTTTATTTTATTACAAGTCATAAACTCTCAAAGGTTAAACTTGAACAAAAAGTATAAAATGTGCTCGAGTTCTGTTAATTTATACTATGCTATTTTCAAATGGGGGGAAGAAGAAAGTTCTCCATGTTCTGCTTGCAAATGATCACCTAAATAATGTAGAGCTAAGCATAAAGCAGAAACAAATAACTTGTGACTACTTGTCTTTTTAGTAGCTGTCAAGAGAAAGTTGTGTTGTAAGAAGAAATATAGCAGTCGTTTAATGTTTTATGTCACTTGAAGGGAACCCACAAAATGGGAAAAAAAATATTCACTTATATGTTCATGTCATTCTTGTTTCTCTCACAAATACTTATATAAATTTGTAATTTTACTTAATAATATTAGCAAGATCTGGGATACAGAACCAAATTTAATTCGATGTAGTGAATTGAAAAGTACAAAGCATACATTTTCATGCCTTTAACAGAAGTTCTACATAACACAAGACTGAAATGAATATTAAAAATAGAAATAAAAAACATTATTGTATTAATGCACATTTTTCCTGTATAAGTATACTTCACAAGAAATGGGTTACATTTTATAAAATGTACTGCTCATTCTCATTAATCATGAAGCATAACAGAAGTATAAAATCAGACAACTTCACAGTAAATGATAATACTTTTCACTTGGAAAGGAAATGATTAAGTAGTTACAGAATCTTATTCTATGTCAGTGGCATGGACCACTGTCATTCCAGTGTCTAGAACTATTATTTTGGGACCTTCAGCTTTTCCTAAGACGAAGTAAAATCTACCTTGGAATTATAGAATTCCAACTCCTGTTCCTGCACAGGACAGCCCCAAGAATCACACCATGTGCCTGAGAGTGTTGACCAAACATTTCTTGAGCTCAGAGGCTTGGTGCCATGACAACTTCTCTGGGGGGTCTGATCCAGTGCCTAAGCACTCTCTGGGTGAAGAACCTTTTCCTAATATCCAACCTAAACTTCACTGACACTCCTTCATGCCATTGCCTGGGGTCCTGTCACTGATCACCAGAGAGAAGAGACCAGTTCCTGTCCCTCTGCTTTCCCTTGTGAGGAAGCTGTGGACTGCAATGAGGTTTCCTCTCAGTCTCCTCTTCTCTAAGCTGAGCAAGCCAAGTGACCTCAGCTGCAACTTGAATGACCTCTTCGCCATCTAGACCTCTGGATCCTTCACCATCTTTGCTAGCCTCCTCTGGACACTCTAATGGCTTAATATCTTTCTTATACTGCAGTGCCCAAAACTGCACACAATATTCAAGGTGAGACGGCACCAGTGCAGAGCAGAGCAGGACAATCCCCTCCCTTGACCAGCTGGTGATGCTCTGCCTGATGCCTCCCAGGATATGATTGGCCCTCCTGGCTGCCAGGGCACTGCTGACTCATATTCAACTTGCTGTCAACGAGGACCCTTTCTGTGGCACTGCTATCCAGCATCTCATTCTCCAGTTTGTACAAACATCTGGGGTTGCCCTATCCCAGGTACAGAATCCAGCACTTCCCCTTGTTGTAGTTCATATAGCTGGTGATTGCTCAGTCCTCTAATTTGCCAAGGTCTCTCTGCAGAGCCTCTCTGACTTCAAGGGAGTTGAGAAGTCCTCCCTGTCATGTATGCAAACATACTTATCATATCTCTGAGTCCTACATCCAAGTAATTTACGAAGATGTTGAAGAGTACTGGGCCTAAGACGAAGCCCTGTGGAACCCCACTAGTGACAGGTCAGCAGTCTGATGTTACTCCATTCACTATTACCCTCTGTGCTTGACTTGTGAGCCAGTTGCTCACCCACCACATGATGATGGTCCAGCTGTGTTCTGGATATTTTGTCCGGAGGATCTTGTGAGAGATAGTATTGAAAGTTTTACTGAAATGCAGAAAGATTATATTAAGTGACTTCCACAGATCAGTTAGGTGGGTAACGTTGTTAAAGGAAATTAAGACTGACAAGCAGGACTTTCCTCTCATGAAGACATGCTGGCTGTGACCAATGACTGCCTTGTCCATCAGATGTTTTTCAATACCTCACACAATTAATTCACCTAAGTTCCTACTTCTGTTATAAGTACTGATGGAGATTATGTAGGGGGGAGGGTGTGTTAGGCATTTTTTTTTTTTTTTTGCTGCTGATGTCATTTTTATAGTAAGTTATGAGGAAAAGTCTTCACACCTCAAAAAATGGAGAGACAAATATAGAAAGATAATAAATCTCTCAGTGTGATTTATGTCCTGCTCAAAGGGATTTTTTTCATTAATTTTTTTTTATTGATTTTTTCAGCTGTGTCTGCAGATTACAGCTAGTGAATTAACTGCAAACATCAGCTCGGAATTGTTCCATACTTATGACAGATTCATCTGGGTTACGGTCCATTAGTAATTAAGTATTAAGCAGAGCGCTAATTCCCCTTGTGCACATACAGTCGATAGACTGTAATCCTACACATGAATCATAGGGATGTTATACAAAAAGAGGTTAGAATATCAGTATTTTTCTCACTGTAGAATGGAAAAGCGTAATGATAATTTTTTATACTAATGGAAAGTATAGAAGAAGTTTGTTTGAAACAGAGGAAAAAAAAAAAAATCAAGTGTTACTTGCAAAATCTAAGACTGTCAGAAATAGTAGTCTCAATCCTTCTTGTGAGAGGTGGAATCTACTGGAGCCAGTACTGTTTATCATAGTTTTTGACCCCTGCCTTTGACCCTAAATATCCTACAGTGTTTCATTACCCAACAGTTATAGGTGGTAGAATTTTTACTTTACAAATAGAACTGTGTCCTGATGAAAGTTAAAGGCAAGACTGGACTTGACCAGAGGTATCTAAGCATATTAGTCAGAAGTTCTCTCTCATCCCTATGATGAAGATACCGGGGTTTTGGTTGACCAGCTACTCTGTAACATTTTCCTCACATTTCCGAAACCATTTAGTTGAGTTGAGCATACCCCTTTACAGATGTCTTGAGATATTCCTCCAAAATATGTGAAATATTTCCAAGCCTCAAAGTAAAAATGTAGCAATCTTTGTCAGAAGTAACTGCAGTAGAAGTACTTTTTTAATGAGTCAATTCTCTTGGTGTAAGAATGTTTAATATTGCTTTTTGTATCTTTTTGTGTTTTGCAGCACAATATTAAATATTAGTCAGTATACTTTTGCTTAACTTGATTGCCAAAGCATATACCCTTACTCATAAAATTTTAAATCTCAGAAAATATTCCATTGTTCCTTGGTTTATGACATTTCCAGATTTCTTAAGAAGTACAGTATATATACTTTGGGTTACTGTTTCATAGCCAACATCTACTTTTTCAAGAATAAATCAGATAACCTCCGGTTTGTTTAATTCATTTGAATATCAAGAAGTTTCTTAAATTATTAGTTTATGCTTTCACTAAGACTCTAGTAGAAATGACAAAAGATTTGAAATGGAACAGTGTTAAGCTCGCTTCACTTGCAATGCATGAGTAAATTCTTAAAAATAGGTAGGAAAAAAACTTAATTATACTTGCTAGGATAGCATAAAACCCAGCCAAGCAAAACACATTAACAGGGAGGTTAAACTTTTTTTTTTTTGAGTAAATATACTACTGAAAAAAATTAAGATATTAGTGTTTTAGATGTATTGACTAAAGTAGAGGAAAATAAAATAAACCTCTTGATTATTCCCAGTGTAAAGCCACAGAGTCATTGCTAATCTACCCAATATTAGTTGCAATGGTCATAATCACTTAGTGGCTGCTGGACTGTTTTGAAAAGCTGAAGAAGACATGAAAATACAGTGGTTAAGGGATCAAATATAGGAGTTGGACAGAACACAAAGTAAAAGATTAAAACAAGCTTATCAGACAGAAGACTACAAAATCTGCAGATTTTATCTGACTTGAAAGACAACTATTGTTAAAGTGAATAGAGTAATTTGGTATTTTGGCAATTATGATTTCAGACAAATTTTTAATAAACTCTTTTTTTTTTTTAAATTAAGCAGTTATTGCCCACTATTGCCCCCATGACGCATCATGGCTAGGCCATATGGTGCATACTTTGTACAGGCGTTTTCCTTTCAGGCTATTCTGAATATGGTTTCCTGAAAGAAAAATATTCAGTAGAAAATTGTTCTCTTTGCAGTGTTTTAGTCTCTGGCTCCTTTCTGAGATCATAATAGAGATGTCATTTGGGATTGTGGTTCTTGTAAAAGAACTGTGCACTGGAGTATAACTAACTTATTCGTATAATAGATTTCCTATTGGCTTGTACAATTGGTTTCTACTTGGGTCTACTCTGAAGCTACAACTTCAGGCAAAAAAAAAATTGTGTGCTGAAAAATCAGTAACCTGAGCCACATTAATTGTCAGATAATGGAATTATTCCAGAATTGTTGAAAGAGAATGGCACACTCCTACCAGAGCTGAATGAAGTCCTGCCAGAAACTGCAGATCACACTTAGATATTTCATGGATCTTGTATAAGAATGAGCAGCAGAGAGGGCTGTAAACAAAGCACCTCTGATAGTGATCCATTAAATTAGGTCTAGACTAAGCACAGTAGATAAACCAACAGTCCACAGTGGTGGACACCAGTGATTAGTTTATGAAAGCTACACTTCAAGAAAATTAACTTAATTGGACTTATTCTATTTTACATCAGAGATGAGTGTCTGACTAGATAATGTAGAAAATACTCTGTGTATACTTTTGAATGATAAATAGAAAGTAAATGGAAAAATTAATGTGTTCTCAAAATATTTTGACCAAAAATACTTATCAGGATTAAAATTAACATTGATTTTATTCTGCTTTTTCTGCATAGATATTTTGAGACTCTTATTTTTATTAAACTATTTATGTATACTCTCAAATCTCTTTTCCACCAGATATGTGAAAACTCGCTAAATATGTAGCAGTACAATAAAGAACTGAACAAACTCCCAGTGCATGCTTTACCCTACCACAGACATGAACTGCAATTACATGTATCTTGAGTGCTGTTATACTTATTCTGTTCTGATGCAAAAGTATTTTATGGGGGTTTCTCTGTTTCTATTTACTGATGCTTTTAGTCACTGAAAGTAGAGGAGGTACAAAAAGAGGTCAGAATTGACAGCAAAATTGAATCAGGGCTTCTCATGCCAATGAAATAATGAAAACCAGCACTGTTCTTACAGCAACAATAATGAATATAAATAGACAAGAGGGTCTGAACAGCTACCGGGAGAAAGAGAATAAGGCATCCATTTCAAGAAAAAATCTTTTCCTGCCATTACAGATAGCTTTGTGAACTGGATAAATTAGGATGCCCTTTAAACAATTTTCATGCTTCAAGAAATGTCT